>NC_134583.1:105654330-105963368 GCF_037038515.1 Microtus pennsylvanicus | reverse complement strand
GAGCTAGTTAAAAACAAGCCTTAGCCAAAAGCTTTCATAATAATAAGTCTTCGTGTTGCTATTTGGGAGTTGGCGGCCCAAAGAAAAATCTCACTACAAGTAAATGGTTTTTAAATACGGCAATATCTTAGACTGTGAGCAACTATGATTTCTTCCTATATTACACATTAGGCATACTTCAGTGAAAAGATTTATGGTTCATTATGTTAGTGAGTATTTCATACTGTAACATACTCATGTGAACACCTAATGAAGTGACAGACATAAAGAGATCTGGAGAGAAAGCATTAGAAACCATTTACTTGAATGATTTGAGCATAGTTAGCTCAAGAGTCCTTTCTACACATGCTCCAACATGTAGCAGTTACATTCCAAATTACCCTGATCAAAGCAGAAGTGAGGATTCCAAGTTGCCTAGTTTCCCTGTCTCCCTCTTCCCAGCCCCATCCCACCCAGCAGAGTGGTCCCTAAATCATGAACGCTCACTTAAGAAAAGGAAGTTTGAACCAGACACTGTCTTGGGCAGCATCTCTTTGCTGAAACTTTTCAACACCAGACTAAGAATACTTTCTCATGCATCCCTCAGATCACCCCTTCATGAGAGGCCCCCAAATCAGGAATTTTTAATATCATCTGTGGCAGCCCTTGTATCATTCTCCTCTCTGAAGGATTTGAACATGCACTTCCTACTTTTTATAATAACTTATAAGTTTCCGTTAATAGTCATTTACATTAATGTAAACAAAGTCATTAGCAAATAAAGGCTGCAGGATTTGGCACATGGGATCATGGGTATTATGTAAGCTTCAGCGTCCCTTGCTATCTATAACTTGTTTTAATGAGGCATTCAGAAACTCACAGCTTCCTTCAGACGCGTGACTACAAAAGGTCATTTTCCAAATGTCCTTATTAAGAATGAAGTTATATGCGATGAAAAGCGCTAGTCCTCACTACGATGGAACAATGTTCAACAAATGCGTATATTAACTACTATATAGTGAATGTTCTAGCCAAGCTACTGATACACGAATTGCCGCTTGGCTGAATTTGGAGGGGGATAAATGCTTGTTGCAGTGTGGTAGTAAACCAGTTCTCATTAAGGCAGAAGACCTTCCTGGAAGGCTTAAAAGCTGGGAACCAGACGGGCTCAAAAATCCCAATGGGAACAGTAGCCCAGGGGGTCAGAGAAACATCGCTGGCTCCCACCCAGGCACAGCTGGGGACCCAGGCTCCCAGGAAGCTTCACCCAGTCACAGCCCTGGGAACTCAGCCCCAACTCAAAGCCCAAACATTAAGTGAGCAGCGGGCACCCTGTTGGTGGTACTCAGCAGCTCCCCCTCCCCCGCCTGGCAGGGAAGACCGAGCCAGAGAGGATTGAACCTCCTTTCCCCGGTGTGTGCTCTCGCTGGGTCAATAGCAAGATCGTTATGAGAGCGAAACCGGAGCTGGGTAATGTGTGTAGGATCGGTGGCTTTATGGTGTCCCTGCTATGTTAATTAGCATTAGGAGTATGATGGATTGGCAACACGTGTGCGCTCCGAGTCTTAAACCGGCCCTGAGAGTTTAGCACTCCATTAGTTACACCTCACAGAAACCCAGGGGATGTTTATTCAAAAAGAGGATCGCTTACAGGAGGGAAACATGCTAATTCATTCCTGATACCATCTGGGGAGAGGGACGCCCCATCCCTGCTCTCCCTGCGCGTGAACATCGCAGCCCCGTCATCTAAGACAGGGCTGGGATTAGAGGCTGGCGGGGAACTACAGAAAACCCAGGGCCCCTGGCCTGGGAACCCTGAAATCTCAAATCCTCAGTTGTTCCTACTCGAATCCCTCTGAGGCAGAAGTTCAGAGAAGGCTCCGTGTTGACATTTCAATCCGCTGGACTGACTCAGAAGCTGGGAACTCAGAAAGCCTCTCCCACACCCTCCAGGCCACAGAGAAGCCAACTCCTGCTCTGCCCGCCTTAGCGCCCAGGCTTTGAGCAGCTGCTGCCTCTCAGGCCTGCACCAGCTGGACCTAACCCATCACAAAGCAGGGGCCACAAGGACCCTGGAGGAGAGCCTAAAAACTAAGACCCACTCAGGAGGGTGATCATTGCTGGGCTGTTTTGTATTAAAAATTATAAAAATTACTATTTTTTTTTTTACTATTTCAGGGCTGCTTGAGATGAGAAACCCAACTCCATTCAGATTCTATGTTTACGGAGGGTTTTTGTGTTTCTTGCCTTTTATCTTTTAGATTTTTAAATTTTATTTTTTGTGTAGAAGTGTGTTAGCTGCATGTATGGTGTGTGCACCTCGTGAGTCAGTGTCAGAAGAGGCCAGGGCAGGATGTCGGTCCCGTAGAACTGGAGTTAGAGACGGCTGTAAAGTGTGTGGGTGCTAGGAACTGAACCTGGCTCTTAAGCCCTGAGCCATCTCTCCAGCCGCAGGTTTTAGAACTTTCATTCTACCAGGGTAACTGTGGAAACATGAGAAAATACAGGTGTGGCTAAAGGTCAAACAAATTCATGAATAATGCCGACTTCAAATTAACAGGATCATTTGTATTTAGCATCTACCAGGTATAGATCATATACATAGTGACGTGCATACATCAATACAACCGTGCACTGGGCAGTCTAACACTGGCGAAGGGGTAGGGGGCAGGGCAGAGCTTTGGCCTGCGGTGTTCTCCAGTTTCTGATATAAATGGTCCCACCAAGGTACATCTCCCAACCTGACCTCACTGGGCAGAGTGGAAGAGAGGAGACCCTACCTACCGGCCTTGCAAATCTGTAAGTATATATCCAGCACACAAATGAAGACAGAAAAACAGGAAGGAACATTTGCCTCCCTTCTTAATCTACAGCATGTGTCTCCCCTGCTCTCTTGCCCCTGACATCAGTCCCTAAGATAGCATATCTGGGCTGGAATCCAAGTTCTGCTGGTGTGGAATATCAGGGGTAGTTTCTGGTCACCTACAAAATGAGGACTTTGGGGCATAGCTTAGTGGTGGAGTGCTGAGCATAGAAGCCAGTGCCAAGAACTAAAAAAGGGGGGGGGCTGAAACAAACAAACAAAAAATAGATTCATGGAGACTAGAAGAGAGATTAGCAGGGGTCAGGGAGAAAGAGAAGCAGGATGCTGCTGACCGAGGGGTAAAAACCCTCAATCAAGTTGAGTGAGTGTGCTCTGAGGGTCAGCGAGCTGCGGCGTGGTGGTGAGCACTGTGTTCTGTATGTAAGAGTCTGTGCAAAAGTTTGTGTGAAGCATCTAACTGCCAAGGAGGGTGGGAACAAGGGTGACTCTAAGGTGATGAATGAGTTTGCTTGGTTGGCAGTGTGTGTGTGTGCACATGTGTGTGCATGTGTCTGTGCGTGTTTATATACTTTACGTAAGTCTGACAGTATTTTAAATAGGGATGCTGAACTGACTTGAAGCTTTACTAAGCACATCCTAAATCAGTGGTGTTCAAACCTTAGTGTATATCCTAGTAACAGCTCTCTGCTCATATCCCAGAATCTCAGACAGAAGGAGCTAGAGTGGGGTTGGACACTGTGATTCTAATATATTTTCAGGCACGGCCTGAGTCTATAGGTCTTATAAAACATCAGTGACAATTATACAGCTGGCCCAAGGCTCACAGTTTCAGTGAGATACTCCAAAGGTTTCACAAGACTTCATAGAGGCTTCTTAGCATCCGCTCCAAGAGGCCAGAGATATTACGTCTCATTAAAGACCAATCACCAAGTCCCCAGGTCCGAGACCAAGGTGGAATTCTAGAAAGACTCCTCCTGACCTTGTAGAACCCCACACACCCTGCCCTGATCAAGGACAAGCAGGGAGCATTGCTATACTTCCTCGTTGACTTCTTCATTAGTCAGTCACCAAACCAACACCAGCAGAGTGCCCAGCTCTGTATCTGCCAGCTCCAGGAAAAAACAGGCTTGAGAAGACCACACACTGAAGCAGCAGAAAGAACCAATCAGATGCTGGGGACACTGGGCAGGAGAACTCCCCAAAGCCCACCCGACCATCCTCCATCAGGTGTTCACTTTTGGGTGGTTACTTGTTTCCTTAGTAGTTGGTGCTATGGGTACCTAATAAATAGTAAGCCCCAGTTCTTATCGGTGAAGGTGGGGGAAGTCAACTCTCAGTAGCAGAGGTGGCAGCAAATTATCACTGGTCTTCTCTGCCGCTCACCATTCATAAATGCCCCATCTTGTGCGCCAGATGAACTACCACTACATGGTTCAGGCAAATTCATCTTGCCTCAAGATTGATCACTGACTGTCCCATACCCGCTGCACTCATTGCACCATCAGAAGGGGTGGGAATAGTTAAGTCTTTTTCCTCTTTCTCATTTTGAGAAATAATATTTGTACAGATTTATGGGCTAGGATAATTCAGCACATATTTAGAGTGTGTAATGGTCAAATCAAGAAAAGTGATATATCCCTCTCCTCAAGTTTTATGTGTTGGACACTACGTGTTTCAGACTCCTCTGGTTATTTTGAAATACATCATAAACTGTCAAAGAACATAGTTGCCCAGCAGCACCATGGACCACTGGAACTAATTCCTCCTATCCAACTGTATTCTGATACCGTAATCCACCCTACCTCCCTACCTCCTCCCAGGCATGATAAATCATCATGGCTTTTTACATCAGCTATTCTATCCTGCCAAGTGATTGGTTTCTGCTAGCACAACACACAACACACACCCCAGGGCCAGGCCACAGAGTAAGGGTAGCATCATGTTTAAAGCAACACACAAGAAAGCCAGGCTCACCAACTGAGGAGGAGAATTT
The DNA here is from genome assembly GCF_037038515.1 of Microtus pennsylvanicus. Taxonomy (NCBI): domain Eukaryota; kingdom Metazoa; phylum Chordata; class Mammalia; order Rodentia; family Cricetidae; genus Microtus; species Microtus pennsylvanicus. The sequence continues at coordinate 105,958,572 of NC_134583.1, read as the reverse complement.
GGGCAAACCCCTTATACCCACATGAGCAGCCTGGGCAGGAGTTCAGCTGCTGGGAGTTAAGGCACATGCTCTGTTTGTTCGATCAACAAACAGTACTGTGCCTGCCCAGCCACTGTGGACACAGATGTGCCCAGGGTACTGCGAGCCCAGGTGGGGACCTTGGGGAAGCAGACTCTTCCAGTCTGCATGGACCTCAGCTTACTAATGGATCTGCTTTCTGATTTCCAGATCCACCCAGAAGACTGGCCTAACATTTCCATCTAACTTTAATGACTTTCTTCTCTTCCGTGTAGTAGCTCCTCACGGATGCCAGTATAAACACTGGCGCCTGCAACCAAACCTAAGTCAACCCTCTTGGCCTGCCATGCCAGAGCCAAGAAACACTGACTCCATCCTTCCTCTGCTCTTTATTTTTCACCAGGAAGGTAGCTGTTCCCTCCCAAGGCCTCTCACTGTGGTAATCCCTTTCCTTCCTGTGGTACCCTGGCCAGCTACCCTTCTCTCCAAAGGGGAGTGTGGAGGGAGACAGGCCTGCTGCCTGCCTGGTCATCCATCCTGTGGAATAAAGATCCAATGACAGAAATATCTACGGTGCATCATTCACTGCCCGCTATGAACTAATCAAACTGCCGCAAGATGCCCATTAGGCATCTTTCCTAGCTTGTGTTTTATGTGCCGTTTCTCCCTTCTGTGGGTTGACACATTCTCACCGTATATGGAACAAGTCAAGAGAAGAATGGCAGAGCTAGCTGCTTGAGTATCAGAACTGTGGAAGGAGACCAAAAAGGAAATGGCTCAGTGCGTAAAGGGGCTTGCAGCCAAGCCTGATGACCTCAGTTCAATCCCTGAGACCCACATGGGAGAAGAAGAGAACCATCTCCTGAAAGCTGTCCTCTGGGGCTTCCACACATATGCTGTAACAGGCACACACACACACATACACACACACACACACACACACACACACACACCATGGCACGCACACATTTGCACACTCATGAAGAAAGAAAGGGAAGCAGGATAAAGAAGGAAAAAGAAACTAAAGAACACATTAGCAGCGGGGTTAGGCATAAGTGGGTGAGTAATTCTGTTACAGAGCAACAAACATCTGGCCCCCCTGGAAGTTCCAGAAGTGCAAAATTAAGGTGGAACTTTATATGAACCTATGAAGCTAGTGAGGGTGGTAGGAAGCTGGTGCAGTTCGGTCATGGATACAGTCCCTGGCAAAGCACTCTGGAAAGATACAGCAAGAGACATAATTTGTTTGCATCCTTTGACCTCAAAATCCTGCTTCTGGAAAAGGAAGAAGCCAACTCACAAGTCTACCAAGGGGAACTTGCTGACACCGTTTGTAAGAACGGAAGCAACCTCGTTCACCCGTCTCTCCACGGTTTTCTAGTCACCTCCACAGGCTGTCGCTCCTTCTAGGGGTAATCATGAGCAGGTGCAGCCAAATAAATATTTAAATATTTTGACTTTAAATCAAAACATGTCAGCCTTCCAGGTTCATTAGTGTGCACGTCATACCCAAATCAGCAGAGAATAAAATGCCTAGTGTATAAATATCAAGGGAACTGATGCCCATTTAACTCCTTAAGGCGACTGCATGTAGGCAGCAAAGCCCAGGGTTCCCAGGAGCCCAGAAGTACAGCCCACTGCTTTTAGGAACTTCAATTTAAGAGTCCAGAGTCAAACTCCTTCTGCCTCCTTCCTCATCTTCAAGACCGAAAATGAACAGCTATTAATCTCATGAGCTATTTTTAAGAAAATAGTGATAGTTTTTTTTCCTCCCTCAAACCCTTAGATGCGCGAACGTAATCTAAACTAAAACCAAACTTTTTGTCCACTTTGCTTTGGTAAAGTCTTTGTTACATTCAAGCTTTGATTGGCCTCGGGTTACGCTATCCAAGAGCCTAGCAGACCAAGCCCCAGGCCAGGAGGAGCCCCAGATATTTCTGCCTGAATCATACCTTTGAACCCTGAGCACACCTGTGCTGTATCCCTAGCTTGTCTGCAGGCCTCTGCCATACCACTCGGTGATGAAGGTTCACCCTCCTCTGTGATCCTACTGACAGTTGCTCCAAGATCCAAGCGAGACTTCCTGTGCCTCATGTGACATTGACCGATTCCCACTTTGGCTCTGGCAAAAAACTTTCCTTGTTCCCATTTAATTTGTCCGGATATGGAAGTGTTATTTGGCACAGAAATCCAGGGCTATCATGGATTCTTGGGACTGTCAGCTTCCATATTGTCTTAGTCAGGGTTTCTATTGCTGAAAAGAGACACCATGACCATGGAAACTCTTATAAAGGAAGCCATTTAATTGGGGCTGGCTGACAGGTTTAGAAGATTAGTCCGTCACCATAATAGCAGACAACACACAGGCAGACAGGGTGCTAGAGGAAGAACTGAGAGTTCTACATCTCGAGCCACAGGCAACAGGAAGTGAATTTGTCTACACCAGCTTGAGCATAGAAGAGCTCAAAGTCCACTCCCACAGTGACACACTTCCTCCAACAAGGTCATACCTACTCCAACAAAGTCACACCTCCTAATAGTGCTATTCCTTACGAGCCTATGAGCACTGATTACATTCAAACTACCACACGCATTCATGACTCCGGCTCTCTAAGAGCAGAGTAACCGGTAAGATCCAGGGGAGTGGAGTTCATTGATTTTACTGGGGCACAAACCTGAATCTGACTCGCTGCACGGCTGGTATGCACAGGAGTGTACATCAAGTCTCCGAAGTCCAGCCCTGAAGCACACACCTCTGAACCCTGCACTGTGGTTCTTCTCTCAAGGCCTCATTGCCTTGGATGCAAGAAGGAAAGATGTAGGTTCAATACCCAGCTCAGAACTGATGGTTCCTGTATCGAGCTCCCAGTGTCCTTTTCTGGAGATGGGGAATTAACAGGTTTGGCTTCCTCACAGAGTGGTTATGAAGTTTTAATGTAAAATGTGTGTGATTCATGGCTCACAGTATCTGGAAACTACAGGGGCTCCGTTAATGTTAAATAGCATTTTTATTGTTTTATTTTCTTGTAAAAAATGATGGAAATTGACATTTTTCTCAGCTGTCAAATTACCTGTTTTTACTGTTATTGCTTTGGTCTGAGGTTTCTTCTCAGCCAGGTGGTGGTGGTGCATACCTTTAATCTAAGCACTCTGGAGGCAGAAGCAGGCAGATCTCTGTGAGTTCAGGGCCAGCCTGGTCTATACAGTGAGTTATAGGATTGCTAAGGCTACAGAGAGAAACCCTGTCTCAAAAAAAAAACCAAAACAAAACAAACACAGAGAGAGAGAGACAGAGAGAGACAGACAGAGAGAGAGAGAGAGAGAGAGAGAGAGAGAGAGAGAGAGAGAGAGAGAGAAGGGAGGGAAAAGGAAGGGAGGGAGGGGAGAAGACGGAAGGGAGGGAGAAAGTAAGTGCCAGAAAAAAATTGGAGGTATCTTCTCTCCCTCTGACAAATGTCCCATGGGACTATCATGGCCTCCAACACCATCCTCCCTGCTAACAGCAATAGACAGAACACACCTTGAGAGTACTGCACAGCTCAGTCTCTGAGGTCCAAACTGAACAAATGACTGGATAATAAAAGCCAGGACACTGCAGGAGAAAGAAACAGAACATCAGAAACATGCTGGACCCCTCCTGTGGGGACAAGACATCTGTTTGCTCCATCTTGTAGATCTCAGGATGCTGGCACTGGAGATGTCAGGGAGAATGTTGTTTCTGTGCTTGGGAAGGGTTCCTTTTCAAGTCCGAATGTCAACACCCAGCTCCAGGAGTGGAAGGAATACTACTTTGCTGGAGCAAACAATTACACGATACCTTTTAAGGAGAGCCCTCATTTGTGACCCTTTGAGGGCAAGTTAACCCTTAATCAGTATCTGTATCGCTTGGGCTATTCAAGGCCCTTTGTCAATAGAACAAACAGAAAGAAAAATGGGTAAAGGTTTTTAACAAAAACTTTACCAAAGATACACAGATTGGTGCAAGCCCATGGGAAGGTGCTGGGTAAGACCTACTAGTTGTAGATGGGATTCAAATCCATGATAGGTGGTAAACACACTTATTCGGTAGCTGGAAATATCCAGTGCTGGTCCATGACACAGAGAAAACAGAACTCACGGTGAGGTGAAAAATGGTACCTGTGCTTTGGGAAATACCTGGTAGTTTGTCTGGTGCACATTTATCGAGAGAAACAAAAGCATGTGTTGCTGAAAATCCCTCCTCAAGAAGTCCTACCAACACACCAAAGTACAGTCCCACCACAGTTCACCACTGAGGTTATTGGACTTACTTAAGAAGCATGGATAAGGGGGCTGGAGAGATGGCTCAGTGGTTAAGAGCATTGCCTGCCCTTCCAAAGGTCCTGAGTTCAATTCCCACCAACCACATGGTAGCTCACAATCATCGGTAATGAGGTCTGGTGCCCTCTTCTGGCCTGCAGACATATACACAGACAGAATACTGTACTCATAATAAATAAATAAATATTTTTTAAAAAGAAGCATGGGTAAGGGGGTGTCTCCAAGGAGAATGGGATACCCTGAAACAACTGCACTGTAAAGTTCTCACCCAGCACAGATGATTTGGATCCACCCACAAAGGTCTCTCGTGCGCAGAATCATAACACTGAGGCTGCAGGCAACTCGAGGCTAGAAGTGGCTGGATACTTCCGTCTAGGTGGGAATGTCAACAGTCTAATTTGCGAGGGACTCAGGAAAGTAGGCGCCACTGACCACATGAAGGTCATGGCAGTTTGGCTCAGAAGATAAAGCCTCACACAGCATACTTCTGCGAAAAGACTTCTACACAAATGCTCATAGCATTTATAAATAAATTTATAAACCCTAATACCCCCCAAACTGGTAGTAGAACAAATGTCCCTCATCGGGTGAGTGGACATCTAGATCCATATTGTAACAGTGTAATCCGGAAGCCAGGTGCTGTGTTAGTGAGCCTTTTCCTCCCAATTACAGCAGCCTGAAGATCCAAACAGAATGGATCCAGCATTCCGGCCACAGTCCCCTGCTGCATCACAACAGCAAAGTGGAAATGATACCCAGAAGGTACCAGCGGGGCCAAGAGCATAGGCAGACCTGATCTCTGGAGAACTAATCCATCCTGCCAGAGCCGTGCCCACGCCTTAGGGAGGCAGTGCTTCTGTTTAGACTCCACCTAGAAGGCAAACCTAGCACCAAGTGAGAGCAGGGAGCTGGAAGGAGACTTCATGAGAAAAGAGCATAAGCAATTCTCAGTGTGTTGCTTTTCGCTTTTTTTATTAGTATTTAAAAATCAGCATACAGTGTAGTGGGTTTCATTATGACGTTTCTATACGTAGTTTTCCTTGTTGAATCTCTGCCCTTACTCCTCTGCCTTATACAACTCTCCCTGGGTTTCTCTGCCTTCATTAGCCTCCTTCCTATTTTCTGTTACCCTCTTTTTCCCCTCTCTACTCTCTGAAGATCTTTTTTTTATCCTTCTCATGGTCCCCTTTCTTGTATCATAATCTAAAGTCACACAAGCACACATACATATAAAACTTAAGATTCATAATCTACGTATGAATAAAACATTCTGTAAGCGGAGACTGCACATTCGTTTCCCAGTCTCCTAGACCAGAATAATCACACAGAAACTATACGAATTACAATACTGTTTGGCCAATAGCTTAGGTATATTCCTAGCTAGCTCTCACATCTTAAATTAACCCATTTCTGTATCACCACCAGGTCTTGCCCTGTCAACCTGAAGCAGCGCTCTGGTTGTAAACTACTTTTCTACAGTCTGTTTTTTTTTTTTTTTTTAGTCAGGGTTTCTCTATGTATCCCTCAGTGTCCTGAAACTTGCTATATGAACCAGGGTAGCCTCGAGCTCACAGAGATCCACCTGCCTGCCTCTACCTCCCAACCGCTGGGACTAAAGGCGTGCACCACCACACCCTCTCCTCCAGTCCCATTCTGCTCGGCAACTCTGCGCATTGTTTCCCACCGCGGGATCTACATGCTACACTGCGCATGAACTAACAGAATGTGATTGGCAAATGCGTGAAAGAAGGGAGGGCGGGAAAGAGAGAGGGTGGGTTAAGGTGTCTGTACTTCCTGAGAACTGTTGTCAGTCACACTCAGAGGCAACCTCCTCGGTTGTCGAGGCCTCTGACTTCACCGTGGCCAGTGACTTCAGAACCAGCGGTGGTCTCTGTTCCTAGTGTGCCCTCAGCCCTGGCTCACTGACCACGCTAGGGATTGTCACCGATGAAGAATCATTTCCAGGTGCCGCGTGTTGGCCAAATGCATTTGTCTTCCTAGACAGTGCAGGAGGGTTTTGTTCTATTCTCTGTTTTACATGGGAAGCTATAAACCACCAAGTGGATTTGCTTCTCCTGCCTCAGTCCTGTTCAACTGTCCTTACTGGAGTAACATAATCCAGACAAACTGGAACATTCGTTATTTTCTCTCTGGATCTGGATTTCCTATGAGAGATGAAGGTAAGTGACATTTCAAAAGAGGTTTCTGTGATTTACGTCTGTGTATCCGTGGAGTCTTTTTTAAAGAGCCCGTTGCAACCTGTGCAGGCTCCTTTCGCCCGCTTTGAAACATATCTACTAGCAAAATCATTTTTGTAGGCAAATTTAAAAAATAAAAAGGAAAGAACATTCGAGTAGAAATATAGAGAGGTTAAGCAAAGGAATCCGTTTCCCTTGGTTTCTAAAGTTTAGGAACTGTAACATTTGGAAATATTTGTATTTATACATACATCATACATCTATAGTGTATGGTGTGTGTGTGTGTGTGTGTATGCACACACATGTGTGTGTAGAAACTTTCATGGTACCATAAGGTGTTGCAGGGAACACAGATACGCTGTTTTTAATCTAGCACACCCAGACAAGGCTTTTGAACCCAAAGTAGCTTCCTAACAGAGATGTCATTAGATCATCCTCTGCCAGTCCCCTGTGACCCACACTACCTCTGCTGGCTCTGAGAAGCCTGCAAAGAAACAGAAATACTGTCCCCACGAAGACAGTAGAACATGCTTGTAAAATCCTATCTCATCATCTCCTTGAAAAACGTGGGCTGGCTTTGCACAGGCCTGGAATTCAGGCTCAGGATTATGCTGAATCTCAACTCGACTGTTCCAGCTCCTCCAGGGTGCCAAGCTCCCTCCCTATTTCTTCTCAGATCCGATAATTCCAGACCTCTACGTGACCCCGGCCCATTTGCTTCCTTCGCTACCCTGAGTTCCTAGTGGCATGCCCGGCATTCAAGGGGTGCGCGATAAACGCTGGTGATTGGCTGGCTGAATTAATAACAGATGAACGTGAAGTTCACTGGCCGTCCATCCGAGGTGTCAGGTACAGGGTCGCTCACCGGAAGACTTTCTCTAATGCCTTCTTCCTTCTGTGTTCTTCAGCATGGTGAGGACACAGACTACAGACCTCACCGCTGGGTCCCGGGCCTGAGGAGCTCTCAGACACAGACTACAGACCTCACCGCTGGGTCCCGGGCCTGAGGAGCTCTCGGACACAGACTACAGACCTCACCGCTGGGTCCCGGGCCTGAGGAGCTCTCAGAATACCAGACTGTACCAGACAGCCTTTCCTCTGGTAGCTCAGCAGCCCCTTCAGCGCTGGCTCTGCTTTCTGCTCTCTTTCCAGGCGACAGCGTGACAGTGTGCCTGGTGTCTTTCGCAGCAAGCAGGGGCTTTGGGAGAGAGTGTCCCGGAAAGCCTCCATAGCTGTGAGAAATGGCTAAAACATGAACACAGAGAAGACACTTTGGGGAGCATCATCGACCACCTTCTGGGTAGTAAAAGTGTTTTCTTAATGCTTAAAATTAGAGACCACACACACTCATTTTATTTTATTTATTGATTGGCTTTGGGGGTTTTATTTTGTTGTTTCTTGGTTTGTTTAGTTGGTTGGTTTGGTTTTGGCTTTTCGAGACAGGGTTTCTCTGTGTAGCCCTGGGTGTCCTGGCACTTGCTTTGTAGACCAGGCTGGCCTCAAACTCACAGAGATCCGCCTTTCTCTGCCTCCCAAGTGTGGGATTAAAGGGATGTGCAACCACCACCCAGCACACATGCCCATTTTATAGAAAGAAATAAAGCAACATGCACAAGGTTACATGAGAAGGCCAGAGAGTATTTCAGGACAGCCTTTTGATCGGGAGATGCCGGACCCAGAAAGCCGTCAGCTCTCACTCCTCAGGCCCCTTCTGGGGAAAGGAAAGCATTTTTCTTTAGTTAGAAATTGTGGGGCTGGAGAGATGGCTCAGAGGTTAAGAGCACTGACTGCTCTCCCAGAGGTCCCGAGTTCAATTCCCAGCAGCCACCTGGTGGCTCACAGCCACCTGTGATGAGATCTGGTGCCCTCTGCTGGCCAGCAAGCATACAAACAGACAGAACACTGTATACATAATAAATAAATAAATTTAAAAAAAAAGAAATTGTGGCAGTTAGAATGAAAATGGCCCCCAGTTGGCTCATAGGGAGTGGCATTGTTTGAAAGGTTTAAGACGTGTGGCCTTGTTAGATTAGTGTGGCCTTGTTGAAGAAAGTGCGTCACTGGGGATGGGCTGACACCAGGTCCAAGGGCTCTCTCCTGCTGCTGCCTGCCTATCAGGATGTAGGACTCTCAGCTACCTCTCCAGCACCATGTCTGCCTGCACGCTGTCATGCTTCCTGCCGTGATGCTAAAGGACTAAACCTCTGAACTGTTAGCCAGAGCCAATTAAATGTTTTTCTTTATAAGAGTTGCTGTGGTCACGATGTCTCTTCACAGCAATAGAAACCCTAACTAAGACAAAAGCCAAATAAGGACAGGGGCCTGGATGCCAGCTTCCGGGGGAATAGCTGTGTTAATGGGCAGTAACTTCTGCCTGCTAGACCGATGGCTTTCTTCCACAGACTACGAGTTATGGGGTGGCCTCCTTTATGGTAAAATATTCTGATCACACCCCACCCATCCTCAGCCTTCCCCCAAATTTATATATATTAACATCAAATTCTTCTACGCCTTCCATTGTAGACCAATATACACCCTGACCCAAATTCTTCAATGAAGGAATGTCTAATCCTAACGCTGCTATAGTGAGATGGTAAGGCTGGACTAGAGAACTGTCTGGAAGCTCCTGGGCAAGCTACAACACAGCACAGCAGAAGCAAGAGAGACTGCCTCAAAGTGGGAGAAAACCGATTCCCCAAAGTTCCGCACATACCCCGTAGCACGCATGCTCCCTCACACTCCAGCATGGTGATCACATCTGTGTACAATAACAACGAACCTATGGAAAAGGATCCAAACCGACACTTCCCTAAAGATTAGACACGAATGGCCAATAAACTCACAAAAAGATGTCTCCCATCATTAGCCATTAAATCATAAAATCCAGTCACTGTGTGATGCCACCTCACACTCACTGAAATGGCCATAAAGGAGACAAAATAGAAATGAATTTTAGAAAGAAAGAGCATAAAAACATGTGTAATTAAAAATAGAAATAAAAAATACTTTAACAAGGCTATCTTGGAATAACCCTGGAAAACACTTAAGACTTCGCTATAGAATACTATAAAATTCTTGAACATAGTGAAACTTCAAATAGATAATGAGATACAGTCTGAGCTGAAAGAATCTGCACCGCAGAGACGGTGGTCCCCAAATATATTTACAAAACTGTCGCAGGCACTGCCAAGGGGCGGAGCTTAGTGTGAGTCCTTGTGCAGGCACCAGGCTGAACCTCCAGCACTGACCAGGTGGGAAAGGGGGCCAGCAGCTTTAATTCTTCTGATGAGATTAACAACCTGAATCTAGAACTCATATAGAAACTCAAATGGATGAGAATTGTCAACCAAGTCTAAACAAAACCAAAGGGTTCATATGATGAGACACAATGAGGAATCGTGAACAACCTAAGACAGTGTAATGTCACATGCTGACGAGATCCGTGGACCCAAAGCCACCCTTCTGACCGTTCAGGGCCGAGCACTGATGAGTGGTCCCTCCAGGAAGGAGTGCTGTGTATCAGACTTTCTCTTTTAGGCCACCAACCAGCTCCCAAATCATGACAAGGAAACTTATTATTAGTTATGAATGCTTCGCCGTAGCCTAGCTCTTATTTTAATCTGTTTATCTTTGTCTACACTTTGCCCCAGAGGTTTTGCCTTTCTTTCCTTTGTTTATCTTACTTCTGCTGCGCCTGTGTCTAACTGGCTGGCTGGTGGCTGCCTGGCTTCTGCGGGCAGTCGTGTCCCTCTCTTTCTCCCTCGTTCTCTTTGTTCTTCCTCCTTCCTCTATTTTACCCAGGGTTCTCCTCCTACTTATTCTCTCTGCCCACCAGCCCCACCTATTCCTCTCCTGCCTAGCTAATTGTCGTTCAGCTTTTCATTAGACCAAGCAGGTGCCTTAGGCAGGCAAAGTGAAAGAAATGCAACCCATCTTTACATAATTGAACGAATGCAGCCAGAGCAAATGTAATACTTCCTCACATCGTCAAACAAAGGCAGCACAAACGAATGCAACAGTCCTTAGCACGGTTGACGTACTATTCCACAACATGCTGGGTCAACTGGAAATGCAGACAGTAGAGAAATGGTCTTGAGCCCTACCTTACCCTCCACCAAAAATCAGTTCCACGTGGACTGCAATTCTGTGAGACATCGAAAGTTCTAGATGAACAGACCGCCTTCAAAATGGTAGGCATGATTTAGAATGAAGAATTATCAATACATCCACCTATAGACTCAAATTCACAAACTATAAAAGGTAATACCAATCAATAAGAAAAAAAAAGATAGACAGTTTTAATGAGAAAAAAAAAATGTGAAAAGGAAAATAGGCCAAGATGGTACACAAACATGTGGATCGGTGCCCAGCAGCGTTGCTGTTCAGGGAAGCCCCGTGAAATTCCAGGAAAATAACTCGTGAGCATGCCCAGAAGGGGTAAAATTAAAAAGAAGGACAGAACCAACTGTTGGCAAGGACGTGCAACATCTGTGGCCAGCGTGCTCTGCCAGGGAAGGACAAACCCACATGAACTTGGGTGACCTCTGCCTGCTCGTGTCTGCTTCTACGCACATACACGGCCGGTATGTCTACACGTGGTCACCAAAGCCGGGTTTGTAGGAGCCAAAACTCAGAGACACCACGGGCAATGGAAACAACCGTGCCAGGGGAGATGCCGCAGGTGCCGGCTGAGTGGAAGGCAGTCTGCGTGAAGTTTGAGAACAACAAAATGAACCCATGGTGATAGAAACCAGACTCAGAGCACTGAGACATGGCTCAGTGGGAGAGTGCTTGCTTCGTGTGACCAGAGCCCCAACACACACCCCACACCCACAAAAAGACATGGAGGAGAAAGAAAGACGTTCTGAGGTACCAAGAATGTTTTAACTCTGATCCAAGTGCTGATGTCTTGATTGGATTCATCTTGCAGAATGCACTTTGCTCTATAGCGATGGGTGTGTGTAGGTGTGTCGGTGTGTATCCGTCTCTCTGTGTGTACATTTTTTTTGTAGGTTACACTTGGAATCTATTGTTAAATTGTTGTTAATCTGAATTTCATTGGCCTTTTATAATTATTTGGTTCAAGTCTTGTGAACATCAACGGATGAATGGATAAAAAAATATGGCATAGATACAAGTGTAGAGTTTTATTTCATTATGAAAAAAATGATACTGAGTCATTTACAGGGAAATGGGTGGAGCTGGAGAGCACCATGTGAAGAGAAACAAACCAGACTCAGAAATACAAATAATATGTTTTCTCTCATATTCAGAATCTAGACTTAAAATAAGATATGAAAGTAAAAAGGGAGCTATGTGGTGGGGGGGGTCTGTGGCGGGAACAAGACAGAAATGAGAAGGAAAAAATGAGTATATATTCTCCTCATGCATAAGATTATATATTTTTATTTTATATTATAGAAATATGTGTATATATGACAAAGAAGAAGGGGGTTGTTGGGGGGGAGGATTAAAGGAATGGGGGCGAGCCAGAATAATGGGCAGTGAATGTGAACAAGTGTGATAACGCACGTGTGTGAAAACGCCACATTACAGCCCGGCAGTGGTGGTGCACGCCTTTAATCACAGCACTTAGGAGGCAGATCTCTGATAATCAAACCAGACAATCAAAACTCCAGGCGCTGAGCGGCAGATGCAAGCGTGAAGTCTGCATCATCTTCCGCTTCTCCATCACCATGCAGGCTGATCCTGAGACCACACCTGGCAGAAAAGCCGTACACTTAGCTGGCTGGGTTCCTGCATCACCCTGCTGAGACCACACTTAGCTGGCCCAGTTCTCTTGGTGGTCCGGTGGCCTCAGACTGTCACAGTGGCCACTGCCATCCCCTCGGTATGGCAGAACCTGCCCAGCGCTGATCCAGTAATAGATTTAGACTGTGCTTTTTAAATGTTGCCTGGGGCTATGTGAGCTCACGGCATCAAAGAACAAGAGACAACTTCAACATAGGATCTTGATGTTGTCCAGTCCGAATTTCAGAGACGCAAATTTCACAAAATGTAAACTATTACCTACTTCTTCTAAACCCTAAGCAAAGCTCAATGATTATAACTCGAGTCAGCGCTTCTCCTATAAATTAACCAAGCCAAAAAGAAAAAAAAAATGCATCTTCCACTTGGCACCAGCTACAAAGTCAAAGGCACAGGAGTGATATGGAACCAATAAGAGAAAAACAGAGAGAAATGGGTCATCATTCTGGAACCTGATAAAAGACCGCTCACCCGACAACTGTGCTTTTTCTTATAAGCATGAAAGACCACGATTCTAACACGGAGGTCCTTGAGAGCACCTTGGATATCTAAGCAGAATGCAAAACCCGACCAGCCAAATTGTGTTTGCGCCACAGCACCACAAGATGGCGCTGTATGCCCGAGGAACGCACGGCGCGGGCGTGGCTTTGTTTCCTTAGCACTTCAAGCAAAAAACAATTTTTAGACCTTGCAGAGGGTGGGAAGGTCGGATAGCTGCGAAAGGTGTGAAAAACAGTTCTGCCGAAACTGGTTTTGACCAGGCAGCAATTCTGACTTTCGTTATGACCTATTAATGCTCATCCTAAGGCGTTCTGTGGGGCCGGGTGAGTTTGAGGATTTCAGGACCACGACAGATCCTGGTGGCCTTTCCGTGTCCTTAAAAATGTCTTACATTTGTTTATTGTGAATACCCGTGGAGGTCGGAGGACAACTTTCTAGGGAGTAGGTCCCCAGGATTGAATTCAGGTCATCAACTTGGTAACCATTGCCTTTACCTGATGAGCCATCTTGATGTCCTCCCCGTCCCCCCCCCAACGTCCGCCCGCCCCCCCCCCACCCGCTTTACTTTTCTTCAAAGTTAGTATATATTGAAAGCTTGGGTGAACAGAAAGAAATTGTTCTAAATTCATTATATCATTTGATCTTTGCCACCTGGTGGCCTTATTGTCACGTCAGAAGTGGGGAAACCAAGGGCTGCAGGGAGGCACATGGCTTCAGAGACGGTGGTGCCTGTTGGATCAATCTCTCTCCAAAGCCTGTGAACTAAGGCTCCGCGGTCTGGTTCCTGCCAGTCAAGCTGATGTTCTAATACACATAGGCATTTGGGGACTTAGTCTGTGTGGCAAACAGTGAAAACCTCACAGGGTACTGAATGGAAGTGGAAGAAAGGGTGTCCGCGACAGGCACACCTAACTCACTTCTGAGCTGTAAAAAATTCCCAGGCAGTTGAGGATGTTAAGTTCAGTGGCGGAATCCTCCACTAGCTAACACTAGGTTACATTTCCAGAATTAAAAACAAAAAAAAACTATGATGGGAGTGGAGCCTGAAGATATATGTCAGGTGCCTGAGCGCCTACCTAACATGTGGCAGCCCTGACCACAGCACTACATATACGATATATAGGTATCGCGCTGGCACACCTATAACCCCAGCATCCAGGGGGTGGCAGAACAAGTCCAGGGCCATCCTCAGCTACAAAATAAGAATTCCGCGGGCCAACAAACTTTGACAGAAGACAGGAGGACTCACATGGGCTGGGTCCCCAAACTGCTGTGCATTCAATAGGTAGATGGCACCATCACCCTTGGGTGGCTAGGACTCGGTGACTAATACACCGAGGACACCAAGAGGCCTTGGTGTTTCCTGCCAACTTTGAGCCTGGTCTGTGGGGAGCTGGAATCCCCGAGACTGCAATGCTGTTGAGATGCACGGCTCTAACATGCGAAAAGATGTGCACCACCATTCCCAGGAAGAGAACACAGAGCACCCTGGTCAGAGCACAGTGGGGGCTCACCTGCAGATCCCAGCATCCAGGAAAACGAAGAGTTCGAGGCCAGTCTAAGCCACAAAGTAAGCCTCTGTTTTCCTTGAACACAAGGAAGTATTGGAGGTTCGGCTAAACAGTAGAGCATTTTCCCAGTGTATGCAAAGCTCTGGGACTGATTCCCTAGCTCTGAAAGACAGGGAAAGTAAAAAAGGAAGAGAGGGGAGGGAAAGGGAGAGGAAGAGAAAGGAGGGGAGGGAGAGGCCATAGTAAGATGTTCAGAGTGTGAAAAACCAACACTGTAAAAGTGATATTCTTTGAACAGGTAGGAAAACAGCCATTCACAGACTTTCTTGGTGGGAATAAAATATCCGGAGCAGTAACAGTAGGGGACAATTTGGCAGCATTTAATAAAGGAGCAATGCATGTCACCTTTGGCTTGGAAATTCCTCTTTTATGGATATATTTAACTCATACTTGCTCTGGCCTCAAATCACATCTGTTGAAGATTACTCACTGCTATCATTTGAAATCCACGATTTGAAAACATATCTCACTGCTGAGGAAGCCCCTGTAGACATGGAAGAGTCATGCACAATGAAGCAATATGCAAATTTTTAAATAATCTTGTTCTCAATAACATCCAATGACCTTTCAAGCAGTGGCAGGGGGCAAGGTAGAACAATGGTCTAAAGTGTTCTTTACATGAAGTATCTCACTGGGGAAGGGGAGGAGTGGAATGCTTATGTTTCGTGTCTGAAATCCTTCTGGAAGGTGCCCAGTGTAGCAATATTGGTTGCTTTCACAATGCTGGAAGAGGAAAGAATTTTCACTATGAACTCTGATTTTATTTTCCCATAGAAACTCTGTAGATGCTCAAACTGTTCAAAAGATAAAACCAAAAGAAGGGGCTGTTTTTCACATGCACGAAGGGGCTGGTTTTCACGTGCACGAGGGGGGGAGGTGTCTAGGACAGGAAGCTGGAAACTGTGTCTGCTGGAATATGGGCCACTAAGCAGCAAAAAAAAAAAACTCCCTGTGGGGAGACACTAATCCATTTTACATCTAATTAAAACCACCTCATCATAATTAGTCAAAGCAAAGTGAATTAAAACTACCTCACCATAGCTAGTCAAAGCAAAGCGATGTCTCAGGGCTTAACTCTCCACTCTGCTCTCAGGGGTGCCACAGTCCACTCAGGAACCTGGGATGCTAAAGACCATGAAACTGGGGTTCCCTGGTCAGCCTAGACAAAGCCACAAGGAGCCAGGCTCTCCCTTATACCTAGAGCAAAGGGTAGCTGATGGGTTCCAGGTTTACAAGCCATCTGTGACCCAAAGTGACTTAATGCCTCTGGGCCTTCTGCATACATCAACAATGAATGACTCACACAGGTGCCAGGGACCAGTTTTCAAATGGGTTAAGGGAAAGAAAAACACTCTGATGATGTGGGATTCTGTTCTGTATGCTATGAAAATGTTTTATTACCATTGGTTAATAAAGAAGCTGCTTTGTCCTAGAGCAGTGCAGAATATAGCCAGGCTGGAAGAGATACTGAGAAAGAGTAGGTAGAGTCAGAGAGACACCAAGTAGGAAAGATGCCAAAGCCTCTGTTGGGCGAATGAGTGCCGAGGACGATGTGGAAATGGTTCATCCCCGTCTGCAGAAGCTTCTCCCATGGGCTAGTGGCTTGCCCTCCTTAGGGCAGAATTACCTTTTCTTCCCTGCTCTCTCCCTTCTCCTGAAGCAGGCACATGGCCCTCACCAGGTTCTTCCCAAGGACACCCTGGCTCCGTGTCCTTTGCCACCTGCTCTGTGTAGCTGCAGGGCAACGATGCTAGGAATCTAGGACTTGGATGCCTTCCACAGCCCTCTACCCACTCACTGGCCACAGCCACAGATCCCAGTGTGGCTCCCAGGCCACAGCCTGGGAGCAGGATTCTAGGGCAGGAAACTGAGCCCTCCCTCCTGCCTGAGGCCTCTGCTGCCTGACACTGTCCACCCATTGGAGCTGAGGTGGGCAGTATGGAACAGATATGGAAAGCTCCAAGCCACTCATACGACCTGGCAGAAGGGAACATGGACCCTGTAGAAACCTGCTCGATGCAGCCACCATGTCACTGCTTCTATCTCTGAGTTTCTGTCCCTGCCTCCAGGCTCAGAAGGAGCCCCTGTAAGTCAGCGGGGCCCTTAATCCACATTTCAGAACACACACTCACTCAAAGACTTGCTTAATTATGTTTGTCGGAGCAATGTTTCTCGTAATTGATCAAACCAGTCTCTACCTGCGAAAGGCAAGTAACTGCCCGTGGAAGTGATCTACTTAATGTCCCAGATGTCTCTGAGCAGCAGTATCACCCCGCCCCCTCCACACATATACATCTTATTACAAGTGATTTGGATACGTTCACATCTGCTAACCTGAGAGAGAGTAGCTTGCTCCTCTGGATCGACTTTTTAAAGATGAGCAATATATTCTCAAATATGGTGACTAGAAGCTTGCCATTGCCTCACTGAAGGGCTGGACTGAGTTTCCTCTGGTGGGACTGGACCCCAGTGGCTCTCTTTACAACTCCTTGTGGAGGGGCTGTCCACTCTTGGAGCCATAAATGAAAAAGCTTATGGGAGATCTGGAATATAGATTATTAGCTGACACCTAGGGGCATTTCAAATCCAAGGACATATGATGTGGGATTCCCCTCTGTAGGCTGGGAATATCATTGGTTAATAAAGGGACTGCTTTGGGCCTATAGCAGGGCTATAGGGAAACAGAGCTAGGTGGGGAAAACTAAACTGAATGCTGGGAGAAAGGAGGTGAAGACAGAGAGAAGCCATGGAGCCACTGCCAGAGACAGACGTGCTGAAACTTTGCTGGTAGGCCATGACCTTGTGGTGATGCACATATTACTAGAAATGGGTTAAATTAATATATAAGAGTCAAAAAGAAGCTAGAGCTAATGAGCCAAGCAGTGATTTAAATAATGCAATTTCTGCCAGGCAGTGGCGGCGCATGCCTTTAATCCCAGCACTCGGGAGACAGAGGCAGGCGGATCTCTGGGAGTTCGAGGCCAGCCTAGTCTACAAGAGCTAGTTCCAGGACAGGCAGCAAAGCTACAGAGAAACCCTGTCTCGAAAAATCAAAATAAATAAATAATGCAATTTCTGTGTGATTATTTTGGTTCTGGATGGCTGGGACAAACAAGCAGCCCCCTCCGACGGACATATACTCCCCCCACCACCACCACAATCCAAGTCACTTCCAGGCACATCTATTCACTGCCTTTTGTGGGGCTGGGTGTATGTGCTACCAAGGCCTCAATCACAAATGTCCTAATGGGAAGATCTTTGAATTTAAAAGAAATGAATAAAGATTTTGTCTTTATTCCTTTGAAATGACCCACACATTTCTTATTTGACCAAAGGAATAATAATGAATACCAAGAGAGAAAATGCTAATTTCATTCCTTTACTCCACTAACCCCTAGGGGCAGCAGAGCAATGAAAAACAGTAACAGTGGCCATGGTCAGCCCTTCAGGCAATGGATGCCTACAGGATGGACAAGGAGGGTTCTGGTTGCTCTAAAGCTGCTGCCATTCACCTCTGAGACTTTCACTCTCAATAACCAATGCTTCTATTTCCTTCACTGCCAAAGGCTTTCCCTAGCCCAAGAGACAAACAACCTGAATGGACAGAGGTCAATCGCTCCAAACACCTATTGATCCCCAGCCCATAACTGAAAAGGAAACCACCACCACCACTCCCTGGTAGCCAACCTTGGGCAAATTATTTCTTTGCTTTCTTACAAGTGGGAATAGCAATCTCAACCAGCCTCACATGATTGCCAAGAGGACAAAATGAAGTCACTAAGAACAGCGGCTTGTTGGACTAGAAGTCCAAACATCAGGGAGGAGTTGCTCCAGACACCACTCACACGGGCGCAATTGATGCAAAAACAAGAGGATTTTTATTCTGTCGTGACAGGGTCCTTCAGGTTCGGGATATGAAGGACATCGATAGCTGTTACAGTCCATCTTTTAAAGCAAAAAGCCACGGACACAAGGGGAAAACCTGTAGGTTGTTTTCCAACGTATTGGATTGGCTTATTCAAAGGGTTACTAGCAATGATTGGTCTATTCCAGGGCAGGAGAATAGTTACGTGGTCAGGTGATAAGGGAGAGCATCTCTGTGGTCTTCCTGACCTTGTTCTAGTGACCTTGTTCTAGTGGCATCGGGAACTGAGTCAACATCTGTGGGTTGTATTTGCCTCAATTCCCAAAATGGAGTTATGTTTCAAGATTATTCACAAGGACACACGGGGATGAGCAGTCCAGTATGGGGGGAGAGGGGGCTTGGTCCCTTTTCCAAGATAGAGTGAGTGTAAGGTTTTAGAAAAATGTCTTAGAGTTGAGGGGGGCTTACAAATGCATTTAGAGTCTTTCAGGCTAACACTGAGAGGTAGTCTCTAAGCCCTTACTCCTATATCCCAAATACCAAGCCCATATCCCATAGTACCAAGCCACTTTGGGAAAATGCAATTTCTGGAGGAAACTGGTTTTCAATCAATCAATTTGCATTTGTAATTAACTTAGATTATCAGATGTTTCAAAATAGTGCTATCGGGGGGAGCTTCGAGGTGTGATGGAGGAAGGTCATTGACTAATAAACAAACTGCCTTGGCCCATTTGATAGACCAGCCTTTAGGTGGGTGGAGTAAACAGAACAGAATGCTGGGAGGAAGAGGAAGTGAGCTCAGATGCCTTAGCTCTGCTCTCTGAGGCAGAAGCGATGAAGCTCCGACCCAAGATGGACATAGGCTAGAATCTCCCTGGTAACTCACCATCTCCTGGTGCTGCACACATTAATAGAAATGGGCCAAGCAGTGTTTATATGAATACAGTTTGTGTGTTGTTATTTTGGGGCATAAGCTAGCCAGGCGGCCGGGAGCTGGGTGGCAGGAATGCAGCCCGCAGCTCCATCAACAGAAGTGCTAATTTGAATAAATTGCTGTTGGGTTAATAAATAAGACTTCCTCTGTGGGCATGAACTTTGCATGCCTTTACTTTTCAAGACTCTAGCTGTACTAAGGTGTTTTTCATGAGTACCCAGCATGAGACATAAGGTTTTTGAAAGATCCGGACTGTGCAGCAAACTTGGCTGTGGTGGCTACTGCATTGGAGGTATGGATATGCAGCCTCAAGCCCTCTCAGAGACAGAATGTGTAGACCAGTTTGTTGCTGGCATTTGTAGCCTCCTCCTGTTGTTTCCTACACTGTTGCTCAGACGTTCCCAAACGACATCTGTCCAGTTTGGTCACTGGGAGCTTGAATAGGTAAAAATCTTTAGAAATAAAACAAGGTCAGAATGGGGGGCTAGCCTTGGCTAGCATGCAGCAGGCCCTGGATCCCATTTCCAGCACTTCAAAAGGAAAACAGCATGTGAATACTTCAGCTAATGGAGGCAAGTAGTGGGTTCTCAACCAAAACTAGCTGTTGATCTCCCCTTCCTGGAACTTTGAATCTCAGCTCCACAGAATGAAGGTTGAGGGTGTGACTCACTCTCTCTCTCTCTCTCTCTCTCTCTCTCTCTCTCTCTCTCTCTCTCTCTCTGTGTGTGTGTGTGTGTGTGTATGTGTGTGTGTATGTGTGTGTGTGTGTCTGTGTGTTTGCTTTTGGTTAAACATGATGTGATCTGAAACCATTTCCTATTTTCTCAGCAGGAGGGGAGACCGGGAGAAAGGTCTCTTTCTCCACAGCTCCTTAGCTTTCCACGTTGATGGTCAACTCTTCTCTCTCAGTTCAGCCCTTCAGGATGGGCTGACTACAGAACGAGCAAGGGAGATTCTGGCTGGTCCAGAATCAGGATTCTGCCCAGCCACCATCAACCTCCCTATTCGTTCACTCTTGGTCCATCTCCCTCTTTTCCTCGGACAGCGACTAAACGCTGGCAGACCTTGTACAAAGTAGAGAAAGATTCCTTAGCCAGGCACAGTGTTGCACACCCATAATCCCATCACTCAGGAGGCTGAGAAAGAGGGATGGGGAATTTGAGCACAGAACTAGGATAATTATCTGTAGCGCAACGCCTGCTCTACAAGCTATGGTACAGCTCGTGAGTTGGGCAAAGGGCTGGAGACTGAAACACACACACATACATGAGAGAGAGAGACAGAGAGACAGAGAGAGAGAGACAGAGAGAGAAAGAGACAGAGAGAGGTAACTCCAAGAATGCCCTCTTTATTGTGTTCTAGGGAAGCTTATAGAGGGTCTCCTTGACTAATAGCCATGCCCTAACTCTCAGCTGCAAGCCCACCAGAAACCACTCACCTGCCATCAGGAACTCCTAAGGATCTCGTGCTCAGAGCAGCCGCAAAACAAGTTGTTTGCTCAGAGCAGCTGCAAGCACAGGAAAACATGTTGTTTACTCCGGCAGGCAGGGGATCACAGGAAATTCAGGGTCTGGGGGTACACAGTCCCCAATAATTATCAAGACTCTATCTCAAACAGAAATGAAGAGAAAGACTGGAGAAATGATTCCGAGGTTAAGAGTACTGACTGTTCTTCCAGAGGTCCTGAATTCCCAGCAACCACACGGTGGCTCACAACCACCTGTAATGAGATCTGGTGCCCTCTTCTGGCATGCAAGCATACATGCAGGCAGAATACTGAATCTTCAAAGAAAAAAAAAAAGGAAGAAAGAAAGTTGGGGGGAGAGAGGGAAAGTTAAGAAAAGAGGAGGAGATGAGAACAGGAAAGGGAAGGATCCCTCCCAAAACAGAACATTTTCTTCTCTGGAAAACTTGAAAAGGGCACTAATTCAGGGCCCCACTTGACCCTTTGGCTGGTCCTGGTGTAATCCACAGAATGAAGATCTCCCCGGCAGTCTACGGTGACCAACACTTCCTAAGGCAGACGCCAAAAGAAGGCCAGTGGCCTCCAGCCATCCAGCAGCCTATGAGGAGGACAGCGACCCCTGGCATTTCCCCAGTAGCCTTCAAGCTGAGCAGAATCGCCAGCCCAACTCTCCAATGCTCCTTCTAGCAGCCGTTCCACATCTGGTTCTGCCATGCTGGCTGGGAGGCAGAGATCTCCCCTTCCCCCAGCCAACTCGGCACAGACCTCTGGAATCTTACATCTAAATCCCAGTGTGAGTCTGAGGTCATGGTCTAAAACCACGAGGCAGTGACTCTGGTCTTCTGAAGGGATACATTTTCTTAACAATGGCTGAGTTTATTTTCGGATAAGTCCGGGGGCTTTGCCTGTGGGATATATGAAACTCATGACATAGCCCAGCAACCCCAGTCAACTCTCACAATCCAATTAGTAAAGAAGCGCCGCTGTAATTTAAGGACAAGCCACTATCCTTGCTATTTCCCCTTGACACCGAGATAGAAAGTGATACTGTGGGAACCCTGAAGGGTGCCCTGCGTAGAGCGTCAGCAAAAGGCAAGATTGCCTCTTCCGAGGCTGCTCTGCCCTGGAAGATTGAAATTTGGGGAGGATGCATTCGGAAGTGATTCTTTTCCCGCAGTGATGACAACTCTCAGTATCACATAAGAAATGAAATTGAAGCACTGATCTTATTCTTCAAATATAGGATAGCTTCAATATTAAAATTAACATATAAATTTAGCATCCATCTTCTTCCCGCCTTCCTCCTGCTGAGTAAACGCACATAGAGAGAATGAATCACTGAGACAGTATGCAGTGAAATCAAGTTCATTTTTCAAATACATTGGTTCAAATGCAGCCAGAGCCTGTTTCATGGGCACCCGACAAATGTTCCCAAGATGCCCCCCTCTCGCTGCCTTTGTCCAGAGGATACACAGGGCAAGCAAGAGGACCTTGACAGGGGAGTGGCTGAGAAGCAGATCCTAGAATATCTGGCTGCTGCACTCTCTTTCCAACTGCAGGCTTTTAGTTAACTAGCAACTTCCACCAATGGTTCGGTCACCCATGCCTTCCCCATCCCCTTTACCTACCTGACCACATACTGTGATTTAGGAGCACCTACATGTCTTGTGTCTTGATTCATCTATGAATCTACTTTCACCCCCACTGTGAAGACTGCTGCTACTTTTTCAAAGCCAAAAGCAGCAGGCTAAAATTTACTCTCAGATGTCACCAGTAAACTGGGAATTACAGAATAGCTGGAAGGTTCCACAGCCCCAGTAAGACCAGCTGTCCCTCTGGGAAGAAAGGGGACCACACATGTATGCTATTGTCTTGTCCTTTAGCAATGTGAAGTTTCCAGAATCAGGCATTTCTGACTCCAAATGTGTACTCACCTAGTAACTGACCTAGACCTCAAAGTTGTGTGTATTAGACTTAGGGCAAGCGCTCAGGCGCTTACACAATGAGGTTCCCCTTACCGTGTGAGGGCAGGCTGGAACTTTCAGTGTGGTAAGGGTGTCTCTCCCTTGATTTCTTTTACTCAGCATAAATCTGAGATGAAAACCACCGTGAGAGAGAAAGAAACCATTCTCTAGTCTAGCGAATTCACCACTTATGCAGGAAGGATGATGAAGTCGCACTAGTCCAACTGCCAGGGACTGACTTAAGCCAGATTCTGCTCGGGAATTTGCTTTGGAAATGTAGCCTCGGGATGCACAAACCACTTTGAGACAGAAGCATCCACCACACTAACACAGTCATGAAATCTCAGATAAATGAAGAAGCATTTAACTCCCATTAGGAGAGACAGGATAGCATCAGAAAGGGAAGGGCAGACTGACGTTCACTGTGAATCAACATCTTTCTAACCAGGCTTCCGGGTGAAATGGGTGGTGAGTATCTGAAGTCCACAGCCAAGCACCCAGAAGCTGTGTGACAGTTGGAATGTATCTGAAAGCGGGGTGATGTCCCCCTGACCACAGCATCCATTTGTTCCCCTCTATGGGAAAGGGAAACCGAGTGCTGTGGGCAGTTATGTCCTGCTTCCGTGAGCTGTATGTGCTCCAGCAAGACGAACCGAGAAAGCCAAGTCAGTGTCTAAGAGGTCCTGCCACTCTAGAGGGGCTCAGCTACTAGGAATGCAGAAGGAACAGGGTATAGGAGCCAGCAACTCATTCTTCACTTTGGGCGCCCTGTCCACTCTTATCCCACCAAAATACTTCTTTCTTCAAAAGATAACGATGAGGGGGAAAATAAATAAATAAAAAGCATACCCTCGCCAGATCACAAGTGGACGGTTGCATGGTTTTAAGATTACTCTGGTTTGCTGTCCATCATAAAAGACATCTAAGACATTGATGATACAGCTGTGAGAGTGCACACTAGCCAATTCGTGTTCCACCTGGGACCATTCAACCTGGAGAAGTGACATCTAGAGGCAGCCTTGATGATGGTTTGGTTGACACAGAAGATTGCCAATGGTTGTTAAGTGTCGGCAAACTGTGGGAATGCAAATTTTCCCTGGACAGACTGAGATACTAGACATCAGTACCACACCACAGCCTTCCATTCAAAGGGCAAATTGTTCTCTCCCTGTGTCAGTCACCAAATGCTGACACAGAGCCTCAACGACAAAATGACATTTACTTTCAAACACTCTGGTATGTAACTATGTCCATGAATTCCATAGCAGGCCAATCAACACGAAGATTACTCATTCCAGGGGCACCTTGTGGAAACAAAAATGAGAAGATTCTTTTGAATAAGACCCTTTTGCCGGAGCTGTGTGGGCGTGGAAGCATCTCAGAGTGAAAGATTGCCCTTCTCCTATCACTCAAGAGCACCTCCAAGCTTACACTTGTCTGGGGTACTCCCTGCATGCTCCTGGTGTAGAAACTTTTGTGTTTTGACTTATTTACTTTCCTTTCCAAATGTACCTTCCCTTCCAAGGCTCATGACATTATTGCCTGACCTAAGCAGTAATCCCCCTTCTCGGTTATTTCAAAGAATAAGAACAGTAAGTCAGGGTGGAGCTGGGGGAGGGAGCTCACATCCGCTTGAAATTTCTCTTAAGGAGTTAACTGAGAAGTTCGCCGCACACAGCAAGCCCAAAAACTGCTTTTCCAAAGGGGAGGGGGGAGCCCTAAATGCTTTGCCTTATACCAGAATTGGCTGAATGATAATGGGGAAACTCACACCTATGTGGACTTCAAGGAACAACAATAGTCATGAACTTCACCTCCCCGGGGTTTTTGTTTGTTTGTTTGTTTTTTTTGTGTGTGTGTGTGTGTGTGTGTGTGTGTGTGTGTGTGTGTCAGATCTCTACTAGAAACAAATGGCTTCTTTTTCTCACTCTGTTGAACACCATTTGTAGTTTTTCATCTTTACTGTGCCTTGTTGCTGTGGTGTGGTTTGGTTTGGCCTGCTAGGAACTGAGACAGGGCTCACACCCGCTGAAGCCAGCCTCCACCACTACAGGACACGCCCAGTTTAAGACGGATCTCCATGAATGGTGTCTCAGTTTCAGACCCACGCATCAGTACAGACCTTTGACCCGAGCTTCTGTGTTTGGGGCTCTTCCTTCCACACGTAGAAAAGACATCAACCAAGACCATCTCCTTAGTTTATTTTTCTAGAGTCCTTAGCATGCTACATTAACCTGACAAAAGCTTAAGCTTGTGCTCATTCACCAGACAGTTCATGCAGTTCACAGCTGGGGTTGGTTTATATGGACATGACACATGTTTCCATTCAGCCATGTGAAAAGAATAATTCTTAATGGAGTTTGTCTCTGAAAACTGTCCAAGCTTAAATAAGCGTCTGCGTAGTCCGCTCTGTTCTGAGGTACAGTCTCTCTTAGGAATGGGAGTGATATGTCCCTGTTCATAGTCGGGCGGCAACCGAACCACTCCCTGAGGTTTCCGGTATCCTGAGGACTCCTTTTTTACAAAATGGCATTCAAGTACACTATTTAGGTCGAATAGGAGTAAAGCTGACCCTCCAGCTCAATCTCCCTCAGGCCCAGCCTCCCCAGGCAGTCCTTGGCTTTAGACTCATTTATAACACTCGGCGCTAAATCCACAGAGCAAACCTATTTGGCATTTTCCAGTGAAGTGCAGGAAATTACATAAGTTATGTTTTTATTGCTAATGTATAGACTATCAAGCACGGTCACTTCGTTGAACAGGAGGAAAGAGTATACACTATCAGTGGACTCTCCTGGGGGGAGGGGCAGAGTTCCAGCACACTCAAAATGTCACCTGGTCACCACCCCCTTTAGGACGATGTGTTGAGTATTCTGGAGTCCGAGGAATCGGACCTCTCGTCATAGTCATCCTCTGTGTAGATGGGCTGCTTTGTCACGATTGGACACCCATCGTCGGGGATGGAGATCCGAGGGTCCTCCGTGGTGCGGGAGGAGAGCACGGGCGAGCTCCGGAAGACGCTGGTGGAGTTACTAGGGAAGGGGCTGACATACTGGGACCTCAGTTGGTACTGCTGCTGCAGCGTCATGGTGTTCCACAGGGTGACATCGTTGGGCAAAAAGGGGCTCGATTGGTTTCTGGCCAAAGTATTCCTCAGCATCAGTGGGTACCGGGGTGGCTGGGGAAAAGGATGCTGCAGGGGCACGGCCAAGGGGTTGGGGACCACGTTGCTGGAGTCCGCCGAAAAGCGCAAGGTGTCGGGGACTCGGAAGGCGGAGCCCACCGACCACTTGGAGGAAGAGATGGGGTAGGAGCCTAGCGTGTGTTCAAAGATGTGGCCGCTGGAGGGCAGCACGAGGCTCTCTTCGGCCGTCCGCTCCGCCCCGGCAGCCGAGGAACGACTGGACAGCAGGACCTCCACCGCACTGACCAGGTCGCCCCCGCAGCCTTTCAGGATGAGCTCCAGCACAGTAGGCTTCTGGTTGGGGAAGATTTTCTTCAACACTTCCAGGGGTGGCCGGTTGGCT
The DNA here is from genome assembly GCF_037038515.1 of Microtus pennsylvanicus. Classification (NCBI taxonomy): domain Eukaryota; kingdom Metazoa; phylum Chordata; class Mammalia; order Rodentia; family Cricetidae; genus Microtus; species Microtus pennsylvanicus. The sequence continues at coordinate 105,932,461 of NC_134583.1, read as the reverse complement.
TTCAAGCTGAAGGGCAGAGAGACGGTCCCCGATGGGCCCTCGATCAGAAGGTGGCTCTGCTCCGCGTGGTACTTGGGGCTGTCAGGGCAGCTCTCTGGGTTGCCCCCGTTTTTCTGCACGGCATATCCCCCTTCATCCACGGACACAATCTCGGGGCTTTCTGGAGTGAAGCAGTTCTTGCCTTTGACCACATCTGGGGAGCTCCTCTGGTCGGTGTCTTTGTCACTGAAGGTCTCCGCAGCGTTGTCTGCTGAACTGCTGTCCCCAAGTCGCTCTTCAGTCAGATCTGGAAGACAAGAGAACAGCTGGGTTAATCCCTTCCTGCTGTGCTAGGCATCGAAAGTTACTCAGACTTCTGGGATGAGGAAGTTTGGCTCGATGGGTCATAACAGGCTTCCAGTCTTTAAAGAAGGCAAAAACCATTGGCAGATGGGGGTGGGCAAGTGGGGTCGGCAAAAGAGGATGGCTCAGGGTTTTCTTGGAATGTGGTAGGAGAGGAGGCTTGTCTTAAATACAGAAGGGCCACATAAGCCAGTAACCTCCAAAAGCTTGGAGTATACAGCATTAGCTACCCAATTAGAGGCTCAGAACCAGGCCAGAGCACATGAGAAGGCCACTGAAGGGGCTCTGGCCATCACCACCCAAAAGGGCACTTAATAATCACACCTGCTCCCCATGGGGCTGGTTTTATGTTATAATATATATTTATATATAATATAATAATATAATATAATGTAAATAGGACTGGGTAGTATATTATTATATTATTATAATATAATATAAATTCTGACAGGATTTTCCCCCCTTTTAACCAGGTTACCATGTACAATAACTAGCTGGTACAGTTTCTAAGCAAGCGATAAATACGACCCTTACGATCACTTGTAAAAAGTCACGGAAGAGCCAGGCAAACGCATCTGCCTGGGCCTTGTACTAAAGGTCAAACAAAGTCCGAATTCTGGATCACAGACAGGTGCAAGAGAAGAGAAAGAAATGGCTGGAAGGTTTGAGAGCTGCAGAGAGATCCCTGTCCACCCACCATGTGTGGCAAGAGGTGGATGGCCGCCTTTGTGTGAACCGGTGTGTCAGTGAAGTCTGTGGAAAGAACCTACGTCCAACATTCCAAAGTCTACTTGAAGGGGGCACGATGACAAAGAACAGCCTTCATAGAGCCGAGACTAGCTATGAAACAGACCAGCTGTCAATTTTGACGTTTTAACCGAAGAAGACAGAATCCAGGAAAGTGGCTTTGCCACACTAAAGAAGCAAAAGGGAGAGGCGAGAGTACTTTGGGTTTCATAGTAAATTCTAACAGAACTGTAAATAAAGGAACATAGTTTTTTTTTTTTATTAGCGAACTACAAATAGATTTTTATCCTTAAAAAAAATAATGTGCTAGTTGTGGCTGCTCAATCCAGAGTAACTGGTCTGAAAAACAAAGAGCAGAAAACCACTCCCAGGGAGGCAGTAGTCAGGTTGTAAGCTGTGTGGATCTGTGTTTTCTCTTCAGGCCTGAATAGCCTCATTGTAGGCCTCTCTGTGGACAAACCTGATTGTGTGCAGATAGCCAGAGGTGAAATTTCATCAAAGAAGCTTCTAGAAGGCATCCCTCCTACCTGTTGTTGTTTACTTTAAGAGCTTAACACAAAGACCCATTGATAGACATTTTTCTAGCACTACAGGTATCTTAAGTAACATGAAAAGCCAATGAAAACCCATTGCCAAATGTGTGTTTTTAAACATTCTCAAATTATAACAAATCACATAACATCCAACCACATCTAATACAAATTTGTAGTTATCCCAATTCACTTTCACTACACTGCTGGTTTTTTCTCAATTAAAAACTGTTAGGCTTCTATTGTGGGGCTGATTTGTAGTGGACACAAGGAATCCCCCTTTTGCTTTCAACGACGACTCTGGGATTCACCAGAGACCTAGTTTTACAGAGAACTTTAACATCTCTTCTCCTACTGCTTCCTAAGACAACAGGCCCAGCTTCTATCTCCCAGTTGTTGAGCTATTTGAGTTCCATGTCCTTGAAACACAAGACAAAAACCAAACAAAAAGGTCATGGAGATTTATATCCTAACCAGCCTACATCCAGGTATTCCCCTGACTTGTGACCCCACACATAACTCAGATATCACTCTGTCCCTAAACCTGGAGAAGGAGTGGACGGTGACAATGTGTTCACTCTGAAATGGGCACCCAGTTAGATTTTGACCCCTGGTCAATGGCACTTCAAAAAATAAGTTCAATGCTTTCCCGCAGGCAATACAGACATGATGTTTAAAGTGCCATACATCTCTAGGCATCTAAATTGAGTTTTTATTATCTATTATTAGCACTAAGTATTTATTGACCTGCAATAGGCCAAAACAAGGACACAGAATAAAAAACATGGAAAATAGCAAGAAGCCTAAGTTCAGAGAACTTACTAACTTGGGGAAAGGAGATACACGTGCTGGACAGAGAGCAAACAGGGCCAGGCATAGTGTGGGAAGCATCAAATACAGGACTCCAACGCCTAAGGTTGGAGCAACCCACATGTTCACCAGTAGATGGAGGGATAAATAAAATGGAATATTATCCTGCCTCATAAAGGAATGAAATTTTGATATCTGCTACATGGACCTTAACTGTAGCTTAAATAAATAAGCTGGCCACAAAAGAGATGGCGTGATTCCACTTCTACGAGATCCTTAGGATGGATGAAGAGACAGTAGAGGTAGCTCCAGAGGAATGGAGACGGGGTTACTGTGTAATGAATATGGAGTTTCAGTAGAGGCTAGGAAAGGCTCTGTATGGACAGTGGGGACTGTTTTAAAGCATCATAAACGCCTTTAATGCACCAAGTTGTGACACCCCAAAACGGTAAATGATAAAATTTGTTACATCTACTTTACCATCAAACAGGAAAAGCATGACAGAATATCACAGCAATCTGTTGATGGTGAAACTCGTCTCTGCTCTCTGTTTGTTTTGTTTTTGCAGAGAAATGGGAGTGAAGAGCACACACTTTGGGGAGCAATTTACCCACCTGGAGAGCCCACAACATTGTGGTCGCTAACAGAAATGTGGAAAGCTTCATGTTTTAAAAGGTGAAATTTCACCTGCCCTGAATTAATCCAAACACTGAAGTGTCTGAGGAAAAACCGTTTCATCAGCTCGGCCCCCTCTTCCCCAGCTCATGTCAGCCTCCAGGTAACCGCAGGACCAGAAGGTTAGTGAGGGAGAATTAGGATCAATGCTCTGACTACTCAAAAATACCTACATCATAAAAAAAAATCTATGTTTCTCAAGGTGGCAGTGGATACAGTGTCCCAATCAACTAGGGACTGAAGGGCAGGATTCTAACATGAACAGGACACAATCCTACCTTCATGTTGTTCTCCAAGTTCTGCAGAACACACCTCATGCAATCTTACATGGCTGCCAGCTTTTTCAGTCACTGGGAGGCTCCAAATGACACGGGGTGACAAAGCCATCCTCCCCTTTTTGTGTTGTCCTTTGCCCCTGCCACCTAGACATGCCAGTGGGCTGTACACTGTGGGGCATTGCTTGAGGCGCAGAGGAGGCCTGTGCTGAGGCATCCACACTCTTGGGAGATTTCTGGGCTCATCAGCCTCCCAATCTCAGTGTGCAAACTACGGCTAACTGGGGAAAACTGGTAGGAAGCCCTAGGAATCAATGCATGAATTAAGGGCTTTCTAATCAACTGAGCTCAGCACTGTGAGAGAGAGAAGCAGGATCATACACCAGGGGGAACACGAAGTCTCGAGAGGTAAGTATAAGCCGGATGTCCACCAGCACCCAAGGGCGCTGGGTTTCAAACCAGAGCTAAGGCCAAGGCGGGTGGATCTCTGAATTCAAGACCAGTCAGGTCTATGGAGCGACCAGGACAGCCAGGGCTACACAGAGAAATCCTGTCTCGAAAAAACAAAACAACAACAAAACCCAATCAAACCAAAAACAAAGAAACAAAAACAGACCGTGCTAAGAATGACGGACCTCAAGACCCCAAGACAAACTCCTCACCCAAAATTAATTTTGGAAAAGCAGGCTAGACAGTCCCTGTAATTTAGGGACACTGTGACGTCTACTATTGCACCTGAACTAAAGGCACTGCAAATCTCCTCTAAACACAGACCCTCACAAATAATTACAGAGGGTGAAATTTAAGCTCAGCGATAAAGAATAATTTAATAATAGGTGTTTCTTTACAGCCCCAGGTTTTTCCCTAAATGAACTGTAGAAATCATTCCAGTTTGTCTAAAGCACAAAGGCCTTTCTAGATACTGAAACATGGAGCTTCAGCCGAGAAAATGAAGCACGAAATATTCCCACACCGCTCTGCCTTCCGCTGTGCGGAAGCTGAGACTCTAATCAGAACACAAGGAGAGGAGGCATATTTCAGCTGACAGTTTTAACTCTGTATACCATACAAGAAGGCAAAAGAGTAGATGAAATCATAACATGATTTTCCTGTCCTGACAGGTCAGTCCCTAGAAGGGAGGGCATGCTTTTTAAATAACGTCTAAAAAAATGAATATTACCAAATATCCAGACTTTCATTTCATAGCCCATGAAGCAGAAATACATTCCACTCAGAAACAAACTCTTCATCCGGTTTATAAGAGCTTCAGTTTAGGAGAACACATTTTCTTTGGAAAACAATGACTCCACATATGTCGTATGATGACACACGTGCTGTATGGTTACATGTGTGCCATATGACAATGTGCTGTGTGATGACGTGTGTGCCGCGTGACGATACATGTGCCATATGGTGACACATATGTCGTATGATGACACACGTACTGTACAGTTACATGTGTGCCATATGACGCGTGTGCCATGCGTATGGTGATACGTGTTCCGTGTGACAACATGCATGCCGTATGATGACAACTATGTTTTGTTATGAAATTTAAGGAGAAAAAAAATGAACACATGCAAGTCTCTTCTGGTCTAAAGCTTACGCTTTGAACAATCTAACGTTCTTTGAATTCCTTCATAAAAAGCCACAATTTTAAAATAAAATGTATTCAGATAGCTAAAAAAAAAAAAGCCGGCCATATGTGTGAAACAAACATTATGCTCAAACACATAAACACGGAAAATTGTTCTGACTTTGCTGTCACTGGTTTTATACATTCTAGCCAATCAGTGCACGAGGCCTCAATCCACCTACCACCTAGAAGAAGACAAACGCAATGGCAGAATTCTCCTAACTCAGAAGTCACAGGGCTCGCCCTCCCCGCAAGGGTACCACGCATGTAAAATGTAGATTGTCGGATCTCATCTGCTCCTGTGATTTTGGGGACATAGACCTCTAGGTAGGTCCACGTGGGTCACTTCCAAAGGACGCCAGTCTACATTGCAATAGCAGGAGGAGCCATGCAGGGGCTTCCTGGACCAAACATTTAACCAAGCAGCATTTCATGCTTCCTGTTAATCCACACTAGGAGTGAAGAATCATTAAAAACTGGATAAGCAGAAATTTGAACTAAGTGGGAATAATAATCTTGCTCTAAAAATTTTGCGTGTGTGCCTGCCTGTACATGAAAACACTCATGCTTTGCCTTGTAAAAAAAAAAGTCAACACTGGTTTAACACTGTATAAGAAAGGGTTACCTAGCCTGGCCTGGTAGTACACCCTTGCAATCCTAGCACTCAAGGGCCTAAGACATGAGTACCCTAAGTCTGAGATCCTGGAACATGAAGATTTGGGGAGGACATGTTGCTTTGTAAGGGCTGGTGGGCTGGAGGAAGTATAGTTTGCAGTTGTAGACTCGATGTGCCTTACAAACTTCCAGACTGATCGCTTTCTTAGAAGGCAGAAGCTTTCAGAGAGCAGAGGAGAAATCTATAAACCTACCTGCCCAGCTGCTATTTACAAAGTACAACTGACTACTTGTTTATCCACCGACTTAACAAATCCCCACAAATCCCTTAGACCCCTAGCTAGGTACTGGGCTGGGGAAGATTATACACAGGTGACCACAGCATTGCCTTGGCCACTGGGGCTTCCAGGTAACTAATCTTTTGCAAAACCCCAAAGCATCTGCTGAGTTGGTGGGATTTTATAATACAACACAGCAAGTCGTGCAGAGGCCAGGAGCAGGCCAGGCTGTGGCATCTTCACATAGGAGGAAATATTATATTCACACATGAAGACCCTGAGTGAAAGACAGCAACAATTGCTGGGAAACAGAAGAACACTGATGTCAGCTTGAAATTCAAGCCTGACTAGGAACTGAAAGCAAGAGTTAATGTTCTCAATTGTTCATACTGCACCATTATTTGGAGGGCAACTGCACTTTTTAAAATTGGCTTAACCAAAAAACAAAATAGAAACTGTTACCTACCTCTCTACTTTAATCCACCTTCTCAGAAAAGTAGAGTGTGTTGTTTGGGCCAGAAGACAGCGGAGGGACTGTGGGGCAGAACATGGGTATGATAAAGGGGTTGTCCTGTGACAGCCACGGGCCTACCATATCATCAAAGCCACACAGAGAGACCCCAAGGATCTGGGTGGCTAAGGGCTAGAAGGGGTTGCAACAGGTTAAAAGGTGAAAGGAAGGAAGGAAGGAGGCAGGCAAGCAGGCACATGGTCCTCACTGGGCACTCTTCCTCCCTGTCAGGAAGAAATGCAGCAGATCCACCAGCAAAGGTTCCAAGTCCTGCAGGGCCTTTGATTTATGAAGATTTACCCCCCCTTCCCTCTGTAAGGCTGTTAACAGAAAGTGCTGACTCGCTGCAGAAAAGAATTTCTCATCAATGCTCTTTGATTGTATTTTGCAAACAAAATGCCTGTTGCTTGGTAACATTTCACTTGAGCCTGACCTTCTCCAAAAGTTATTGCTATCAGATTCGATTTACACTGTCCTCCTGTGATTACTGTAATCTTTTAAACCCTGGCGTTCATCCATCAGGGAAAGGAAAAGTTGGGTATAAGTGAAGAGTACTGCCATCCTCCAGATTTACAATGTCAGGAGCAGGCTGGGGGGCCCTGACCTGACTGGCATAAACTCTGGTTCCTATAGGAGTGTTCTCATTTTTCCTTCAACTGTGCCCTAGGCTCCAGCAGACAAGACACTAACATTTCAAAGCCCCTAGAGGTAGGCCAAACCAGGAAGAAGCAGGGAGGGAGGGAGCTGAGGCCCAGGAGACTGAGAAGGAAAGGTTCCCCTAAGCTTGAGTCCTCAGGTGAGGAAGGAGCTGTGGAGGGAATAAGCAGACAACCTGCAGTGCTGCCACAGGGAAGCCACAGGCCCAGATGGCCATTATAAGCCTCTCCTGAGATCCCTGCCACCTCATTCAGGGACAGGGCCACCAGAGAGGCCAGCCTCCTGTCATTGGTCAGTCTTTGCCCCCACCTCACTACAACTAGCCCATCCAAGCAAGGTGAGGATTAAATTCTTTACCCCAAAGCGAGCTCTAAAGAAAAGGTTCAAGTGCCAGTAATGGTGTCCCCTTATTTCTTTTTATCTAGCTTTTCTTAAGGCCCTTGCTTTAAATCAAGCCCTCTTAAAACCAGATAAGCTTTGAGACCCATAGGTATATGTCCCAGGTGACTTTTAATTAACTTCTTCCTTGCTCTGGGTGCACAGTCAGACAAGATTTCTTTATCTGGTTTTCATGAGTTTGTCATTAACACACATGGTCAACTATTTCTCTGGTGGAATTAAAAAAAAAAACCTAAGGGAGCAGACTCAGCAGTCCAAATCACACTGGAGCTGGAAGCCCAGAGCAATCATGAAGGTGCTGTGCCATAGGAGGCAAAATTAAAGTCAATTTCCCCAAATCGACTCCCTCTAGCTGCCATGTTTGCTTTTTCTTCATAATAAAGGACACCTCATTTCCCTATTCAACCCTCCTCCTTCAACCCCCAACCAAAAATTTCCTGTAAGAGCATTTAAAATAACTGATTATATAATATGTATGTAATATCATCATATAATATAGTGTGTGTGTGTGTGTGTGTGTGTGTGTGTGAGAGAGAGAGAGAGAGAGAGAGAGAGAGAGAGAGAGAGAGAGAGAGAGAGAGGTACACCAAGGAGGATTCTCCATCCACAGATCTTTCCTGTGGTCACCCAGGATCCTCCTCTAGAAGAAAAGTCCGTGATGAGGAAGCCAGCTACAAGGGACCTGTGATTGCAGAGTCTCACCTTGGCCATGACCCTTAAATTCCCTCATCTCCAGAGCCCAGAGCCCAGGGTCTGGAAAAGCTGGCTTGACGGATGAGTCTGCTGAATCAGAAGCCCAGACAGCTGTGAGAGGCTACGCTTCCTGCTACGTTGTCAGGGGGCAAGGGACAGAGGTGACAGAAAGGGAGCGGAGAAGGTGAATTCCATATAGTATTTATAGATAAGGCTAAGTTAGAAACTAGGGTACAATCAAAATCTAACTAATTACAGGTCGGTCAGAGAAGGTAACCTAGGCAGAAAAAAAGACTGCAATTTAAAAAAATATTTCAACCCGTAGCCAGAGCAGTCAGAAGAATCTTACACTCACATTGAAAGTGGCGCTCAAACTCAGAGGACTGAAGGAAAGATTACTGAAAGATTTCGTCCAGTTAGAAAACCCAGTTTTGGTATTCACAAGTCTCTCCCTGAACTGTGTGGGGATTCTCCCATGATGCCTAGCCAACGACCTTCTTAAGGCCTGTGCTTTTCTCACAGATTCAGAGAAGGGACGGACTCCTTGAGACTCTGCACCTGCGCTTGTTTTCAAGAACAACCCATTTCATAGCTACATAAGGGAGGCCCTCTGCCCGGCAAAAACTAGTCCAAGCAGGTTATCAAAATCCAGTTAAGGAAGGAGCAGACCTGAGCGATTTGCTAGCTGACTGCTAGAGACTAGAACTGAGCACTGACGGTAGCCCTTCCATCCCAGGGCCGCACTTCCTCTCTGCGCGGAATGGACTAACTTATCCGGGAAGATCTAATATGCTTCTAAAGATGCATGGCACAACACACACAAATCCATCGCAAAGAAGTACAGGAGCACAGCAACAGGCAGTCTCAGCCAGGAGTTTTAATTTGACTACCCCATTTCAAGGTTGTTTTAATTAATTTTAATGTTGACGCCCAACAGAGTTGCCTTTTTATGCGTTGCGTAGAACCAACCCATTTGTTTGTGTTCCTAGTGAAAAAATTATAGCCAGTTTTGTTTGATAAACCTCCCCCAAGCCAACTGATGATTTTTTTTTCCTTAAAGGAATTCAATTGATTAAAGAAAACAAAAGTTGGTGAATGTTCAAATCCGCTGTGACCAGCTGGGAACTGAACCCTTGGTCCCTTACAGCTTAGTCTCTGGAAATTATCTTTCTTCTTTTTTCCCCCCTCTCAATTACTTGTTCTCAGTTTGGAGGCTCAGGCTACCCCTGAGGATTCTGCGGAAGCAGAGTGAGAGAAAACAGGACCGAGCCTGGTTCGTCCAGTTGAAATTCTTCGTCCTTTTCCGTTCTCCTAAAGCTTGGGCCCTGCTGTTGCTTCAGCTTGGCCTCCTAGTTGCTCACACCCAAGTCTTTCTCAGCTTGTTTTAGGTTTTGTGACACTACATAAATTTTAGAGAATAATCTGAGGAGGACCACATGATGCTGAAGGAATTCCCTCTTGAACAAAGACCACAGAACTCAAGGTTCCGGCACTACAAGAGGAGCTCATAATGGGCATTGCAAAAAAAAAAAAAAAACCTCGAATTTTAACTTAAGACTTCTGCTCTACTCTTGAGGATCCTGCCCTAGAGCCAGGGAAACTGGGATGGAAAATTAAAAGATAGTAGCATCATGGAGTCACCCCTAGAACTGAGACCAAACTCTCCTAAATAGTCTCACCTGAAGGACAGGAGAAAATCAGGAAACCCTCTTCCCTCTAGCTTCTCCAGGGCAAATCCACAACCATGGGGAGACCAGGGGGGCAGTGCTTCAAAGAAATACTTACATGTCCCTTGTAGTTAACTATCCACAAAAAACCGCTGTCGCCAAACTGCTTTCTGAACTTCAGGCCTGAAGAGCTAACTGAGTCAGAAGGCCAGACTGGCCTTCCCAGCTACCTCCCGCACAAGAGTGAGTGTTTATCTTCAGCAGTTCAGCACAGCGTTCTGGGGCCTTTCACTCTTAATTCCAGGGCACTCCGTTCAGAAGAGATGGGCTTGTTGTTTCCTTTGTACCTTTCCTCAGTGAGGAGAAACCCCGGAACTCACGTCCACTAAATTCTGATTATGAGAGGGGCCAGGAGTTCCCTCCGAGGAAAGTGAAGAAGAGGCTTAAACCGGGGGCAGCCAGACTCAAGAAGGAGCCAGAATGACAGAATTAGGTGGAAATCGGTATCTGCCCACTTTCAGAGCTCAGAATCACCCCCCCCCTCCTCATTACCTCATTCCACCTCAAATAAAAGTATTTCAGAAAGGAAGGAGAACAGAAGGAAGCAAGGGGGCCCAGAAAGCCCTCCCTTGTTCCACAGCGGGCCCGAGCCCGCCCAAGCCTGGAAAAGTACTTGTTAGGTTTTCCCCACTGTGTGACACGTTTTGTTTTTAATTTCTTCAAGCGGAAATTAAAGGACCAAAGAGGTAGTTTGACAAAAAGAGTTAACTTTGAAGACTTCAGGGACCTTTTATCTATAGTTCTTAAAAGGCAACTCTTTTTTTTTTCTACCGAATTCTAAGTCTTGAGTCCTCTTAGCCCAGTTTAAAAACGTATGAGTTCCTTTAATTTAAAGACAGCGCCTTTTGGCTCCCGTGTCCCGGCCAAGGCAAGATTCACCTAGAAATAGCAAAGCACTGGGGCCTGACTACTCACCCCCAAATGAGAGTCCCCCTCCCCGAGGAAAACCCGCCTCATCACGGTGTATTTAAAGGCGTACCTCCCCAGACACCGGTTTACAAATTGTTTGCAAAACTGACGTTAAGTTCTCCCTTCAACCCAAAGAAGGCACCAGGAGACCAGGCTGTTTGGCCGGCCTCTCTGCTGGGCTCCTGGCTTCCACGGGCATCGGGTTCAGACTCTCCAGACTCACTTTTCCCGGGGAGTAAGAACGGGTGTCAGCTGGAGAGGTAGGCCCAACCCGGTCAACGTCCCGCACACTTGCCATGGGCCTTCCACACGGATCCCCGAGGGCACTCGAAGTTTCCTTGCTCAAGGCTGACTCCCGCCCAGCCGACGCTCTCACCTGGTTTGGCGAGCTGCGCAGGCAGCGTCCCGGGCTGGGGCTCGGCGGCGTTGGTCCAGCGCAGCGCGGCGGCTGCAGCCAGCTCGGCGGCCGGACGAGGTGGCGCTGTTGGCTGGGACGGTTGGGAGGCTGGCGACGATTGCGAGGCGGCGGCAGCCGCGGCGTCCCCGGGCGGCGGTGGCCCTGGCAGAGCCCGCAGCGAGTCCGGGATCAGGCTCTCCAGGCTCTCGTTGGCCTGCTGCCGGCGAAGCGCCACCTGAGCCGCCATGACCCGCTGCCGCTCAATGATCAGGATGCATTTCTCGCAGGTGCAGTCCTTGAAGCGACAGTAGCGCTTGTGGCCCTTGAGCCAGGACAGCACCCCGTGGTTCCGGCAGCGAGCGCACTTAGGGGTGCGCTGCAGGGACGCCCGCGGCGGCTGCGACACCGGGCCGCCCATGTACAGGTAGGGGGAGCCGTAGCCGTTCATGCCCAGGGCTCCCCCCGGCCGGCGGCGGCAGCAGGGCGACAGGAGCTGGACCGTAGAGCGGGGAGGCCTCGGAAGATCGGCGGCGGCCGGAGGTACCTTGGCAGTCTCCCCGGCCCCGGAGGCGCTCGCAGCCTGAGCCGCCTGGCTGGTTGGTGGCCCTCCTGTCCCCACGCTGGCCGAGTCTCTGTCCCCCGGCTCTTGAAGATGCAAGCTCCTCCCGCTGGCCCTCCTACGCCGAGACTCTCCGGCCGCGGCAAAGAGCGGGTGAGAGCACTGATTAAGGTCTGAGCCAGCCCCACTACTGTTCCCTTCCTCCCTGGCAGGACCCAGCACCTCTTCCGCCGCCTCCCCCCGCCCCTCCTCCTTCCCACCGCCACCCCCACCCCTGGGGTCCCAGCCTCCTTGCACTCCCCACACACGCTTTCCTCCTCCCGGGCACCCCTCGGTTTCCGGCACCTCACCTTCTTCGCCACCGGCAACCAGCCCGGCCTCTCTGGTGGGGGCGCTTACAGCCCCCCCCACCTCTCCACTACCCCTTCCCGCGGCGGGAGGGACTGCGCCGCTGCGGTACAACCGGCACGCTGGGCAGATGGGGGCGCGGGCGGGGGGGGGCGGGGAGATCGGAAGGGGGTGGGTGTTTGTGAGCCAGCCGGCAGGCCTCTGCCGTACCCTCTTCGCAGTGCTCCAGGCCTGGTCTGGAAGCACTGAGCCCTAGACCCACACTTGAGAGTGCCCAGCAGGTCGGCCCCGGGCCCACTAGGTTTTAAGTTTCGGAAAAGAGAAGTCAGGAGTGAAAGGGGTGGTGATGATTCGGAAATTTGAGGAACTCTTTTCTTCATTTCATTTTGCAATCTAGTTTTTCTTTCGTTGCTGCGGAAGAAAACGAATTTTATTATTTTTTAAAAAAAATCTGTTAGGTTTCAGGAGGACAACTCGTTTTACTGGATAATTTTATTTTTCTACCTATCTCCTTGTGTCTTTAAAATAAACAACCCTCTGCCCTGAAAGACCTCTGCCTTGGGTGTTTTCTTTAAGCATGGTATAAACTTTTGGAGAGCGGAAGACACGACACGTTAGTGGCCCCCAAGTTACCCAGTATGATCTACTTGTTCCCTATGCGGTCACTGAATCAACAAATGAGCTCCGGAATTGCCCAGTTCAAATCCCACAGGCGCTGTGATTTACTTACGGATAAGGGATGGACCCTACTAATAAAAATCCTTGAGAGTGGGAAGAGGCTCATGTATAAGATGACCGCATAAACCCTTTTTTGTCTTGATGGCATAAACTTTGTCTATTATTCTTTGCTTGTTCGCAGTATTGATTTGTCCAGTTTCAGCTACCACTGCATACGCATAGAGAAAGCTGCCTTCTCCCATTCCACCAAGAAAACCACCAAACAAAAATCAAGATACAATGTAGGCTCAGAACCGGTTAACAGCTCGGTTGGTAGGGGACGATGGAAGTCTTGGAAGTTGGCTGCCCCTGAGTCCTACATGAAGCTCCCCTCTTCGCGGTGTGGATGAAAGTTAAACCTGACCGACTCTGCTGCAGTGCATGACCCCTGAACTGCACAGAGCCCACAGTCGTCTGGAGGTCGCTTTCCAGTGCCCAACCCAGTGCCCGACAGTCGGCCAAGAAGGAGAGAGCACGGCTGGCCGGCTGGGTTTGCTGTGAATTCTAGGGCTGCACCGCTGCCAATCCAAGCAGCAAGCTCTCGGCCTGTAAGAGTGATTTGAAAAGGAAACTTTGGACGGGGAATATAAACATAGTTGCGTACCTTTTTTCCCAAGATGCCATTAGCCACCCGAGTTCCAGACGCGTGGAGGATTTGTTGGTTCTAGAGACCATCCCACAAGCTGCATGGGACCAATACCCCCTTCTTTTGCCCTTTCCAAAAAACCCCACCCGCCTTTCCATCCTTCGCCAAGAAAACAGGTTCCTAACACTGCAACTGGAAGGAATTTCGTAAACTGTGGGGATGGGAGACGGAGGTCCAGGTGGATCATAGGGCCTGAAACAGAAAAGCCGGTGCCTACGGGAGTCACTTCTCATGAACTGTGAAGGACACGATCCTGGGAACTTGGAATATTTCACTCTGAATCTGTGTTTCAGAAACACAAGAACCATGGACTTTTCTCACAGCCGAATTTCTCCTAAATGGTCAGCGAAAGGGATGCGGGGATAGAAGAGTAACGAGTTTCTCTGAGGAAGGAAAGCAGAGGAGCTCTGGACCAGGTTTGGGGGGACATTTTCATTCTCAAGGCAATCCCCTTTCCTTCCTGGGTCACCTAGCCACCCTAGCCCAGTGCCACTCACACATTCTGGTATTATTTGGTTCTGAGCCCCGTTTCACTCCAGTGCACATCGAGGGCTGAGATCTAAATACTCATTTGATATAGCGCGGTAATCCTTTTCTCATATTTGATGGGAATGTTTTCCATATCCCAGTATTTGACAACATCTCCCTATAGGGACAGGTTTGTATTTATGTTGGTAAAATGTCCCCTGCCTCAAAGTCTATTGTAACCCAACACCTGACAACCCCGACTCCCATTTCTGTTTGCAGAAAGGGTTTATTCGAGCACGTAATGGGATCCCAGCAGAAAGCCTTTTAGAACAAGGGGCTATGGTAAACTTCACCACATGAACTCCGTTTCCAGGGCTATTAAGCTTTTAATTGGAAAATAGCAGAGGAAATTTCAAGGTGACTATAACGTGTTAGCAGTTAGTTCAGAGAAGAAAGCCCATGCGGGAATGAATGTGGAAAGCATATGGTCCGAATCACATTTAGGAGGAGCGGCCTGCTTCGACTAAGTCCCTGCAGCTTATGCACTTATGGGAAAAATCATCAAAGAAATTGGAAAGGGAGGGGGAGGATTACAAGCAAAAGTAACCTCACTAGACTACACCTACTCCCGGCTCCTCTGGGTGCTGCGCTAGTGTTTTCAAACCACAATTAACTGGGTAAGATATGGCAGGTATTAATACTGAAGGGGGTGGGAAAAAAAACCCGGCTACGCGCTTGCTCCTTCTGGCGTGCACGCAGCGATTTGAGGCGTGAATATCTGAAGCTCCGAAGGCCAGTGTTGAAGGCCAGAGTTCTTGTTGAGAAAGTGCTGGTGTCTGATTCCAAATCTGGGGGTCCTGATAGGTGTCGTCCACCTCCCACCGAGCAACAGTCAATCAAAGGACGGTTACTTACTGTGCTGGATGTAAGACACACTGAGACATCTGTTCTGTATTCTCACGCAGGGGGAAGTCGGAGTTTCTATTTTGTTGGCGATGTCGCGAACAGCGTTACTTGGGTGGTGACAGGTGCGGGAGAGGCTTATAAAAAAAAACCCTGTATAGGCAGAAAAAGTCACCCCTCTTCCTACAAAGGAACCTAGCAGAAACCATTCTGCCCTCACCCAGTGTCTCTTGGTATCTCTCTTTAGCCAGCTTCAAGTTAAAGGAAGGTGGGGGTGACTAGGGTTTTGAGACAACAGTAATGTCCTTGTTTTCCCCCAACTGGTTGGGGAAAGCCCCAAACTCAGTCCTTATAGTATCCCCGAAACCACTCTCTGGCGACCTGACCAGTTGAGGACTACTTGGAGGATACCTTGAGCAGCGAAAGAAAGGTTCTGGACCTACTCACACTGTTTCAGTGGGGAAGAAGACATGAAGTAGGAGCTGGCTGACTTTGGACTAAAAGACACGCTCGACTTCTGGATAGAAAGAGAGGGCTCACTGTGTGCTGCCCAGTCTGAGTTCTAGAACTCTCCTAGCCTGCAAAGGCTCTGGCCTGGGGACACATTCCTCACACTCAGCTTGACCGAGACTGTCTGGCTCCAGCTTTTCCGGGGAGTGTGTCTCTCCTGGCATCATCTCGCTCAAAGGTTTCTAAGGGTCTTCAGACGGGTGACCACACCCTCTCTGGCACCCCCACACAGACACCGTCCTGGGCGGGGGAACAAGTCCTCAAACTGTTTTTGGAAGGGCCCTTTTGCTTTAGTGTGCGTCTAGGAGAACCGGGTCTCCTGCCAGGTAAAATGATCGACATTGACTTTATAACAGCTCAAATACACAGCCGTTCTGTAGAGTTTTAATAACCAAAGATTGAAGAAGAAAAAAAAAAGAGCCAGGTAATTTGAGTAACGTTCAGGGGACAAAGTAAACGTTTCCCTTCCGTAGGTCATTAGCCTGAAGCGCTAGATGGACTTCTCCACGACTTTTTTTTCCAGAAAATTCTCTCCCAACTCCTCCCCACCCCATCCCCTCCTCTCTTCTTGCGGAGCGAGTAAAACCTAGGCGGAGCAGAGGGTAACTTCCCCTGTAGGGAGCCAGGACCAGCAGCCAATCAGGAGGAACAGGCACGATGCCAGCACCGTGGAAGAGTGGGCTCAACCTCTGGAGTTCGAAATTAGGGAACACCAGAACCACCAGGACCTGGGGTACCCGCGCCTTTCACAGGACCACTGTCCGCTAAGAGCTCGCCCCCTCCCCCCCCCGACAGCGCAGCCCGAAGGGGCGGCTTCCGGCGAGCGTCCCCGCCCCCGAACACCTTGGCTCCTCCCACCACCTTCGCTCCGCCCCCTAGCCGTGGCGAGGCTCCACGGAGGCGCCGCCACCAAAGGGTGGGAGTTTGTGCGTCTATTCCGGGTGTGGGAGGGAAGGAACTTCACTGTTGCTGAGTGGTGAAGACTAGAGGCCACTAGTCTTCGCCCGCGTCCCAGCTGTGTCCACCCTGGCTATGTCCACGCCCTTGATTAGCGGCCCTTCCAGTCTCAAAGTGAGCCGAGTGGGAATCCAAACGCTGCGTGGGAAAGTGACCCGGCACTGCCGAGTCAGCACAGCAGAGGCGCTTGGCTTCCCGCGTGGGCAGGCGTCTTCTAGCCGACCTGCAAAACAGCAGTGTGGGAGACCCATGCCTTGCCGGCGACGCAGGCCCACTGGGTCCATCCACTCTGCCATCTAAGTGCGTGGACAGCAGGCAAGGGTCTTTTGCTGCGATGGCCCTGGACCGGGTTCCGCTGCGCACTCCACCCGCAAGTGGTGTAGGAACCCAGTGGCCTCTCTGCTCGGTGGGTCGTACTGAAACGACCGGGCAGGGGTACCCAGCCTCAGCGACAGCTCTCCCTTAACCCTGCCAGCCTGCCTCGGTTTCCCTTGGAGGGGTTTGCAGACTCGATAAAGCAACAACTTCCCAGGAACGACCCCGCACCCCCACTTGCACGCGTGTGTTCACTCTCGCTTTCCACACACATACTATGGAGAAAGTGGCCTTGCTGTTAGAATCTGGGCGCCTCGAATGTGTTGTTAAAAATCCCGCTGCTTGTGGCCGGCTAGATTTATTCTCAACTGGGTCTGCCCTGTTCTGAACAGATCTCCTCCTCCTTAGCGACCAAGAATAAATGCAAAGGTCGCATCAAAGCCGTTCTACTGCTGACAAGGCCCAAGTCTCTTCCTTACACAGATAATCCTCAGGATTTACCAGCCTGTAGCCTGCCACCATCACCCCGACGGTACCACTGGGAGTAACCTGGTCTGTGGCTAGACCCCACCAAAGTCCCAAGTCTTGGATGCCACGCGCACTGGGTTTTGGGCGAGCAGGTGGATGGACATCGAGGCATTTCCCCACGGGATCAGCATTGACGGCCTACAGACAGACAGACAGACACACAGACACACACACACACACACACACACACACACACACACACAGCGTTTATGGGGATTGGTAAAGGGTCAGGCCCCCAGCCTAGCCTCTAAAGAACCTCAAGACTAAAGCCGGGTACTGAGAAGGGAGGGGACCCCAGCCATGGCACCACCTCGCCTGGGGCAGCGAAAGCCCTCACGTGGGGAGCCACCAGGAATCGCTCCCCTTCCCGGTGCTGGCAGTCTCCGCTGTCGTCGCCACAGTAGCTACAGCTGCAGGAGGGCACAGGCTGCAGTAGCAGCGGTCTGACAAGTGTGATAAAATGATCTTCCTTAACTAAACTCGTAAAGCACTGGGCAATAAAACTCAATCTTCTGTAAAATCCAATTAAGTCATTATCTGACTGATTGTATCTTTAATTGAAAACAGAAGTGACAGTAAATTTCTGTGATATATCAGGATCAATCGATACCGCTATACGATTCAGTCCCAAGAAGTGATTTATAATGTCAAACCTATATAGGTAACTCCACATTATTCTCTCTAAAACCACTGGTGGATGAAATTAAGAGTAAGTGCATTTAATAAAAAACAAGATGGTCAGGTTATTGATTACAACAGATGGGGGTGAAATCAAATAGATGTTTTCAAAGCACAGAGCGAAAAAAATACAAGTAATTTCTTTTTTCCTGTTTAATGCGGCTCCCCAAATATACACACAAGAAAATACGGTCATCAATAACGTTTTTATTTCAGGTACAGCTGCAACCACACACCACAATTAATTTTTTTTAGACTAGCTTCATTTCACGATGGCTTCTGTAACACGAGGAAGTACTCCAAAAGCAATTTTTAACAAAATAATGAACTCAAATTTCAGTGGTAACTTTTAAGATGTACTTATTTTTCCACTCAGATTACAACCTAAGGTTACAAAACCGTCTAGATTGCATCCATTTTTCCCCCTGTAGTAAAGAAGATGTACACATTAAACTCATTCTAGGAACACCACCCAGGAAATGCCTGGCCAGGTTGCTTTTAAGTTACCCTTTACTGGAAAAGTAGTGTTGTCAGCCTTGAATAGTCTTCTCTCTGTGTATTTTAGTTACGTTTGGATTTGGAGTGTGTGATACAGCTATTTCCAACAGCAACACAGAAACAGTGTCCCCATTTACTTTCTGCAGAGTTCTAAAGTAATTCTGCCTGCTCTTCTCTCTGGTCAAGGACTTGGCTAAATTTATATTTTCTAGGTTTCATTAAAGTCCTGAAAACTTTATAACAATCTAAGGCACTTAAGATTTCATTTTAATTCCAAAAGTAGCATGTAATTGTGACTAACTTGTGCGGACAATTAGTTTCTCAGGAAGGGGGGCAGGAGTGGAGAAGGAGAGAGACTGGATGACTGTTTAAACTTGGGGAGCCAGGCACTTAATTCTCGCAGTTGGTAATCTGGAACCCTACACTGTTCCAAGTTGTTTTAATCTAACTCTAAGGAATATGAACCAAAACTTCTGAACGGAAACAAACAAAGCAAACAACAACAACAAACCCTGCCGACAAAGCAACCCTTCTACTACCCAGTGGGCACCGCGCCGACCTGCGGCTCACTCGGCTCACTCGTCCTCGTCGTCATCCAGGACCTGGCTGACTGGGTAGCTGCTAGGCTCAGAAGGTCCAGACTCGCAGTCCAGAACTCCCTTCGTGCTCTCGTTGCTCATTGGAGAGCTGCTGGAGAGGGAAACCAAGCCAGAATCTTGACTGCTGGGCGGCGAGAACACTGGGAAGTGAGGGGAGAGAAAGTGTGTTAAAAAAAAAAAATGTCCTGTCTTTCTTCAGTATTCAGTTAAGTTCCAGCGAAGGGGCAGGCACTCTGTCGTTTCCATTGCAAGTGTTTTTATAGCCCCTCGGAACTCCTCCTTCACTTCCTGAGAGTAAGAGTCAGTCACGTGGACAGCACGTTTGCTCAACTGAGGGGAAAGTGAGGCAGCAGAATCCCAGACTTAGGGTTCATTGAGAAGCAACCACCAAAACGTCACTCCACCCACTCAGGAAGACTTTCCACCCCTCCCCATTATGTAAAGGATGCTAATGAATCTCCGCGGAGATCCCTAAGTAGGACTCCACCCCCCTACACTTTCACCCCAGAAAAGGCAAGATCCAGCAGGTGAACTGGGCAGTCGGTCAACTCTCTTCTTAGTTCTTCAGGCTACCACTGGGCATCAAAAGTATGGGGGGGCGGGGTCAACATGCATAACTATAAATAAGTAAAAGGCAGTGAGCAGAAGGGATTTAAAAGGAAAAGATAGATTATATCATACTGGATTATATCACACTAAAACATGAGATTTAAGAGACTAGTCTACAAACATGAAAATTCCACTGGGGAACTGACCTTAAATATGAAAGATACAAGAATAATAATGGGGCAGACAATTTTTTTTTTTTTGCAACTTCGGAAGCCACAGTAGATACAAAATTTAAGCAAAAGGGTCTCTGACCTTCTTAACCTTAGCAGAGTTCAGATCCACCCCCAAGAACTCCCTTCATGCCTAGTGTGAATGTAATTAAAGGGAAGCTGCCTCGGTAATTTCTCTCCTCATTAACTTCCTGATTGGTTTCGGCCTCAGGATTCTGCCGGGCAGCCGTTTGTCACCAATTCCAAATGGCCAATCGTTAATACTAATGTTTGTGTAACTAACTGCCAGCATCTGCCACGGCTTCTTGTACGACAATAATGGTGAAAGGGTACATTAGTGCTCCTGTGTTAATTCAGCTTGTGTTCATCAATAGGGAAATCTATGATGTAATTAGCAAAATGCACTGGGAGCTGAGTGCCCAAGTCATTTGTAGAGAACTAAATCATAGTGGAAGCTGCACTGGGTCCTGATGTGTTTGCCATCAATACTTATTATGTTTGGAATTTAATAAGGTATATTACCATGCTGAAAAGAGACCTTCTTACAAGAGAACACTATTTACACTCGTCACGGGTTTGGAAATGGATGGCGCCACTTCAGTGCCACGCAGAAAGAGCAGAACCGAGATCAAGAAGAGGACTTGTAACCACTCTGCCCAACCATACTACCCCCCCACCCCCGAAGCTCCAATGTGACGCTGACAAGACACCTCAGCATCCAGCAAGGAAAGAGACCATCTGAAAACTCAGTGAGGGGATAAACTTGAGGAACAATTTAGGCGATTTCCTGACAATTCACTCTGAGTTGAAGGTATGTTTACTTTTCCTTAATAAACTTAAAAAATTCACCAAATAATATTTTACAGGTGTCCAAAGAGCAGGTGTGCACATATATAAATACAGCAAAAACAACACACACACACACAATGGGAACTCCCCTGAAGAGGTCTTACATTATTAAGTACACAATACCTTCTTACTAAATTCTGACTATTCCATGAATTTCAATATTCTTTACAAGCCATAAACTCATCAAATATGTACACAAAGAGATGCTGTCCAAACACTAGACTTCTGCTCAGAGATCACCTTAGGAGGCAGACCTGAAGAACAGACTGGAGTCTATTTCTTCATCCGCATATTCTCACACCAACACCAAACCAGGGAGTTGTCTGTCTCCAGGCCATGAGAAAGGGAGTGAAGGTTCATGAACTCTGCTCCTGAGGCCACTTACTCTAGTGACATGCTTCCCCTTCTAGTCATTCACCAGATTACCCTCCCTTTTATATGCAGAGGACCCCAAGACTCTGGTATGCTCTTGCCTCTGCACCAGTTTATTTTTGGTTATCACACCTGGAAACTGGCTACTCAACCTTTCGGGTCCCTGTTTGGGATTAAGGGACCAAACTACCTGTCCTTCTCAGACTGATGCAGAGGCTTATGGGAGTAAGTAGGGGCCTCCCAGTGAACTGTGAGAAGCTGAAGGAGGTGCCCTTGTCCCTTCTCACTCAGCTATTTAGTACTAAGAAAGGGAGGAGTGGGAATTTTGTCAGAGAAGAATTTGGGCAGCCTCTTTTGTCTCAGTTGCCCTTTTTATCTGTCAACTGGATCTGAGGCTCTAGGCACGAGTTCCAGAGAGGAAGCAAAGAAAGGAACTCACTCTGTTTGGAAAAGCACCTGTGTTTTTCCTAAGTGTTTCTCCAGTCCGAAATTAAAGCCATGTTGTTATTACATTTGTTCAAGGATTGGTATTGTCTTTGAATGAGAGGATGTTGCCATGAACGTCACAATCTGTTTAATTCATTTGGATAGCACCTCATCAAGGTCCCAAGTGCCCACAAAGACTTGGTCTTGTTATTGACAAATGCACAAAATCTATTTTTATTAGCAGCCTTAAATACTGTCCTTTGGGGTACCCATCCATTTAAACAAACTTTAATTAACTTTTCTGGAGGCAAAAGTAGCAACTGTGGTTGTAAATGATTTAGTACCAATTAGACAATTAAAAAACTTGACAGGATCCTTTTTTGCTTTTTAAGTTGATGCTCATGGCCCTGCAGATGACTAGTTTCCACTCAAAAGGCTTGTCTGTTGTCACTTGGCAAACATGCTGGTGACTCCACACCGAGGGAGCACAGGCAGCAATGCTACAACCACGAGAAGAAATTGGTTCAATCTTTCTGGACAGCAGTCTAGTGACATGTGACAAGAACCGTAAAACTATCTATCCCCTCTGACCTGGTAATTCTACTCTGGAGAATAACCTAAAGAAAGAGTAATTGTTCCAGAGATGCTCACCTCACATCATCTTCACTGATGATGTTCCGGCTTCGCTCTTGTGCGTGGGTGAGAGGGCAACTGCATAGGAAGGGGCAGAAAGCATTAGTAGCAAATGTCAATTAAGGGTTCTGCTCCCCTGTGAGCACTGGGCCTTCCCAGAAACAGAAGAAATGAATTAAAGCCTAGACTGCAGAGGGAAAGGAAAAACCTAGTCTTCTCATCTGTCCTTCTTTCCCAGTAAGGGGTCCTAAGCCAAGGAGGCTGGCCCTTGTGGGAACCTGCAGATCTAGGACCTGCTTCCTCTCAAGTCACCAATTAGGCTTACAGCATCTAAGGGCTAAAAACAAACACACCCTACACATCAGGGCTCGCACCAATGTGGAAAAAAAACCCTTAAGATGGTTTCAGTGATGCTATCTAAACAAAGTATTCTTTCAGAGACATAACACATACTGCAAAGAAGGTAAGTTTTAAAAGAAAAACTAAAAATAATAAAGCAAAACCGCTCTGTCTTTTGACATTGCAAAGACCCCTGACTTTTAACTTGAATGATCTGTTGGAATGAAGTTGATGGCCTGGAACAAATAATTCTCTTTCTTTCGGTGATGTGAGAAAACACATGATATTCATGCCTAAAGAAAAAAAAAAACAAAAAACCGTTTTCCCTCTGTAGGTTAAACACTATCAAAGTCTTACTAAGAATAAAATGCAAATGGCATTCCCTGGGGCTACGGGGCTCTTTACCTGCATGCCACTGCCAAGGGGTACTAAAGTGCTGGCCTCTTGCTGGTCTGTGGGCTTAAAGGAATCTGATGAAAAGCAGCAAAAATGTCTTCAACAACAAATTCTTCTGCTTCACGATAACCATAGTGTTTGGAAATAAAATCGTGTCCAATCAATACCACTTAGCAGATATTTAATGTTTCACAATAGAAACGCTCTTCCAGAGGGGAGCTGTGGCCCTTCTCACTAACACTGAAAATAATTAGGATTATCTCAGCTGCCGGAGCTTGGCAGGATCAGTTTGTACTTTCAAACAGCATTAATTCTTGGCACTCAGAACAAGGGATGAAAGGTAAAGACCTGAATGGAGGCTTTCTTCCACCTGATCTATCAGGATTAGCTCATTCTTTTCCAGTTCATGCCTGCGCTCCAGTTAAGAGGAAGGCTGAGCTGTAACTGATGTAATTAGAAACCACAAGCTGAGAAAAAATAGCCCATTATTAATCTCCCCATTTACTAGAAATTTACTAAAAAAAAAGTAATAATCTTTGAAACAATTAAGTGTGTTTTCCCCCTAAGTGGAATGAACGGCTAGCGACCAGAGCTGAAGGGATGTACTGGGTAATTCGTTCCTTAAATCTACATCTTACCTATCAGGTCCAAACTCTGGGGCCAGCTCTGCTAAAGTGGGTTGACATGCAGCTGCCCCGCCAGGGTAAAAGGATGGGTCCAGAACTTGCTGCACATCCTCCTTCTCAAGGGATTATTCCAACCCTTCCAAGCACTGGGGATTATGGGTTAAACATGAGGGGAGCTGACACCAGGAAACACTTGTCTACGGGACAGTGACCATATTTCTTTCCTTCCACTCATGTTACTTGACCATTCGTACACAATTCACAAAATGACAGAATGTTTTAATTCTCAAAAACCCACAGGCCTACCAAACACCTTTCTGTTCCCCGCCAGGAGAGCACTGTTCTGGGAGTCCACCCAGCTACGTCCACAGCCCACCTCGCTCTGCTGGGACTGGCCCCTTTGCTGCTGGAGGTCAGAGCTAACACACCTCTCAGGTTGTCCCCCTTTAGTGTGGTCAACTTGACAGAATCTAGAATCACCTGGAAGGCGATTCTAGTCCTCTGGGCATCCCCCTTTAGTGTGGTCAACTTGACAGAATCTAGAATCACCTGGAAGGCGATTCTAGTCCTCTGGGCATCCCCCTTTAGTGTGGTCAACTTGACAGAATCTAGAATCACCTGGAAGGCGATTCCAGCCCTCTGGGCACACCTGAGAGGGATTGTCTGGGTTGGGCTAGTCTCTAAGCATGCCTGGAGGGGGATTATTATGATTGCATTCATGGAAGTAGGAAGCCCCGCCCACTGTGAGTGGCGGAGTTGCCTAGCTGGGATCACTGATTGTGTAAGTGAAGGAAGGGAGCTGCATTCACCCACTGCTTCTGAAAGACTACAGATGTGGATGTCACAACCCAGCTGTCCTCCTCCTGTGTTGTCCCCCAATGGGATGGACTGTATCCTCAACTGTGAGCCGGCATAAACCCCCACATCTCTCCAGAATGGTTTTCGTCAAGGTATTTTATCACAGCAATCAGAGAAGAAACTAAGACACTTGCTCACCTAGAGTTCATCTAACACACCAATGGAAGAATCTCTTTGTTTTGACATAGAACACAAGGAAGTAGGGGTAGCTGGGAGGCGGCTTAGCTGGTCAAGGAGCTTCTTGCCCATGTGTGGCAAGCCTGAATTTACATAAGGTAGGAGAGAATCAACCCCCCCAAAGCTGCTCTCTGAGCTTCGTATGTGCGTCTTTGCACCGCCCCTCTCTCCATACTGCATGCACACAATAATGTATGTTTATTTTTAAAGTACTATTTAAAAAGGGAAAATGGAGATAGGCTATCTGAGCGTCCTGCTTCATCTGGGACCCAGGAAGGACCACAGCGAGGCATCACTTGCTTGTGGGTCGCCATGATCAACTTCAGTCTCAAAGCCTGTGAGCAGACAAACTGTTCAACACTGCATCGCTGCCCTCAGAAAGGCTCACCATCTGTCACTGTCTGTCCCCACGCCGCTTTAGCCCTGGTCATTGAGCTCTGTCACCAGATGGCGACACCACAGTAGCACCTTCTGACTCAGTTTCCTCAATCATAAAAGAAACGGGGCTAATGAGAACCTGTCTGGGCACGATACCATAAAGGCCCATCCATGTTAGAGCATGTGCCCCAACTTCCTTCCTATTAAAGGGGGAGGAATATCTCACGGCTTAGTGTACAGAATGTTTTCTTTACACAATCACCCACCAATGGCCATTTGGGGTGTGCCTCCAGTTGGGCTGTTGTGGAGAATGCTATAAACAGGGGCTCACAAACAGCTCAAAGCTCTGCTTCCCATTCTCAGAAGTGGAAATGATGGATCATACAATAATTTATTTAACTTTAAGAACATTGTCATAGGGTTTTACATACAGTCTGTGCCGTCTGACATATATGCCTTGTCCAGAACACGGCCTTTATGGTGTCCCTTTCCATTTACATGCTTCATGTACTTCTGACTCACACCCCCCACTTGCATGGAGTTAAGGATTGGGTTTCGATCTTGACACCCCTCCTTCGCCCACTCCTTCCTATCATCTCCTCAACCCAGAAGAGACCCTCACTCCTACCTCTTTTCCCCTCCCCCATTCCATGGAAGAGTCACCTTCACTCACGGTCCCTTCCCAAGTTCCTAGTGCCTAGAAAAAGACTCCCGGAACCCACTCATGATCCACTGCGCATCCCAACTCCATCTCCTCCTTCTCCCCACGCAGGAGAAGGGTATCACGTTCTGCCCCCTGTCCTTAGGCCACAAGGTTGTCATGTCTCCAGAAGTTCTTCCCTCTTCTCTCACCCAGCCCTGAGCACAGACCTCCTCCACACTGCTGGACTGCCTCCTCTTGTCACAGAAGGCGTTAGTAGCATTTCCACGAAGGTGGCTTCATGTCTTGACTTCCCACGGAAAACTACATTTGTTCCCGAATGATACTGCTACCATCTCAGTCTAAAAGGGCTTTCGGCTAGCATGCTCAGCATAAGAGAGCCTTCCACTTCCTCCAAGGACCATCCAAGAACTTGATGCTCTAGTCCCTGTGTCCTCGGGCCTCGCTTGGTGTTCTTGGCTCACCCTACTCTCTCCCACTCTGAGTAGCATTAGGTCCTCCTATCCTGAACCACATGCCCCTCCCTCCCCTCAGCACCTCACCCCATTGGAATTCTGACCCATGGTACCTGACAATTGAGCTAATGGCATCTGGTCACCCTCCCTGGCCTCCCCAGATGGAGACATGCCTCGTTCTTTCTCCAAGATAAAGGAGGTCTATTGGGGAAAGAGGTAGGGACTATGGCCATCAGACTAGGTTTTATACCGATTGCTTTTATTATGGATTGACTGTCCAAAGTTCTGAGGAATTTGAAAAATGAGCTTGATTCAATAGACACACCTAGCATGTGTCCAATGATGGAGCAAACATACGTTCCTCATATGCACATAAGAAATGACTGTGTAAAATGGCAGAGTATCAGCCCACAAAATAACCTACATAAATGACAATGATGTTTTTCGTTCCAAACCTTTAAATTCCGGAGAGTTAAGGATCTACTCTTACTATTAGAATATCCTCTAAAATGGGGAGGAAGTTCAGCTTTAAAAAAAAATAACTATCAACAGCCGGGCGGTGGTGGCACATGCCTTTAATCCCAGCACTCGGGAGGCAGAGGCAGGCGGATCTCTGTGAGTCTGAGGCTAGCCTGGTCTACAAGAGCTAGTTCCTGGACAGGAACCAAAGCTACAGAGAAACCCTGCCTCACAAAACCAAAAAAAGAAAGAAGAAAGAAAGAAAGAAAGAAAGAAAGAAAGAAAGAAAGAAAGACAGAAAGAAAAGAGAGATCAACACTGTAAATATAAATTCTACTGCCTCTGTCTAATTAACAGATACTTGGCCACAACATAATTAATTTCACCCTTAATGCTACTGTTGAAAATTATTTAAATGCCCAAGCACTGGCTGCAATCCCCACACACCTTCCTGGTCCCATATTCTGAAGACAGCAGATATTTCCACACTTCTTCCTTTTTAGTGAAGACTGTTAATTAAATCTGTAATTTGAAAACAAAGAGGGTGAAGTCCAGCCCTCAGACCTTGCCCCCAAAAGCAAAAGGCGCTCAACAAGCATGTTAACAGTCACCTCAGCTCCTTCAAGATAGGCCCTCTATTCACTCTGGAAAGTACCAGCTCATCTCCCAAGAGACCACTGCAAGCTTCCTAGCCACCAGAAATGTCAAGTGGCACAAATTGAGGTCTACACACTGGCTTTTGTTGACACTATAGTTCCTAAAGGACGCCTTCGAGGCAGTTTCCTGACCACATCTGAGACGTTAGACACAGAGTATTGCATCGGTGAGCAGAATGCTCGGTCATGCAGAGTGGTCTGAGTTCCTGTTTTCTAACCTGCCTTGAGAAGAAGCTAAAACTCTCCCTAACGATGTGCAAACTGGTCACTTAACTCAAAGAGTATTTCCTGAGCCCCTGTTCTGGGCCCAGCACTGCTCTGGGTACGAAAGAAATACCTGTGAATAAAATGTCTCTACTCATAAGGAAACGCCTTATCAGACACACTTGGGGTCAAAAGCCAGCCTAGTGACTTAGTAGTGACATGTCCCCAGACAATCAGAGGACAGCTCTTAGCAACTCCTTATCCCTAAGGAAAACAAAAGTTCAATGAGACGCCTGTTTGTGCAAGAAAATCACGAATTCCATTAACATAAGTCCTGGTCTCTTGTTTGTTCTGTTATGAAGGTAGAGCATCAGAAGAGAAAGTGTTCCAGACACATGACCCTGGAAGCAGACTCGGGAATAAGACGAAGCTTATTATGATGACCTGACTTTTACATCTCACTTTGTGCCTGGTGTTCTGATCTCAGGTGTCCCCACTGTCCTAGTCCTCTCCCAGTGTGTCTCCCCACCCCCGCCAAATTACAGTCCTGCCCCCTTCAGGCTGCTCTAGAAGCTGTTCTTTTCTGAGAACTGATACGGAGCTTTTCGACAAAAAGCACCCAGCCAAACTAACTCACTCAAGGCAGGAGCCCCGTGCTGCTGATTTTCCTGTTGACGCGTTACAGAGGGAGTTTCTAGACATGCAGAGATATCAACTCCGGGACAGGGTAAACGCTAAAGTGTCCTCTACATCTCTTCCCACACAGAACACACTGCTATCAGTAGGCAAGGCATTCTCTCTCATTTTTCCTATGTAAGAGGTGGGTTATGTCTGAGACAGGGTCTCGCTATGTAGCCTTGGCTGGTCTGTAACTCTCAACATAAACCTGGATGGCCTCAAAAATCACAGCAATCCTCCTGCCTCCGCCTCTTAAGTTCTGGGACTGCAAGTGCGCACCACGACACCTAGCTATTGGGCTGTCATAGTCTACCGACACATTCGAGCGGAGCCCATTTGCAGCCATTGCTCAGCCTGCCTGCAGGCTGGGACAGTATCAGTTTGCTCACGTGACTAGGCCCTCTGAAATTGCCAGCTGATACATGACAGTCTGATTCCCTCCACTCTTCCTTCCAGGAGATGAGTTAGACACACAGCCCTTGTGGCCACACAGCGGTGGGCTAGTATTTAAAAAGCAGATGTTGAGATAATTTTATTTTTCTGTTTACAGGGCACTCTCATGTTGTCCCGAACTATATTGGGGTTTTGGGGTTCTATTAGGTACTTATCAGAGAAATGACTACAATGAATATTCCATTGTTTCCATTATGAAACAGAACTAGTTATAACACTGAGCTGGATAAAATTAAGAAGGAAAAAACACAGATATTAGTAGTATTGAACTAATGCACTTGGATGCGTGTTAAGGGGAGAATTTTTCATGTTAAACTTACTTATTTAAAATAATCATTTCTGAAAGCTGATTGCAAAAGACTTGAGACAAAGTAGACAGGTGTAGATAAAACCAACACATATACTTAAATAAAATCTTTTCTCGAGTAAAAAGTATTTAAGTAATGATTTTGTGTAAATACAATTTATTTAAAAAGCACCCAGGACCTTTTATGCCAAAACAAGCAAATAACAAAGCGCACAACATTATTATTATTATTATTTCTGTACTAAAAAGCAGTATTTGAAAAGATGACAAGCAAAGGAACGTGCCGGCGGCTGCAGGAGCCATGCTCCTGGACCAAGGGCCTCGCTGGAACTGTGGGAGTGAACCACTTCTTTAATGAGCACAGTTGGTGAGCACCAGGGACCTGAAACAAGAGCCCCTGGAAGCCTGGAGCCCAGCGGCAGGAGCAGCAAGTGCTGACTTAGGGAAGTGGGCTTGCGGATGAGGTGCAGCCCACATTATTTATTAGCATAATTACCAAACATAATGGCTCCTACTGTGTTCTGGGCACTGTGCTTTAAACGTCTCTCATCTTTACCAAAACGTTCCGTGGGGGTGCCCCTTAGTATCCTCCTCTGACGGGTCTGAGATGTTGAGACTCAGAGAAGGTGATTAACAGGTCCAAGGACACTCCTGCTGAGTGTCAACACTGTCCAGCGATCTGGACAGTCTACAAGAAGCCAGGGTACCCTGTCTCAGGTCTGCTGGTTTCGCCCACACCTGTCTGCTCAGGATGCCAGTCCTTTGCCATCAACATTCCTCTTCTTCACTCAAAACGCTGGGGGCCTGCACCCCGTAGACCAGGCTGGCATCCAACTCACAGAGATTCTACTGACCTCTGCCTCCCCAGCAACTCCCCAGCTCTCTAGAACTTTCTACCAGACTTCAGTATTATCTGATCCAGCAAATGCCATTCTGGGTGTGTAGCCCAAGGAAGGGAACTCAGGGTCATGCTTCCTGCTGCACAACTCACAATGGCATTATCCTGAAAGCAACTTAATGTCCATTGACAGAGAGGTAGAGAAGGCATGCTATACACATCCACATAGTATTCAGACTTTAAAAGGGGGCTCTGGCTATTAACCGTGACATGGGTGAACCTGGAACTCGTGCCAACCAAAATAAGCCAGGCACAGAAGGCCAAGAGTTGCCAATCCCAGACTCATGGAATATCCAGACAAATCTCCCTCACAGAAACAGAAATATGTAGATGAATTCACAGGGTCCCAAGTTTCGTTCATGCATACAAGTAAGTCCCAGAGACTGCCATGTGGCACCTACAGTCAACTTTCAAGTCAAGGAGCAAGAAATACAGTAAATACAAATAACAGAAAAGATGGCAAAGGATGGGTTTGTGCCTAGCCACGGCAATGGTCTCCAAACATATCAATTTGTTTGCTGCATAGATGCAGCTTCTGATACTAACTGTGCATCAGCTGACTGTTTGGTAAGAGATTTCGGGGATCCATCTGCTGACAGGCAACATGAAGCAGGGAGACAATATGCAGCTGGACAGAGTCCAGGGTTTGAGGAAAAATGAACAAGGAGTTACAGCAAAGATATGGATTTTCTTCTTATAACCAATTTTTAGAGCCATATCAGAAGGGAGGAGACTTCAGAGTCCTAAATGGTAGGGCACAAAGGAAGTGTGGTGCTTTTTGTCCTGGGCTGTAGGGATACTGCCCAAAGGCTGTGGAGAAGCCAATGACAGCCATGGAAGTGCCAATAATAACCATGGAGACCGCAAGCACCTGATGCCAGAGGATCCCACGGACCTAAAAGATATGGGGATTTGGGAGTCATAGAGGTGACAGACAGTAAAATGAGTTCAAGGAATTGTACTTTTCTTGGTAGAAGAGAAGGAGGTATTCGAGGTAGAGAGCTGTGCCTCTTGCTTTGTAACTGTTTCCTTCTGGGCTGAAACATTTCATCTCAGGGAAGCTCCTTAAGCAGGAAGGTGGGTCACTCAACATATCTTAAGGAAGCCCCTAAAACTGAGCAGATGCACTAGGCCCCTCCCTGCCAGAGTAAGCAATAAAAGCTGGGAGTCCCTCTCAGACAAGCCAAGCTGCAGAGAAGACTGAGACCAGACCAGCTGCGGGGGAGAAGCAGAGACCAGTGGAGCTGCCTGGGAGAAGCAGAGACCAGTGGAGCTGCCTGGGATAAGCAGAGCCAGGTCAAGCTCCCTGGAGGCGGTTCAGACCAGAGTCCCTTGGACAGGACACTCTCCAACCTGTTGCACTGCCTGCAGGCTAGGAAGTGAGCTCCAGGTTCCCAGCTTCTGTGAGCTGTCACCCAAGCTGGGCTGGGCCTTGGGGATGCAGCTGCCTTTGAGTCATTTCTGCTCCTGTAAATAACCCCAATAAAACTCACTGGCTCACAAAGTCGAACTCTGCTGGTATCTGTAACTTGGGTTTGTGGTGGGCTCCCTACGGGTGTGTGTGTGTGTGTGTGTGTATTGTCTCCCCAAGGAAAGCTTTGTCAACAACAGCTCCCTTCAATGGACTCCTGCCGAACAGGGGGAAAGCACACAGGCAGAGTAGAGAGGACTCAGCCAGAAGGCAGGAGCTGGCTACGCCCCTGGCACGACTGTCCCCACAGGTCTTCCACCTCACCAAGTTCCCAAAGCATGGAGCAGCAGGACAGGCCCAGGTGCACGGAGGTAGGTAAGTAATTACCCAACCCCACCTCCTGTGACCTGCCACGAAGCCAGGGGGGAGACAATGAAAAATGAACCAATTCACCCCAGCAGGCTTCAGCACCCCCGGTCAGCAGTATCGGCTCCTGATACATCTAACAGAAGCGTTTACTGGCTGGCAGGTCCACCGTGGGGACGAATCTATCAATCAATGAAGCTAACACAGAGTCCAACTCAGGCTGCAACTTAAGCAACCGGAGTGAAAGGAAACGGTTAAAGGCACAGAAATAAACTCTCGGATTCAGACTGTCCCTAAGAACAGTATCGACCCCGTGAGGCCGACTTCAGGGTCTCGGTTTTCAGATCTGTAAAGAAGGAGGTGTTGAGCTCAGCGACCTTTTCTTCCCTCTCTTCTAGAACTGAGATGCCATCACTGTGCTACGATTTCTCGGGGCTCCATTTCTGCTCGGCTCTAGTGGTTTAAGCACCTGCTCCAAGTCAGAATTAATGGAGTACAAAACAAGACTTGAGCAATTTAGCATCAAATGATTGCTTCTGAAACAAGAAATTAAGATCCTTCCATTCCTAGCAGACATTAATGGCTCCTGTCAATATTACACTGAGCTTCTTTCCGATCACTGGGACGTGGCTACTGCATGGGATGAGGCTCAAGTCCTCACCGGAAGACTTACTGCCGGTGACACACTGAGAGCCTCTGCTGTCACAACCAACTGCCAATCATGTAACAGTTGGATTGAAATCCAATCAGTAGCAGCCTGGACCATGAATTTTCTAACACGATTGGTTCTTCAGGACCTCAAGGCTTCAGTGTGAATCTAGTCCCTGCAAGAACATCAATGACGGCTCTTTTACGAGTCTCGGTAGTTGTCCAGTGTAGCCTTAGCGGACACAGTAAAGGCACACACGCTCCCATAAGCACAGAAAGGACCTATCTCCCATCTCTGCTACAAAAGAGATGCCATGTATTTTAGACACAGCTGCTGTCAGGTTGTATCAGCCAGAGATCAGAGTATTTCCTTCTCTGCGGTGTGTATACGTGTGTGAGCACATTGTGTGAAGGCCAGGGGACAACCTCTGGGGATATTCCTCAGGCACTGCCCACTTTAATTTTTCCTAAAACAGGTTTATGTCTCCTGCATGAAGTTCCCACTTAGGCTAAGTTGGTTGGTCAATGAGTCTCAGGGATCCCCCTGTCTCTGCCTCCCCAGGGCTGGGAGTACAAACACAGGCTGCCAACCTGGCTTTCTCCCCGCCCCCTGGGGCTCCTGGGGCTTGAACTCTGGTCCTCAGGTTTGCACAGCAAGCACTTCAGTACGGGAGCTATCTCCGCAGCACTCAGAATGGGTGATTTTATGCCGAGATCGATTG
This sequence comes from Microtus pennsylvanicus, assembly GCF_037038515.1. Classification (NCBI taxonomy): domain Eukaryota; kingdom Metazoa; phylum Chordata; class Mammalia; order Rodentia; family Cricetidae; genus Microtus; species Microtus pennsylvanicus. Next base: position 105,899,783 of record NC_134583.1, on the reverse strand, counting down.
GGATTCAGGGCAAGGTGGCTGTTAGGTAGAGATGGACTACACTGAAGGGGCTTGGCTTGTGACCTATGACCCAGTCTTTCACTTTTCTTGCAGGGCGAGGCGGGAGCAGTGGTGGAGAAAATGGTCCAGTTATCCAACACCTCAGGCGCGGCCCACTGCTGGGTGAGAGCCCCTCACCACACCTGACTGATGGTGGTGAAAATCCCCAGGCTACCTTTCATCCAGACAGAATGTAGATGTGGGGAAACACACCCGTGCCAGGAACATGCTGCTGCTAGAAATGCAAGCTGGTCCTGAGGTTAATTTAGCAGCATCCAGGCCAGGCTGAAATGCAGGCATTCTCTGCAATGTCCTCTTTTCAGAAAACACCGGCACAAGAATGTGTCCAAGAACAAGTTAAGCATTTGTTTGCAACATCAAACAAAGAAACAAAAGGAAACAAGAGGGCAGACTCAAAAAGACGACATCAACCAATAAACAAGGACTCCAAACGGAACCATTTGTTAACATTAATATTACCAGCTTAAAAGGAAAGAAATCCAGAGACATTCTATTTGTACTAGCATGGAGGATCTCTAAGATCAACTTTGAATTGAAAAGGAAAAAAGAAAGTCACTAGCTAGCACTTAGTTATATTGTTAAGATGAATCACCATGAATTTTCAAGTTTTGAAAAATGCTACTTAGAAGTTCCAACTCAAAATTTGAAGTGAGTTTGTTTTAATACAGCCCCTCTTTATACATCAGAGACCCAGACATTTGATTATCCCTTTGGGGATCTGTGTTTTAGGCAATGATTTCAACTTGCGAGGCTATCCTGTGAACCTAGTCACGAATCTTCCAAAGCAAGCGACCAGCAACCAGAACCAAAACATGCCACACAGAAGTGTGCTCAGAGCATCATGAAAAAGGAAGGATGCTTCAGAAACTGTTGCCTACAGTCATAGCACCTAAGATTATTACAGAGCACAGAAACAGGAGGAATAAAGCAGAAGAAGGCTTTCCAAAACCACAAATCAGGGTCTGTTCCATGTATGACCTTATGAAAGGATAATTTGCGGTTAGAGGCAAGATTCTATCCTTAGAACATGCCTGCCACGCAAGGACCAAAATATCAGAAATGCCATCATTAAACATTCAATTCTTCAAAATAAACATCAGCCTCCTGTTAAAATGTAAATAATCAAGGAGAGTAAGGCACAAAATCAATGTTACTTCACCATGTTATTTATCAAATTGTTTTCTCTCAAAGACAGAAGGGGTGTGGGGCTGCTGGGAGTCGGAAAAAGTGGGGGGAGGAGAGGAGAGAAGAGAGAGTGAGCACTCACATGCATGCACCTGTACACATGCAAATGTACTTGCTCACGTGAGCACTCTGGACAGAAAGGCACAGTGGGCTAACCTCACCAATCGCTCTGTTTCTTTCCTGGAAGGACAATGCTCTTGTACACTGTCAAGATCTGTTACTCCTATTAGTTTAGTAAAACGCTGATTAGCCCAGGAGCCAGGCAGAAGTATAGGCAGAGCCACCAGACTGGGGAATTCTGGGAAGAGAAAAGGGTGATACAGTCATCATCTAGATGCAGAGGAAGCAAGATGAGAATGCCTTACTAAGAAAAGGTACCAAGCCACATGGCTAAACATAAGTAAGAATTATGAGTTAATTTAAGTTGTAAAAGGTAGTTACTAATAATCCTGAGCAATAGGCCAAAACAGTTTATAATTAATATAAACCTCTGTGTGTTTATTTGGGACTGAATGGCTACAGGAATAGGTGGGTTAGAAACTTTTGTCTACATAGTCTTGACCGGAGCACTTTCAATTGAAGATTACTTTCAATTGTAATCTTTTTTTTTTTTTTTTTGGTTTTTCGAGACAGGGTTTCTCTGTGGCTTTGGAGCCTGTCCTGGAACTAGCTCTGTAGACCAGGCTGGTCTCGAACTCACAGAGATCCGCCTACCTCTGCCTCCCGGGTGCTGGGATTAAAGGCGTGCGCCACCATCGCCCGGCCAATTGCAATCTTTTAAAGAATTTGGCAGCTCAAACTCGGTCAGGGTACTTTAGGAGATCATGGTTCTTGGAATCAATGAAAGTAACTAAAATGAGCCGAACATGAAGAGAAGCCCACTGCATGCATGATTTACTTAACCCGCAGAAAGAAAATAAAGGCTTACTATCAGCTCCAACCTGTAGTCAGGAAACCCAGGACTCAGTGAGGGTAAGTAATCACCCAAGGAATGAAGCCACTGACATCCAGGTCTGCAGAGACCCTAACTCAGTGCTCAGGACACAAGGCCTACTACCTTCTACAAAGAACAGGAAGTAAATTGGTCATAAATCATGTCCATGAGGTATCCACATTCCCCAATGCCTTTAAATTCATCCTTCCTTGAGTAGATAAGTTTGGTCAAGAAGGGTAAAACTAATCCTTTTTTATGGTGCCCACGCTGCCTTCCTTGCCAGAATGAATCCTCCTAAAAGATGGTACTTGGTCATCACTGGAATCTGCTGGTGAACCTTCCCAATTGGTCCTCCTCACCTCTAACTGATGGTCACGCTGGCAAAGGAAGTCACCTGACAATGAACTACGTAATTCACATCTCAGGGACTTCAGAGAAATAAAACTTCATGCCACGCAAAAAGCAAAATCCAGGGTGTGAGTTAGCTGTTAGGTCACCCTGTCTCATCTTCACAGAAACAAGTGCATAACTGCTTGTCAGGTTTGAATTCAGACACTCTCCTAAACAAACTTATTAGATGCCAAGCCTTATCTTGTGACATCTCTGTACAAGTGGGAACGTGCCTGGCTGGGACAGCATCCTGAATCAATGACAGACTGCAAGTGGCTTATTTCTTCTTGGCCTGCAGCTGCTTTTCTGCAAGCACATATAGATACCTCAAAAATGAGGGGTTTTCCACCTCACACTGGGAGATGGGAACCCCTGGGTCGGTGAACAGTTCTGCCATCCTCAGATGATTGAGTCTTGGAGGACTTTCAAGGACCCTGCAGACGCCTCCACACCCAACCGCTGCAACCCTCACACCTTCAAGCCTCAGTTCAGGCTGGTGTGTCCTCCTTCCCCATCCTTGCTCTCACTCCCGAGGCTCACCATCCTACACATCAAACACATCATTAGCTTGCAGGCACTTGTCTTTGGCTCTGTGTCTATGGGAAGCCCAGGCTAACTCACGGATGTTCTGAACCCCTCTAAGAAGCAAAACACAGGAACAAATAGTTGCCCGATGGTGCTAGAAAACACAACGTGACGGTTAATCATCATTGCGAACTTGACAGATCATCCAGGAGAGAAACCTCCGGGTGTCGATGATGGGATGTAGCTGAGGAGGGAACACTCATCGCGAAGATGGTACTAGCACATGGCCCAGGGTTCAAATCCCACCCCCAGAAAGGAGAGAGCAAATGGAACATTAGCACTCATCTGCTTCTGACCACGACAATGTGATATGCCACCTGAACTCCTGCTGCCTCCTCTGCTACCATTGTGGACTAGATGCTCACACTGTGAGCCAAAATCAACCTTCCCCTCTTCAGCTAGTCTTGCACAGCAACAAGGGAGTAGCTAATACAGATGACTACGAGCAAGAGAAAACAAACTTAAGGGAAGAAAACAATTTAACACAGAAAATATGTACTTTCTTAACTTACGGTGTACTGTACAAAAATGGATGAAGCCAAACAAAGGGCTTGAGAGATGGCTCGGTGGTTAAGATGGCCGCTCTTCCAGATGACCGAGGTTCTGTTCTCAGCACCCACATGGTGGCTCACAACCATCTGTAACTCCAGCTCTTGGGGAACCAAGACTATCTTCTGGCCTCCATGGGCACTATACACATAGCACACAGACATAAATACTAGCAAAACACCCAAATATGTAAAATGAAAGTAAATTAAAAAAATTTAAGACGCTGTTATTCCAATTGTACTGTTTAAAAATAATTACGAAAGAAAAATATCTCATCTCCCACTCCTTCAGAGTGTCTCACTGTACAATTATGAAACTCAATCTGTAGACCAGGCTGGCCTCGAACTCACAGAGATCCACCTGTTTCTGCCTCCTGAATGCTGGGATCAAAGGTGTGCTTTACTGCCTGGCCAGGTTATTTCTCTTGAAAGACAAACTACTAAAACTAAGTGATTAAAGAAATCCGTTTTTAAGAGATTACCACAGAGAAAACAGAAAAATTAAGCAAAAGGTTACTCTTTAGTTCCAAAGAGGCCCATCTGGACAGCTTTATAGGTAATTCTATTCAAAGGCGTAGCCAATCCCGTGTCACTGGAAAAGGAAGGAGACTGGCTTCAATTTTATCCTATGAGCCTATCATCTGTAAGATGTTACTATATAAAGAACATAAGAAGGATCTGTGGGATCAGAAGGGAAAATCAAGTTCAAGTCCCTTATGGATAAAAAAGGTACTAAATAAATAATCACCAGCAAACTGAACTCAGAGATGTGTTATAAAGACAATGCCTCTTGATGAGGCACGGCTTGTCTCAGGAGTCTGAACGTCATTCCTCTGTAGGAAAGCCATTAGTGTCACTTACTGCTCTGACAGAAGACAATATTGTCATGGTGATAATACGGTACTGCTGTATAACATCTCCCTCCAAGATGGAAACATTCTATCCTGCAGCGAAGTTCCTTAAGCAAGAAGGTGGACAACTCAAAACAGCTTCAGGAAGTCACTGAAGGTGACCACATTACTAGACTCCCGACATAGTAAACAGCAAGTGTCTCTGAGCGCCTCCCTCAGATGAACAGCAGCTGAGCTGCAAAGACAACTCACATAGGAGTCAAGCTGAAAAGACTCTGAGATCAGACCTGCTGCCTGGAAGGGGCTCAGGCAGACTGAGGTACCTGGAAAGGAGCCTCCAACCTGCTGAGCTGCCTACAGGTTGGCAGTGTGCTCCAGGTTCCCAGCTTTGTACACTGTCAAGCGTGTTGGGGTGGGCTTTGGTGATGCGGTTATCTTTGAATCCTTTCTGCTCCTGCAGGTAACCCCAATAAAACTCACTAATTCACCAAATCAAAATTTAGTGGTATCTGTACGTTAGTCTATTGTAGTATCAGCGGAAGACAAAGGCCCAGTTCCCAGAGAGAAAGGCATAGAAGAAGAAAGTCACGAGCATTGCTCAATGTGAAACAGTTATTTCGTACCAGGGCCACCACATCCAACTCCATCTTGCCATCAAGAACAAGATGCCTGGTTAATCAAATCTGCAAAAGAAATGCAGTTATTTCCAGAGTTTTCTACATACATACCATACCAGCCAGCACCCACCCTTCCTAAGACTGTGACTACAGCCAAGCAGTCTGAAGAGAAACACATTTCCAAAACTTGGTTTCTCAGCCCCAAGTCTAGTGGCACTCAGAAGTACAAAGTTCCACTGTTAGAACCCAGGGTACTGGGCTCACTCACAGCTTCTGAAGTAGTAAATTTCAGACAGGGTCTCACCTAGATGCAGTATGGTTATGATTGTGTCTCTAGCCTTGGAAACTCCTTTGGGTAACTTCAGAGGACAGACAACTTCTCCCTCTCACTGTATGGAATTCCCTCTCTAGCTTAACATCAGCAATGGCCTATTAACAGGATTTTTTTTTTAAAAAAAAATCATTTGTCTTCATTCTCTGGAGACAAGCTTTTCGTTTGGTAAACAAAGCAAGTGGTTTCTACTCAAAAAACTCACCTGAATGGATATAACAGCCCCAATTTTCCCCAACAGGTCTGGAGAGGGTGTAATGTATAATGAACTAGTCAATGCTGTAGCAAGTGCTTTCCCAAACCGGACATTGATTCATGAAAATGAGCACTAGGGACTCTGGGCAGCACAAACCCTCACAGCCCCAGGCAAGTTGCTGATAGAAATGTCGTACAAGGCCTGGCGACAGCGGTATGCGGAAGGTGCAATTAGAGCAGCATTTAACCTAATCTATTGCTCATCAGAAAATGCTTAGCGTGGAATCAGACGCGGGGCTGACAAGCAGCACAGGCCGCTTAACTGTCCCCTCCGGCGATCACTCTCTCAGCCCCGAGTGTGGCAAATTAAAACAACTACGCATTGACTTTTTGCTTCTGTAAACATTAGAGGGTGATTGACGAGGAAGTCAGCCTGCAGCTAGACTGCCTGTAACACCGCCCCTGCTTGCTTATTTGCTCTCTTTCCTCAGCGCATTCCTGAGGGACAGGGAGGAAAGCGGGCTCTGCCACTGGAGCTCACCTAGAGGGCCAGTATCCTACCGTGCACCTAAGTGGCTCCAGAGGACTCTGAAAAATGGGGTTTGAAACAAATTACTATCTATCACCTTCAAACAGAAAAATTTACTTCCAATTAGGAAATTTGAAAACCAGCGTTTTCTTGGTCTGCCATGTATGCTGAAGGGAAGGATTCGTGGGTTTCCTTTACCTCAAAACTGTAAGGAGTGGGGGAAAGACCAGTCTGGGTAGCTGGCAAGGACCAGCAGACAAAAGAAAGAGACAACCAAGAAGACAGCCAGCAAGGATGGTTCTCTGAAGGCCACAGAAGGAGGACCAGGCATGCATCTTGCTCTAAAGCAGGCTACTTGTATCTTTTGGTGCAGAGAGGGGAAGGACAGTCCCACGATGCTGGGAACACTGGGTATCCACACAGTCAAGAATGGAGGTAGACGGTTACCTAGATACCATAAGCCAATATTAACTCAGAGTGGATCAAATGCCCGCTGTAAACAGAAAGGCTAAGACTAGAAAACTCTTAATGAAAGAACAGAGCAAGCTGCGTGCTGCTGGATTGCGCAATTCTCAGTGGCGGCATCAAAAGCACAGGCAACAGACGAAAGGCGAACAAACTGGATCTCATCAAAATGTAAAAACCTTTCTCCTCATTGAGACACAAGCAACACAGTATAGCAGCAACCCACAGAACAGGAGAACACACGTCAATCATGTATCAGATAACGATGAATGCCGCTTTCGCAACCTTGGCTTTAATGGCAGCAATCCTTGCCAAGTCCCCAAGGCTAAGGTGCTGCCCCAAGGCTACGAGGCAAGTTTACTACCGTGGGTAAGCACTTGGACTGAGATCAACCACATTTTACGTTAGTCACTCCCCTTCCATCTTTATTTTTAAAAAAAGAAAGAAAGAAAAAGGTGTGCACCGCAGCTCAGGACGAAGGATCCGGCAGGGTTTGTCAGCACCCACTCAAACACGTCTGTCAGTAACACCCGCTCGGTCTGACGGGCTATTTGAATAAGGACTGCTGTTCCCACAAAAGTTAAGTCGTTTTAGATGGTATTTGTTCAATGTATGGTCCTTGTGTTCACACCTTCGTCTCAGCTTCGAACGCTTCAGTTATTCTTTTGGTCAACATAAAAGTCCCAAAGTGCTACTTAACGGGACACTCAGTGATGACAGAAAAGGTCCACCTCTCCTCAATATCGTCGTCTCAAGCCAAGGGCAGCTACTAAGTGCGCAGGTGAAAGGCAGCTGGTGTGACAGGAACTGGACCTTTAAGTTAAAGGTCAGAGCCCTGTGTGGCTGGGTCGCTACTGCCCTAGAGACAACAGGTCAAGGAGGACAAGCGAAGGCAGGGGTTTCAATGCTGGAGCCACCGACAGACTGACAGAAGTGTGACTTCTGCTCTCTGCACTGCTGTAACAAACTACCCGAGACACACACACACAAACACACGCACACACACACACACACACACACACACACAGTTATCTGGATCATAGCTCTGGAGGTTACGAAGATGATGATCACAGCATAGACATTTCGCAAGAGCCTCGCGCTATGCCACCTTATGGCAGAGACATAGGAGCAATTGAGCCCGACTGTCCAGAGAATGGGGACAGGTTCCTTCTTTCATCTGAAACCCACTCCAGAGATAACTAACCGTCTCCCACGATGAGAGCCCTAATCCATTCTTGACCAGATTAAGAAGTAGTCTAATCGTGTCTTAATTCTGTTAGAGTGGAATGAAATGCCAACCCGGGTTTTCTAGGGGAATTCAAGCCACGGCATGCTCCACACGCTAGCTGTCACGTGTTCTCTCTCCTGCAGCCTGCTCACTCTAAGATAGGGTCAATCTTTGTCACTCTCCCTACCCCTAGTATTACAGGAAGGTATTAGTACCCAGTTTCTGAAAGAGACCCGCCAAAATCCTTGGAATCTCCTCAGAGAGAACTGTGGCTGGAGTCTTTCATTCTGATAAGGTGACTCTTAGTGGGGGCTCCCACCTTCAGGGTAGTGACCCCCTACCTGAAAGAGTGGCCCCCATAACAAGTTTGGAACTCAGAGGCTTGGAGATGACATTTTGTTCCCAAACCACATCCCACTTCTCAGAACCCCTCGCTGATGTACCACTCCTGGTTAGATTTCTAGAAAAACAATGACAGATAGAGCATCTTATCTGTGAGCTGTCTGGAAAACTGCTGAGCCTAACATGAGGGTGCAGGAACCCCCAAATGTGTAGCCAACCATCCTGGACACTTGCCTCATGGCTAGAGTCTAAATGGAGCATGTGGGGGACCAAGTCCTTAGACTATGGCGTCTGGGTGACTAGACAGTTAACTTGTGCCTGCATTAGATTGGATTATAGGACATCTCACTGTGTCAGAAAAAAAGGAACTATCTCTCACAACTCTGAGACCGTTGTTAGGATTAGACAGAAAGAGTCACGTGCTACAGAGCGGAACAGATTATCTCCCAGGTTTGACTCTGAAACCAACATCAACTAGTTCAGAACGCCAATCATTAAGTTTATTGCTACGCCCGTGTGCGGGCTCATAACTCCTAGAAGCAATTCAGGGCTTCATCATTCACATTCCGGTGTAGAGAGGAAAACTGGTGAACACTCGCACCTCTGGCAGTACGCACAGCGAATCCCTTTCCTGAATTCAGATACTTAAAAATAATCCAAATTACAGAAATGGCAACTCAGGAACGAGGAAACAACCTGGAAATCATAATTTCCCTGGGACTGAAGAGTCACCCTTAAAAGACCAAGGTCCTGAGAAAACTCCCTTGGTCCTGGGGACCTGACCGCAGGCAAGGACCTGACACTGGTCAGTGTGAGGGAGGGCAACACCTACTGAAGGCAGGAGGAGCAGGGCACAGATGGTACCTGTGGATACATGAACTCTTAGTGACTATTCCCCAAGCACCTTATCGGAAGGAAGAGACATATGGAGACACACAAAACCCTGCGACAGTGCTGTCAACTACGTTCCTTACCTTCTCCAAGGCTGCGGAAGCCCGAGCCCCAACTGAGCAGAGATGAGAACCTCAGGAACACAGGCTGTGTTAATGAAGTCAGTCTATCTGTCTGTCTGTATCTCTCTCTCTCACGCACACACACACACAAACACACGCAGCACACACACACACACACTGACATCCCAAGGTCAGAGACTATCCCAGAAGCCAACCCCGACATTATTATCTTGGGCTTCTGGCCTCCAAAGAGGAAAAAAGTTCTGGGCCAAAAGCCATCCATCTGTGGCATTTAGTTATGGCACCCTGAGCAGAAGACAGAAACGACATAGCCTGCATCACCTACAGCCCATACACACCACCTTCCGGTTTCACGTAGCTGAGCCTGGTCACGGCACACACTCAGCTGTTCGGCAGATGTTGCTACAAACTTACTTGAGATAAAGCACACCTTTGACCAGAAACGTTTCTGGATGAGTTGTGTTACTGTGTCCTGCAACAGTTTTGAATCTCAGACTTAATCAAACCTCTTCCTAGATTAAGATGTTGCCCATAGAAAGGGATGAAGCTTCGATAAATGATCTATTACAGATGAACTCTAAAAACACGCTAAGCAGTCAGACACACAGGACCAAATATAATTAGGTTCCATTCAAATAAAATGTCTGGGTGAGGGATTTAGCTTAGGGAGAGTGCATTTGCTAAACATACCAAAGAGCCTGAATTTCTTCCCCAGCAATCCAGGAAAAAGAAAAGGTCCACAGTGGGCAAATGCTTATGGGTAGGGGTGGGATGGAGACAGAAACGGCGTGTGGCTGCTAATGGCTGTGGGGACTCTTTCTGGAATGGTGGGAATGCTTTGGAACCAGATAGTGGCGTTGGCTGCACAACTTGGCCAACATATTAAAAACCACTGAATTGAACAGCTTAAGAGGGGGAACTTTATGGAATGTGAAATATATCTCAGTAAAGCTCTTACAAACAAACTAATAAATCAAGCCCCGGCCCCCTCTCTAGCCACACAAGTAACAGAAACAAAACAAGCTGGGGAAGGCTGCATAGTGGCACACTGCACAGCAGAGCTGGCACCCTGGCTTTTCCAGCTAAAGAAAACCCATCCTGAGGCTCCCAGAGACCACGGCCAAGCCTTGAGTCAGAGCAGAACCACAGGGCACAGGCTATATACTCAGTCCCACACTCTACAGAGGCAATGGTGTTGGGCACACAGGAAGGGAAGAGATGTGTCCTTAAGACTCTGCTAGCATTCAGAAAACACTGTGGCTGTCTTCCAGGGCACATGCTAGGTATACAGACAAGCAGTTGGTGCTCACTCAATTTCTTCTTTGTTTTGTTTTTCAAGTTAGGGTTTCTCTGTACAGCCCTGGCTGTCCTGGAACTCACTCTGTAGATCAGGCTGGTCTCAAACAGAGATCTGTCTGCCTCTGCCTCTGCCTCTGCCTCTGCGCCTCTCTGCCTCTCTGCCTCTCTGCCTCTCTGCCTCTCTGCCTCTGCCTCTGCCTCTGCCTCTGCCTCCTGAATGTTGGGATTAAACCCGACCTAAATTGATTTTTCTAATCACGGAGGTAAGGCAGCATTTCTAAGGGTTAGGGAGAGACACTGCAGAACTGGCTCAGCAGGATGGCTTCAAGAGCCACTGTTATGGCCGCCAAGATGCAAACGCACAGGTTCCCATCCTAATTCCCAATGAGAACGGGCAAGGTTTCATTTACTGCTGCACTTTTGTGTCTAACCTATAAAAAATGAAGGAAGAAACATGATGCCCTTGGCCCTCCGCGGCCTTCGAATTACCTAAGCGGTAGCAGAGACAATACAATTGTATGTTCAAGGATGAACTACCAGCTGGACTCTTGGAAATCCCTGAAATGGCTTCAACCCAATAAGGAAAGTGGCCCAAGCGGCATCAGCGCCACCTCCTGGCCTGTCCTTACAGGGCTAAAAGTAATTTTGAAACTTAGAAGTCTTCTTGGTTTGCCTCTTCCAGGGTGGTTCAGACAAGAGTGATCACAGAAGGCACCAATGGACAGAGGGAGCAAGTAAAACCACAAGGCGGCAGGTTACGTTTAAATTTTACAGATTACAGATCATTTTTAGTTCAATTAAATATTTAGAAAATGATTATAATTTACATTCTTTTATTGTTAAAAAATTAAAGCTAACTGGGTGTTCATTTTCCCTCAAAATCCATGGGAAGTGATTCTACCTGTTGGCCCAATCGCCTCACCAAGAGGCGATGCTGGAGAATGTAAGGTCAGGCTCTCCTTGCACCGGAGGCTGAGGGCTCGCTGCTCTAGAAGCCCTGAGGCCTCTTCCAGGAAGATGGACAGTTAGTCCATCTTGAGCACGAAGACTTTACAAATAGAGGCATCAACCCCAAAAGGCAGTGGGTATGGCCAGGAGAGCGTCATTCAGCTCTTCATTTAAAGGAGGTGTGGGGTGAACCTAGACTCCAGGCAGGCCTACGTGGGTAAAGACCACAAATCGTCCTAACAGCCTCCTGTGCCAAGCAGAGAATTTGAAAATATATGTGTTAAGCAGATGATCAGGGAACTTCAGGGGCAGCTGTTATCTCTGAATATTATTTTTATGGAGTCCATTTTTAATATTGGCGCTTTTAGGGTGAATGTAAATAAACCTGATCATTCGATAAATTCAGTCTGTCTTTTATTTCGCAGATTTAAGCTAAAACAACATAAATCTCTTATTTGGAAGCAGCATCTCTCTCAAGATAGCAGAGGCAGCACCAGGATTTTGATACCCACTTAAAAATAATAATAAATAAGGGAGTGACTTCAGAGATTTCCCCAGGCACACTAAGATGAGTGCAATTACTCAACCACTGTATAATCAGCCCATAGGATCTTCTGGCCCTCATACTAAAGGGGACATTACAGCAGACAGTAATAGTCCCAAGAGAAAAAGATCCTTGTTTGTATACAAGACGATGGTAAACGCAACCATTTTACACGCAGATCAAACTGGCTTCCTCAATGCACTGACCCTAGCTCCCTCGCGAAGTTTCCATCTAAACCAAGTTCAACAACAACAGTTTGGATGGTACATAAAATCCAGCCACCAATCTTCACACCTGAAACCCATTTGTAAGCTGACCTCAGCACATACTGCATATCCCGTGTATAGGTGCAGGATGGGAAGTATATGCCTATATATAAATATAAATACATAGAAAGCTAACTTTCAGTGTTCGGAAAACAAAAGCTATCCCCATATAACAGCCAAATTCCAACATAACTCAATTTGGACACCTCATCTGGTGTGCACTGCACTCATTCCCAGTGTAAACCCCACTGCGCCGGGCAATGATATACTGTAATGTCACATCGCAATCTGGATTTACTATAAAGGGCCGCTGACGGGCTTCAGAGCAGTAAACATTGCAGCGAGGTGTATTTCACACTGAGCTGGTTTTTATGAAGAACACTTCACCGCCCAGGCACGGCACCCGGGTGATGAATGGTGAAAGATGCATGACAAGCTTCATCATTGTTTGTAAATCTTAACTGTTCCTGCTCACTAACTCTGCAGGCAATTTTCAAAGACAGCAGCCGACAGAAGGACAGCACAGCTCTCCTGAAGGTTATTCAAGTTGTACTTGGCCTGAGGCCGTGCCTCCAAAGAGCTGGGCAGGGAAAATAAACTCCTAAGTTACTCCTCGCTGTGCAGGACACAAAGCACCGAGGCCCGGCAGATTCGTCAGACTCAAACGACGTCTCGGCTGCAGCTCCACGCAAGGGCCCAGGCCAGTGCTGGAGCGTCACAGCTTTGAAAACAATTGTCACTGGGTGAGCAAGGATACAGGCAAATTCCGTGTAGGCCGTGCCCTAAATGCAAAGCTTCCAAGAGAAACTTGAAGATATAGAAACCTGTCCTATTCAAGCCACCAAAGGCCACTAAGAGAATTTTTTTAAAAACGGTATCTTTCTAAAAAATGATCTGGGAGGGCCAGTGAGACGGCTCAATGGGTGAAGGTACTTGCTGAGTTCTGTTTTGGGGTCCCTCATGACAAAGGCACTTGCTAAATTTTGTTTTGGGGTCCCTCATGATGAAGGCACTTGCTGAGTTCTGTTTTAGGGTCCCTCATGATGAAAGTTCCATAAACTATCCTCCAACCCCTCCCCACACACAGTGAACGCACACAACACAAAACACACATGCAAATAAATAGATATACTAAAAATAGATATACTATCTGGGGAAACTGGACTACTCTTGTTCATGTTACCTACAAATCAAAACCAAGTAGTCTATCATAGAGAATAATAAACTGACTTAGCTTAGGATCAAAGGAAAAAGTGTCTAAGTAGTTGGTGGTGTTCCTATTTCTAATTACTTATAATTTTGAGGTATCTAACCTTCCAATACCTGCCCTCACTAAATATGAACTGTATTCTGCTATCTCCTGCTAAGGAAGAAGAAAATTCAAATACAACCGTAAAACTACGTGGCTTTCCTGTGTTTGTCACAAGCACCGTCTCAGCTGACCTGCTGGCAGATTTCAGCCTTTCCCAAGATCTATGCTGTGAGGTGACAGAAAGGCAGCTCTGAGTGGGGCATTTCTGGATGGGGCCTGTGCTATGGGACCGTGCTTTTGACATTTCAGAAGAGCAACAGAAAGATTGCTGTAGCCACGTCTAAGTAACTCCCATCACAGCCATCATGTCTTCGAACAATACTTCAAACACAGATATGCCAGACCATTTGGCTAAGGAGACTATGCCCTCCCTGTGCCTCAGTTCCCGTGCCTGGCATGTGGACACCAGGGCCCCTCTTCTTCCCGGCCTCACAGCCACTGTCTCCATGCCTCCGTGTCCTCATCTGTCACATAGCAGTAATAATACTGAGTCTGAAATCCGGTACGCCAGTACGCTGCACAGGGCACAGTCTTAAAGACGCTGCAGAAGAGACACACGTTTGTAAGAGAAACACACGTTTGTAAGAGAAACACAAGGACAGGAAGTGGAGGAAGGGGAGGATAAAGGGGAGAAAGCAATCAGGGAAAGTGGTTCCAAGGTGGGAGTGAACCCTAGCCCTTACTGTTGACCACTATGGACAAGGCTTGGAGGACGCACCCTGTCAGCGACATTCTGTCAGTGGGGACCTCATCTGGGTCTCTTGCAGGGCTACATTCTTAATCAAAAGCCAGAATCATGTAAAGAATTAATTCTGTAAAATGGAGAGTTTCCCAAAGCCAAGATTCTGTTGTAATACAGTCCAGGATATCTGCAGGCTAACGGCGGCAGAAACCTAACACTTCACCGAGCACTGGTGAGACGAGAGTAGAAATAATTTTGGAGGGGTCTTCTTATTCATTCACGAGAACATGAAGCATCCTGGGAGAGCCCCCACCTCCCACTCCCCCTCCGCCCCACGAGAACACACACACCCTGGTCATTCCTCTTCAGTGTGGAGATGACTGATCCCATGCCTTACAAGGAGAGTCTGACCTCCCCAAGGCAGCTCCCAGGGAAGCGCCCCCCATTATTAGATGGTAGCAGGGTGGCCAGCTTTGTTAAACGCTGACATTTACACATGGGATATTCTGGGGGCACCAGCGCTCAGTCTTGTCCAGATTGCCTTTGCAGGGTCTGCATTTCATGGAGAAAGGAAAGGGACCTGAATGAAAACAGCTCTGCTTGTCACCCGGAGCACATCAACGAGGTTCTACTGTTCTTTACGGTTCTTTAGGAGTTGCAGGTCCTCCAGTTTCATCCTCTCTGCTTGGTTTCCGTTCATTGAGAAGCACCTGCGTCCTTTATTCCCAAATCAAAAATGACAACTATTTTTAAATGTTTAAAATGTGGAGGGTTTCCGGGCAGTGGTGGCACACGCCTTTCATTCCAGCACTCGGGAGGCAGAGACAGGTGGACGTCTGTGAGTTCAAGGCCAGCCTGGTCTACGAGAACTAGTTCCAGGACAGCCAGGGCTGTTACACAGAGAAACCCTGTCTCAAAAAACAAACAAAAATGTGGATAGTCTATCTTCCCCATTCAGCAGACCATGATGGCTAACTAATTTTGAAACTCCCATATACAGGAAGGTGTAGAGGCAGAGTGATGGCCTTTGAGTCGACAGGAATGTAACACAGGGAAGTCAGCGTGGATAGTAGTGGTCCATGTTTTTTACACATGGATCCATGTATGAAACCAGGAAAGCTGTTGTTACTGCATTCAGCTTCCCTGTTGAGGGAACCGGAGCTCTCATATCATAGAGCCCTGCACTACTGGACCAGAGCTGAGGACCCGGACTAACCCTCCACACCGCAGGGCTCTAGTCTCTTCCAGGCACCAGCTTCTGTGACATCTGCCACTGAGTGCTCTACGCTCTTCAAAGCCAGGGCCAACAACAGAAGGAGAACAAGGTCATCAGTCCGGCACTCTTTTCTGTCTTCTAAACACTGCGTGAAGCCGGGCGATGGTGGCGCACGCCTTTAATCCCAGCACTCGGGAGGCAGAGGCAGGCGGATCTCTGTGAGTTCGAGACCAGCCTGGTCTACAGAGCTAGTTCCAGGACAGGCTCCAAAGCCACAGAGAAACCCTGTCTCGAAAAACCAAACAAAAAAAAACCAAAAAAAAAAAAAAACCACTGCGTGAGACACAATTGCCTTTTCTTAAGGGAGGGGGACAAGACAAGAGCCAGTGTTCTCTCCTGCAGACTGGGTCACGTGGCTTGGGACAGAATACACAGAACAAGAGCCGCCCTTGGAGTCTCGAGACCACCTTCCACAGGACTATGCCAAACTGATGCATTTCTAGAACATTCTTCTCCACAAGGACTGCCAGCAACATCAGCACTATCCTTGAAGGCAGGAACTGGGTGTGATGACACCTGACTCCTTTCACGGTGTTTGCCTTCTTGACCCTGGATCCCATCAGAACCTCACGACTTCCCAGGAAGAGCACCCACCCTCACCGTCTAGAGCAGAACCGAGCTTCTGGACATAAACCTCATAACAGTCATGTGACCTCACAGTGCCCATATGACGATGGCAACGCTTATAAAGGAAAACAATTACTGGGGTGGCTTACATTTTCAGAGCTTTAGTCCATGATCATCGTGGTGGGATACAATGACATGCAGGCAGACATGGTGTCAGAGAAGGAGCTGAGAGTCCAGCATCTTGCAGGCAACAGGAAGTGGTCTCAGACAATGGGCAGTACAAGATCTCAAAGCCTGCCTCTATGGTGAAACACTTCCTCCAACAAGACCACACCCACTCCAACAAGGCCACACCTCCTAACAGTGCCACTCTCTTTGGGGGTCATTTTCTTTTCAAACCATCACGCCTTCTATGGCAGAACTGAGCTTCCTGACACTAGACACTGTCAAAATTTCACAAAAGTCATGTGACCTCACAGTGCCCACCCTCACCCTCGAAACAAGCCCTTGAGAAAGGACTGTTGTTGCTAAGGCTATACAGCTTCTGATGCACAGGCCCATTTTAACTGACCAGACGATTCCAGGCCCCCACATAGCGACTTTCAGCAGAAGGCCACTCGCCTCACAGTGACGGTACCCAGGACAGAAAGACCGGAGGGTGCTTCCGAACAGCAGCATAGCCTCTGCGCTCCCACCTGCGGAGTCAGGAGGCACTTCCAGGAGACCTTTCCCACAAAGCACAACTCCACCACACAACACTAATCACATCACAGGTGACCACACAACCATTCTGCCTACAGTGTGCAGCGTGGAGTAGAGACACCCACTGTCAGTGAACGTGCAGGAGTCCGAGGCGCCATTTCTCCTGTCTGCGCTGAGAGCATCCCAGAAGCTGATCCAAATCTTTAAAGTGTGTTTGTCTTTCCCAGTTGATACAAACCTCACTGCAGGTGTTAATCTGCATGCTAAGAACCTTTATTAAAGAGAGCAACGTGTAGGAAAAGTCCCTCTTTACAGATGCTACCTGTGTGCGATGGGGCACAGTAAAGTATCAACACGAACGCTCCATGATGTGGTTATGGTTTTGGTTGTGAGCCTAGCCTTTTTAACGGCTGAGCCATCTCTCCAGCCCATGGTTATGGTTTTATTGTAGATTTGAGAGCAGAGAGACAGAGAAGCAGACTGGATGTGGGCAGGGTTAGGGAAATAGGAAAGAATAGTGGAGATAATGAGAAGGCAAGAAACAGAACAGAGAACAGTAAGAGAGTGAGGAGGGGAGGGAGGGAGGGAGGGAGGGAGGGAGGGAGGGAGGGAGGGAGGGAGGGAGAGAGGGAGGGAGGGGGAGAGAGAGAGAGAGAGAGAGAGAGAGAGAGAGAGAGAGAGAGAGAGAGAGAGAGAGAGAGAGAATGTGAATGTGAGAATAGCAAGAATAGCAGGGTTATAAGAGGAAGGCGTTCTGGAGGACGGAAGTCCCTGAGCTGGAGAGAGCTTAGGGTCAGTGAGCTAGTAAGAAGGGTTGGGACTCTAGCTCGGACTCTGAAAAGTATTAACTTGTACTTGTGAAACTAAGGGAGCCTGGAGGCCAGCACGGGCTCTGGTATGCTGACAGAAATCACAGATAGTCATATGACCCTTCTGCCAGGTGAGGGAAATGGCTCCTTTTGGTAGACAGGAACCTGTTTCACAAGTTCCTGAGGAATGCTGACATTTACCTACCTGCCAGGAATCCTCCTATGGTCTGAATGGAGTTCATTTCTGGATATGCATGCAGACTGCTTTTAACCTGGCACTACTCACCTACAGCCACATGTACCCCTAGAGAAACAGAGGCACGGATGGGGCATCCCATGTCATCCTTTCTGGAGTGGCATCACTTCCCGGATGCTCCTGGTCGCTTCCCACACACCCTCCATATGTTGCTATGAACTGGGCACACTTTCTCCCACACCCGTCTTCTACTTGGGCAAATCACTGATTTCCACACTATATGGAGCGAAGGACTTATGCTTTATTTACTTTTGAGTTTCTAATCTACTTTGATTAGATACTTTTATAGTATAATAAAGATGAATTATGATAACCGTAATTGAGAAAATTGGAAAACAAGTTAGTGTTGGTTAGGACATGGGGAAGTGAGAGCCTTCATACACTGATGGGAATATAAGATAGGGTAGCTGCCAGGAGAACAGGTTAATGTACCTCAAAAAAATAAATAAATATAAAACTCCCACAAGACCTAGAAATTTCACTATGGATGATTTAGATAGACCTAAAGGGCCTTGTCTCGATGGTGGCACTATTGGGAGGTGGCAGAACTTGGAGGAGGCCGCAGGGTCTCATGGTACAGGTCTGTCATTCTAAGTAGATAAGATGGCATGTTCAAAGCTTGGCTGGACTACTAAGTGAGTTCAAGGCCAGCCTGGGCTAGCCTGTCAAAACCCTGTAGCAAAAAGGATAGAAGAGGGATAGGGGTACCTCTCAGTGGTACCGTGCTTGCCTGGCAGTGCCTGACCTAAATTAAAGCCCAGTGGGAAGGACTTGCATCACTGTAACAGACCCTTGAACAAGGTGCAGAACCCTAGCCTCTTCCTGTTCCATTCTGTCACCTGGCTGACAAGGTGTGCACTTTTACCATGTGGCTTCCCCACCAGAAACGCAAAGCAATAGGCCACTCAGTGGCAGATGGGGACCTCCAACACTGTGAGTCAAAACTAACCTTTACTCTTCGAAAACTAGGAAACTTAGTCCTTTTTTGCTACAGTGACAAAAGCTGATGAATACGTATTTCTAGGTGTGAGTTCAGAAGAACTAAGAGCAGGAAATCAAATGGGCGGATATGAGTGTTATGCCAACACTGTCAATCCACTGCAGACAAAGAACGACAATAATCCAATGTCCATCAAAGCATGGATGAACAAGATATGACACATTCAAATCACAGGATAGGATTCAGCCATAAAAACACAGGGAGTACAAATTCATGCTAAAGTGTGGACGAACCACAAAAACCTGAGGTGAAGAAGAAGAAATCAGACACCAAGGGCCATGTGTCACCTACTCCATCCGCACGAAACATCAGGAGTAGGGAGTCTGGAAGCAGACAGCAGGTTAGCGCTTACCAGGGCTCAGGAAAGGAAGACTTGGAATAACTGCTTCACGGATGAGTTTCCTCCTCAGTGGGTAAACATGACGTAGAACCAGATAGAAGTGACAGTTTCCCTAACTCTACACAGCACTCTGACATTCACAATGCCCCAAAGGTACAGTTTCAATGTCTCATAATTCTCTTATGTGAGGTCCAAGAGAATTTCTACAGCAATGAAAGATAAAAACTACAAGCTCACTAGACATCTAGTGGCTCCGTCAAGGAGCTACAGTCTCTCCTTATTCTCGATCCCCAGTAGGGAAAGGATCTTCAGACACGCCTGAGCTGCCACTCTGGAGGCCACTGGCCCTATATTCCCTGGGTCCTTCTGTGCTGATTAATCTTAACTAGATCTGGAACCAACTAACAGACACACATCTAGATGGATCTGTAAGAGTATTTCCCAGAAAGGCTGACTTCTGGCGGGGAGATCTTCCCCAGAGATAAGGAAATCCGAGAGAAGAGCTTTTTGCCTGACTGCCTTCACCTCTTGCTAGTGAGTGCACCCATCCGACAGCTGTCACTGCTACTGCTGCCCCTGCCCTTTGCTAACATGGAAACACATTTCCTCAGACATTCAGCATGAACTAAACACCAGTGACTGGCTGACTCTCCAGGAATCCTCCAGTGTGCAGCACCAGATGGGCAACCCCAGCTTTCCTGTTCTATGCCTGTCATTGGCACTGCTTGGCTTGGTTCACTGAAGTCTATCTACACTCAACTTCTGAAACACCACCCACCTGCAGTCTCATTCACCTCACCAGCTTCCTGTCTCCTTTTATGGTCAACCCATCTATCAATGCTCAAAACACCGCGGTCCCCAGGCTCGGGACTCAGTCCTTTATGCCCCCTCTGCGTTCCTGTACATTCACTTCTCCAGGAGACCTCGTCAGATTGACTAATACAGAGTCCTTACACGGAACTCTCAACTTTTCACTCCTAGTAAGGGTGCTCCCCCTCAACTCAGACTTCACACATCCAACTTCCACTTACAACCCACCTGTATGAGTCATGGACTTCTCAAATCTTGTGTAAAAGTAATCTCACAGAGACTGAGACTACACCACAGTTGTACAGCACCTGTCTAGCATGTGGGATCCTGGGTTTAACGCCCAGCACCTCACACACAAAAATAGTCAAGCGTGGCTGATACACATGTACAACCTCAGCTCCCACCTCACATACATCCCAACCATCACTTCAGGATGGGGAAGGGGTCTGGTCAGATCTTTTCCACAAAAAACAATAGAAACAAGGTGTCAGGGAGAAACTTTTGACACTTTTTCCACAACATTGAGTCTCATGTTGCTATCCACAGCAAATCCAGAGGACCACATTAAGCTCACAGCCATTTCTTTAGATACTAAGACTAGCTGGGATGTGGAGAGGTAGGTAAAAAGCCGCTCCCTAGCTAAAAAGCTATTGGTATCTGATTGCTGCTTGAAGAAGGAAAATCAGATGTCTTTATAGATGTGGTGCCTGGTTTATCAACCACACTCCAGGGCAGGTCCTAACACAAACTAGACTCCAGGAGGGAGAAAGGAGGAGGGCGGGAGAGAGAGGAGGAGAGGGAGGAAGAAGTTGGATGGATAAGAAGGTGGGAGATCTGGAAAGAGCTGTGTGATATTCTTAAAGAATAATAATTTAAAAATCCCCAAAGCTCCCATGAAACACGCCCACAGAGAACAACGACTCCCCTGCTGGGTCGACTCAGCTCCAGATACCCACCACAGAACCTACCACTTGCTTTGGCTTCTGAGTAGGAGGGGCCGTCCTCAAAGGTGAAGATCTGGGACACGCTCTGGCCCAGGTAGGAGGGAGGCCCATAGTATGAGTGCATCCTGTACTGGGAGCTCACCGGGTGACGGCTCTCCGCGCTCTTCATCTGAGGAAGAAAAATTAAAGGACACCTTTGTTATGGTTTAAATATGTAATGTTAGCTGGGCGATGGTGGCGCACGCCTTTAATCCCAGCACTCGGGAGGCAGAGGCAGGTGGATCTCTGTGAGTTCGAGACCAACCTGGTCTACAGAGCTCCCCCATTTAATTCTTTATATTTTTAGAAAGCATCAGAAACTGTGAACTTGAAATTGAGCTATTTGTATTCAACTACTCAGGTTCCCCAATGTCTCCGTGAGATCACAACAGAAGACTTCCAGCAAAATAAGAAGGGACAAAAAGGATACTCCACTTGAGGTTATTAAAATGTGAGTTTACCAAGGTCATCGATCACTTTGGCTACATCCAACTCAGAAAGATGTGTCAGGGCTGAAGAGGTGGTTCAGCCATCAGAGAGAGGCTAAACTCAGAAGGAAAACTTAAGGCCACAATAGCTATCTCCTCGAAAACCTGCACAGGAGGAAAGATTTGAGTCTCTAAGAACACAGAGCCCTCTTAAACACAAAGTTAAAACTGAGTTGATGTTCACCCCCGAAGGTCTGGAGGTAACTCCAGGTAACTTCCTGCTCCCTTCTAATTTTAGACAGACAAGACAGACTGATGATAGACAGACAACACAGTACTCTGGCTTAGGCCTATGGATCGATAATGAAGCCTTTGAAATTTATTTGCTCTTAAACCAGTAGTTTTCATTTGGGGACAACCTTGTCCCTATGGGAAGATTGGATATCTGGAGACACGCTCAGTTGTCATACCTGGAAGCAAAGACAACTGCCTCAAGCATCTAGAGATAAAGGCCAGTGACACCCTATCCTCCCACAGGGCCCACAGCAGTCCCCCTGACAATCAAGCATCCACCTCAACACCACAACAGTGCCAAGGTTGGGGAACCTGTTTCAAACTAATCTAATACCCTGAGGGTCCTTCCCTCCCCTCTGGGTGAAAGATAACCATAGCGGCAAACGGAGTAACTGTTCAGTTATGTGTGATAATATGGCGATATTAGTTACACACACACATACACACATATGCACACGCGCATGAGCAAATTATAAAATGCTAACTTGTTTCCTTGAGATTTTATTTTTGTTCCTTTATATTAAACAAATAAACCAAGCAAAACCTAAAAAAAAATCCAAGATTCCAGTGAATTACGTCTGCTATTATTATTAGCATGTGGTGGTCGGCAAGCCAGAGACATGTTTTATAATCTTATTACGCACCCCAGTCTCTGAACCGGAGTGTGACCCACAGATGGGAGCTGAGCAGGCAGCAAAGGCATGCGCTGTTGGCATTAACTCCAGAAGAAACCTTGAAGCTTTGGGTTTTGTTTTACTGAACTGTTGAGAAAATGCATGGCAATAAATCTGAACCACAGGCTACCTTTTCCGTACCCTAAACCATCCTGTCTCTGGTAACAGGGATATCCCAGGACAGCTCAAGAGTGTCTTGACCTCATCGTTTCCTCTTTAAAAATTCCTGAATCCTCTCTGCCAACTGACTGTCTAGCAGGGCTTCAGACAGAAGTGTTCGACGTTATGGGAATCTGAACTCTCCTCCCAGGTGAAGGGCTCAAAAGGTGTGTCCTGGCTGTTAGTAAGCTAGCTCACAAGTAAGCCGCAGGTTAAAGACAGTGTTCCCAGAGTCCTCCAAAGGACAATACAACTACCTGCAGGGATTACCAGACCCTGACACTTACTTGGATTAGCAGCCCTGTCTGGGGTGAACCTTTAGTTTTCTGATCAGAAACAGTCTTCACAGGCTGGAATCTCAGGTCTCCAGGGCACACAGAGTAAAGGCGGGAAATGAACACTTGCTGTCCTTAAAACAGTTTCTTTGCTTTGCAATGCTTATTCCCAGGTTCGCTTAGCCGTCCACTTGAGCCAGGGCAGACCTGACCTGTGCAGAATGCTTCATCAGAGGGCCCTGTTGGTTCACTGGGACATACACCTGCTCATCTTCCACACCGTATGCTGCCCTCGGCGGCAAAGACTTTCTTTATAATGTATTGGCTAAGTGCCTGCCGTCATGCACACAGCTCAGAGCTATCAGAACAACAGGGGATCAAATGCCGAGTCCTGTGATGCTGGCACATTCCCCATGGCTGTGACCCAAGGCTTTCTACTGCCTGTCTCCACCTACTCCTAAGAGCCACTAACTTTGGTGCCTTCTTCACTATGTTCTCATCACCTTTCTTATGTGAATGACCCAGAAGAGTAAAGGAGAGGGAGAGAGGGAGGGACAGAGAGAGGGGAAGAGAGGAAAGCAGGGCAGGGGAGGGGAGAGAGTAGGATAAAAGAAGAGGGAGGAGGAGGAGAGGAAAGGAGAGAAGGAGGGGGAGAGGAGAGGAGAAGGAGGGAAGAGGAGAAGAGAGGAGAGGGAGAGGAGGAGAGAGGGGAGGGGAGAGGGGAGGGAAGCATAGGAGAGGGGAGGAGAGGGGAGGGGAGGGGAGGGGAGGAGAGGAGAGGAGAGACGAGGAGAGGTGAGGCGAGGCGAGGCAGGGAGAAGAGAGGCCTAAAGAGGACACAGGTGTCTGTGAGGGAGCCCAAGGAGTCTTCAAAATATTATGGGGAGGGTGCCCACCATGAAGACTGCCCTCAAGATGCTGAAGAATGCAAAAGATCTTTGTCTTTATCAAAGCATTTAAAGGATGCTCTTCCCCTCATGAGAGCAGGAGTCAGGGTGAGGGGGGGGGGAGATCAGCAGAAAGCAAATAATTTAAGAGCCAATACGTCTAAAGCCATCTTAGACTATAAAGCCCAAGCTTACCAAAGCAACAGCAACAGAAAGAAGCATGCAAAAACAAGAAAACTCCTGTACATGGGGCTTTTCCAGGAGAGATGAAGAAAGGAGTTTATCTCAGTAAATTCAAGCAATGAAAAACAGCCACAGGACGCACCATGGCAAAGTGAGCAAGTTCCGTGGAAACAACCAAAGCTGACCGTGTCAACATTCGATAAGCCTTCCCCCAGGACTCTAAATCCTGGAGCACCCGAACAGTGGCTCCTAAGTCCTGAGCAGCTGGAAGGGATACATCTTCAGGATCACATCTGGATATCTTGTAAGTGGTCTACGGTGCTTGACATCACCATAAAAGCAGGTAATCTGTGGATACTGCTAACTTAAAGACCCAAATGCATGCTCTTCAGTGTTCTCACTATTTTCATTGGTGGCACTGACTCTTCTTAGACTGTGTTTTCCAAAATACAGAACTGCCACTCATCAGGCCCTGAAATAATCCAGTTGCCATCCACACACAACTTGGAGGGCTCAAACAGGAGAATCTCCTGAGCTCAGAAATTCAAGATCAGCAAGACCAGAGGACAAAAGGGAATGCCAAATCCACACGAACAGTGTGTGGACAGTAGGTAGAATCGCTAACTGTGAGCGTCTGTGTACCTGAAGACACGTGGAAGCACACTCACTGTGGGTTTCGGTCTAAAGCATTCAAGACACTGATGTTGTTAACCAGGAAAAGGGGATCTTAAAAAAGCAGTTACTTAGTTAGAAAGAAACAACCAAATAGAATCTAAAATGTTCCCTTTCCCTGGGACCTGGAAGGTCTTGGTATATTCCAGGGGGTTAATGAAAGAGAGGGCTGGCTGCCTACCTAGCTAGGACTGACTACTTTAGGGCCTTTATTATCCTTGCAAATTCTACAAAGAATCCTCCGGGCTCTAGAGACAGATCCTTGTGTTTGTATGATTCACGATCTAGGGCTGGGAAGATGGTGTAGGGAAAGGCACATGCTACACAAACACTAGAACCTGAGTTTAAACCCCACAAAAAATCAGCCAGGAGTGGTTACTGGTATACCTGTAACCCCAGTGCCGGCAGGAGAATGTGGAGAGCGGAGACAGGACACAAGCCTACCTCTAGATTAAATGAGAGTCCTTGTCTCAAGTGAATAAAGCCAACTGTGATGAAACAGGACACCTGACAACTTCCTCTTGTCTGTATACTTGTGCACATGAGCACATGCACCAACACATATGGGCACGAACCACAGGGGAGAAAGAGAGAGGGAGGGAGGGAGGGAGGGAGGGAGGGAGGGAGGGAGGGAGGGAGGGAGGGAGGGAGGGAGGGAGGGGAGAGAGAATAAAAAATAAAAGAAAATTTCAACCCTAACTTTTCAACCCAGTTCACACAGCCAGGCATAAATGCCAGTATCAATTATATTTTAAAAAGTCATTAAAATAGCTGGAAGAAAAGAGAGGACAAATTTCATCTTCAAACACCTGGCTAAAAATTATGCAGACATATGGCTTCCCAAGTTGCTGGCACACTGACCGTCTGGTGGCACGGTAGAGCAACTCTGCAGACTGTGGCAAAGGGCTAGGAGATACTCTTGGCGTTGGTACCCTGAGAAACGACGAGCTATGGACTAGAGAAATAAGGAAACGTCAGAGCAAGACAGTGAGCATTTGCTGAAGGATACAAGAAACTTGTCCTATTGTCTCACTGTCTCACTGTATCCTGAGGACTTAAAAGCCATCAACATAGGGAGACGCTGCCAGCAAAGAGCTTGATTCTACTCAGGCAAAGAGGAAAAAAAGGCAGGCTGGAGGCGAACTGTCCGGAGCTCCTGATTTCTTCCACTGACCCAAGACACCTTCCCAATCTCAATGGAGATACTTGCTTATTTAAAGGGTGACTTGCTAACACCACCTTTCAACAGCCCAGCTCTCTCCACTGCTCTGCATCAAGTTAAGAAACTTCACCTTGGATCGTCTGAATATGAGAGGCGAAGACGCCAGCAACCGCACGTTCAGGAACTTTGATTTTAGAGCAAAATGCTTCAGAGTCATCCATATGTGTTCCCGCCATGATGGACAAACTTAATTAACCTTTGCTACTCTGTTCCAACCTTCTGTTTTAGACGAAGCTAGTGACCCAGAAACAATATGTTACCATCAGAATCTCTGTGGCAGATACCGAGAGATATAGCCCTATCAGCAGTACTTGGATTAGCTGCTTTAAGAAATATGGATTATATTCATGTCACACATGAGCTGTCAGAAACATTAGGATACTTTTAGCATAAATCAGCAGTATGAAGGCTATCTTATGAGAACTGAACATGATACACTGCTTGTAGGGCAAGGTGAGGTTGTCCAGAGCCACCCTCCAGGTGGGCACAAAGGTACACGTTCACACACTTTCCCCAAACTGTTTAAAGATTCCAGTGCAGACTGGGGGCTCCTGGCGGGTACCCCCAACTCATAAATGGCATGAAGAGCCCCATTCCCCTCCACGACTATCATGGGAACAGGTCACATCAAATGACTCAAGAATAAATGAAAACAGGTTTCCCTAAATGTAGTTCACCCCTCGTGTGTGTGTGTGTGTGTAGTGTATGTGTGTGTGTAGTGTGTGTGTGTGTGTGTGTGTGTGTGTGTGTGTGTCAACATGTGTCGAGAAACAAGCCTAAGAGGCACCATATACAGTGTCATTACAGTCTCCAGGCTGGATTCAAAGACTAAGAAATGTGCTGCGCCCTACACAGGCAACAGAGGCATTCTGGGAAGGAAGAGTCCTCCAAAGTCGGCAAAGCCTGTTGTTCCAGCTTCCCACTAACCAGTGACGTGATAGTGCCAAGTGACTTTGTTTCCCTGAGTCTTGGTTTTATCTCTTGAGTGGAAGAACAAGACCGGAGAAGGCTGTATTATTCCATCCCTTGTTGTCTTGAGTCAGGGTCGCCTGCTCCCCACCTCCTGCCCCCAGGTTCCCTAAGGCCAGCTCAACTTTCCTCTGGGATCCACTTTGGTTACTGGGGTACTCTGTAAAAATGGGCCTTCCTCAGCCCCACTCCTCTGAGCCCAGCGTATTTCTCCCTGAGCCACAGAGCAGTAACATTTTACCCACCAGTGTCATCTGAGTGTGTACTAAAAACATACATGAGAAAAGATGCTTAAAGTAGTTCATGTTTTCAACAGAAATGACTGCCTACTAGAAGGTAAAAAAAATACGCAACTATAAGATTACTAGAATTAATGAATACGTAAGATATAAAAATAAATACACATGACAGCAATGGAACATGAATTAAAATAAATCCTTCAGGCATCAGCCGAGTTAGGTCTCTGTGTTTAATCTTTAAGAAACCAAATTATGGTGGTTAGCTCGAAGACCCCTAAAACTGCATATATCCTTATAAATTCCCTTGATGGCGTGTTAATGCTGCCGGCTTCTCTATGACAAAAAAAAAAGCCAGTGTCCACCACCAATCAGACAGTAGATGTGGAGGTTCCAATGAGATGTCTCCCATAAATCCTGAGCATCTGGGCACTTGGTCTCCAGTTGGTGGCTGTTTGTGGAGGATTAGGAGGGGTGGCCTTGCTGGAGGGGGAATGTCATGGGGGGCCGGCAGGCTTTAGGGTTCCAAAGGCCAATGCCATGCTTAGCTCTCTGCCTCCTGCTTGTGGTTCGAGACAGGAGTTCTCATCTGTTCCTGCCACCATGCCTCGGCTCTACCATCACAGACTATAGCCCTCTAGATCCATAAGCCAATTAAACGCTTCCTTTTCTGAGTTGCCTTGGACATGGCATCTTATCACAGCAACAGAAAAGTCGTCGATATGACCACTGGATTCTAGGAAAAGAAATGGGTTCTAGAAAAGAAAGTGGGACAAGTCGAACCTGCTGGTGACCGTGTGGGCCACAGGATGGGCAGACAGCTCATAAACAGCAAGACTGTAAAAAGGATGCTTGGCTGGGATGAAACGACATGGTCAGACTCCTCCGAGAAGTTGGACCAACCTTCCCAGCCCAGGAAAAGGGCCTTACGTTCTCCTGTCTTCCCCCAGCTATTATCATTTTCAAATTCAAGAGTACTCCTCTTCCCCCACAAAAAAAAGAGAGTATCTGAGAGAGAGGTCTATTTT
Source organism: Microtus pennsylvanicus (assembly GCF_037038515.1). NCBI lineage: Eukaryota > Metazoa > Chordata > Mammalia > Rodentia > Cricetidae > Microtus > Microtus pennsylvanicus. The sequence goes on along the minus strand of NC_134583.1, from coordinate 105,871,728 downwards.
TACATATCTGTAACCCCGACACTTAGATGGCTAAGACAGGAGGTGGACATCTAAGTTCAAGGGCAGCCTGGGTCATATAGGGACACTCTGTCCTTGGAAACATAAACAAAAGCCAGGCTTGGTGGCGTACTCCTTTAATCCCAGCACCTGGAGGCAGAGGCAGACATATCTCTGTGCGTTAAAGGCCAACCTGGTCTACATAGAGTTCTAGTACACTCAGGGCCACAGATGGAGATCCTTTCCGTCTTTCTCCATCCCTATATATATTAATATTTTATGTTAATATATTAATATATTATATACAATATATTGATAAATATATTAGAAATAAGGTATATTTATGTTACATATTAATAGGCTGATATATAAATATATTAATAATAATAAATAAAAGCAGACAACACACACATTAAATGATTTAAGGATTATTAATTTTAACTTTTCCTGGGAACTAGAGTGGATCTAAGATGTACCTTCACACAGCCACACTTCCTGCGGGAAAGACACTGCACTGTGGTGGAGAAGGTAGGGGTCCGGCTATGTCCACACAGCCTGTGCTTGGAAATGCACTTCTTTCCACCATACATTAACATGGTTGTCCCAGAGCTAAGCTACACTAGAAAAGGTGTTAGTGTGAAGCCAAGGGCCTGCTCAGGTTGTTGGTACGCGGGGTGAAGAATATACGGAAGCAGGCAAACAGTCACAGTCAGCTTTTTAAAACACCAGGCTGATCTGGCCCTCAGCAAGCTGAGAGGGCTGGAGCATCATCCCAGGATCATCCGCTTTAGGCATCTTTATGCCCAGTGTCATATGCCAGAATTTGTTTCCCTTCCTGCCTGCATCTTGGTTCAAACCAAGGGCTATAAAGGCTATTCCCACCATTTCTTTGTGTTTTTTCCATATATAGACACAACGTGCAAGGACCATATTAGGGTCATCAGCATATCTAGGCAACATGTCTCTTCTAGCTATTTTTAAAATGCATGAACTATTGTTAACTGCGGTTACCCTGCTGTGCTTTTCTACCTACTTCATTTGGCAGTCAATCCTAGTGTGCAGCGGTCCCCGGTGCATGTTTATTTAACACATACACGAATTCCAGTGAGGTGCATAGCTGTCAGTGGACAACCATTACCACGGGATGACTCAGACGGAGACCAAAGTAACCACCAGAGGAATGCAACCCCTAAGGCTGTCATCTGACCACGCCCTGACTGCGGTGGGAACGTGAACCCAGACGTCTGGTGGCACAAGTTTGGAAACAGCCAACAACAGAGCGCCAGCTGCGAGCCTGAAGGAGATCTCAGGCGGGGCTCTGAGTCCTCCCATATTTATTTCTGCTCACTTGATATGCACCTCTCCCTTGTCAACCAGGTACAACATGTTTATTTAAGAGATAATGTTGCCGTGGAGGAGTGCACAAGGCAATAAACAGCTTTTGCAGGCAATTAAATGCAGAAGCGAAATTGAGCTGCTGGTCAGCGGAAGCCGCCATTCATCGTGAGTTTGTTCCAGTGTCACAAATGTTATTCCTGTTTCAGAACAGGACAGGAATCTATGATTGGGCCACAAATCTCTGCAGGCTGGAGACAGACCAGAAGCCATTAAAGCCTTTCTCAGCATGCATGGTGGTGTTCACAGGGGCGCATGCTCTGGAATTCCAGGATGCCGTCCCCAGAGACCTAGAGAGGAAGTAAACATTCAAGAGTTTCCCCTCCCACTCTGGTTGGCTTGTATGTGTGTCTAAGTGAAGCGTCTCACAGCAGATTCCTTCCCCCTTCTGCAGGAGAGAAAGGGTGGTGTCACCTAGAGCACAACAGGAGGGACCTGCCAGGCCCCAGCAAGATGCTCCTGGCGAGTGACCTGTCTCCAGGTTGAACTAAGACCTCACACATGACTTTGCTGGTCCTTGGCAGAAAAGAGAGGCAGGAACTAACAGCTGTCACAGGGGTTCTGACAAAAGGAAGAGACGTGACTAAGGTGCAAATGGAGATGGCTGTCTTTCTGCCAGGCTTTATCAATTAACCTATCAGGTTCACAGACACACCCAACTACCCAATTACCAAAGGCTAGAAACAGAAAAGCCAGACCGGCCAGTAGCAACTGATATCCCAGGGTCTCTGCAGGACCAGCAAGAAGGTCTGCTTTGTTTAAATCTTGTTGTTTGTTTGTTTGTTTTACAAGACAGGGTTTCTCTGTGTAGCCCTAGCTATCCTGGAACTTGCTCTGTAGACCAGGCTAGCCTTGAACAGGGAGATCTGCCTGTTTCTGCCCTGAGCGCTGGGGTTAAAAGAGTGCATCACCAGGTCCTGGCTTCTTTAAATTTTTAAAGATGTTTCTTTCTCCCCACAGGAAGAGAACTGTCAACAGAAGCCAACTGAAAACCTTCTCCAAACCATAAAATCTACCATGCTAGAAAGATCTGAAGAGGTCCATCTGGAGGTCCACCAGACCCCCATTATCCTCACAATACCTCTCAATTCTAACACCCACAAGTTTTAAGTCTCCCTCCAAAAAAATACAGTGTGGGGCTGAGGAAACAATACAAATGCTGTTTAAGCAGGAGGAGCTAAGCAGGAGGAGCGGATCTTGGAGACCCATGTAAAAAAAAGTCAGGCAGGCATGGTGGCCTTTCCATAGCCCCCTCACAGAAGAGCAGAGACAGGAAATCCCAAGAGCAAAATGGCTGATAATACTAGCCAAATACGTGCATTCAAGAGAGAGACCTGTCCTCGCTGGATAAGGTGTGGAGTGATTGAGAAAGACACCCAAGGTCAACCTCTGGCCTCTGCCCGCACACACTCTATGTGCCTGTGTACCTGACTACACAGATGCAAACATGCATGCATACACGCACACACAAAAATGTAAAGCATACGGAACACTTAAGAGAAATCTGTAGTTCACGGGGCTAGTCAGATCCCTGAGCATAGCAAGAGAATCTCTAAAGTGGGATGACTTGAATATTAATAATTCCTTCACTTCAAAAAAAGGGGGGATGAACGAAACAGACTTGGTTAGAGGAAAATGTCAGGTCATAATGTTTTAGAATTGGGCTTAAGAAAGTTAAAGACCATTCAAAAAAAAAAAACTCCCTTGACTCTAGGAAACAGAAATTTGCAATGCTGACTTCCAGAGACTTGGGGTTAGAAAAGTGGAGAGACATACATTAAAGCTTTTACTTTCAATTTTTAAGTTCTGGAAGTTGAATGCACAATGTGGTAGCTATATTCAATAACACTTCATATCTGAAAAATGCAGACTGAACCTCAGGTGAATGCAAGCACACACACAGGCGGTGCCTTCATTAACCCAACTGTGATAAACAACACACGGTGTACACACACTTCAAGACACCACACTGTACAGTACGAATGCATCCAATTTGTCAATTATACTTCAATAAAGCTAAGAAAATAGGGGCAAAGAGGGCATCCAAGATTTGCACTAACTCCGGGATATATGTTACACTGTACTGAAATCAAACCCTTGCTGAGAAAGCCTAGGGCATGTTCACACGGTCATGGTGAGCACAGTTCTCGCAGAATCGCAGCCTCTTCTGCGGCCTGATGGTGTGGGTCTAACCTCTCAGCTACTCCAAGCCTCGGAGTGCTTCTGGTGCTAACACAATGAATGATCTGATGGAAATGGCTTCACCCTTAGAAACAGAACCAGGAAAGCTCTTTCCTCAATGAGGCAAAACACTGTTTTGCTCCAAATGTTAAAAGCTTGGCTGCACACTATTTTAATAATACGTGTGTGTGTGTGTGTGTGTGTGTGTGTGTGTGTGTGTGCGCGCGCGCGCTCTGAAAGACTGATATCCATTTCTAAAAAACACCCACGTATGTTACTGGGCCTTCGCAACACAATGGAATTTCCTTTCAAAACTTTAAGCCGTGCAAACACATCCATCATAATCCTTTCTCTCCTAGGGTAAAAATTTGCGGAGAGAGGACTTCATTCTGCACCCAGGATGCTGCACCTAATATAGTCTAAGCGGCCCCCAAATGGGGGAGGCTGGAGAAGGTGGGACCACAGAGACATCTAATGCTGGCCAGCTGGGTACTGCTGCAAAATGACAATGTGAAAAAAGCTAAAACTGAAAAGGAGCCCAGATGCATGCATACTCCCTTCCGAGTCCCTTCAGTCAAACTCTGGAGTTAAATAACATTATCAACAGATGGAAAGAAAAACCAATGTGCTTTCCATACTGTGACTACATGTGTGCTGATCTGGTCATGTGCGTGGCACATGTGTGCATTCATGTGCATTTTACATGCATGTGTGTTTTGCATATCCCATTAACTCTGGGTCATGTGCGTGGCACATGTGTGCATGCATGTGCATTTTACATGCATGTGTGTTTTGCATATCCCATTAACTCTGGGTCATGTGCATGGCACATGCGTGCATGCGTAGGCATCTTACATACATGTGTGCTTCGCATATCCCATTCTCTGGGTCATACCTGCCACTGGTTTCCAGTCTGCGCGGGCACGTAAGGTGCTGGCAGACTCCGCAGGCTGTTCTTCACAGGAGATCCCCCAAGGGGATTTCCCACCTCCCCAGAGGAGGACTCGGCAGACAGGGCCATCGAGTACTGCGGGTAGTTGTACAGGTTGTTGTAGTAAGGAAACAGAGATGGCTGGTAAAAACTGCTGTAGTAGGCGGGGTCTGACACCAGGTCCGGTGCGTTCTCCGCATGCCCTCTGCTGGTGACAGCAGGAATATCCTGGATGACCATGCGTCCCTCTGAAACGGAAAGGAGAAAAGAAAAAGACGGTGTAAGATTTAACATAGGGGGGGTTCACAAACCTTGTCCTCTAAACCTTTGCTACGCCTGAACGATTTCCTTCAAGCTGAGCAAAGAACCTGGCCATGCAAGGGAGCAGTCATCTGCTTCAGCCCCAAGGGAAGGGATCCAAGGCTGGCTTCCTGCTGGTGGCACAGCTGAAAGACCCTTGGCCGTGTTGTTTTTATTAAGAATACCAAATTACTTTAGAGGTGGATTAAGTGGCATAAAGCCTGGCGTACCTCACATACACTCCAACCCAAATGTCATGAAACTGGAGATCAAATCCAGTTAACCTGTCTACGAATTCTTACCATGTGATCTACTGTCACCCCAGGAACTCAGCAAGGCGCTGGGTTTGAGCACACAGTTTCCTTTATGTCCTTCCATGGTGGATACTCTATTCTTTAGTAGAGACCAGAGTATGGACCTGGAATAGAACAACTTGTTCTGCAAAAGTACAGTTAGCACTACTTGAACTTTGGTGGATCAGCCAAATCAGTGCTGTGTCGCAATAAAGCTTTTTCCCATAATTGAGAAGAGACTCCATTTAGCCCCCAAAGGGTAATTAGTTAGCCCATCACATTCATCAGGATCCACCAAGAATCTAGAGATTTGGGTGACAAGCTATAGCTGCTGATTCTTCAGCTGAGATGGAGGAGGGCTTCCATTGTATCCTGTCTAAATGAGAGACTGGACTAATGCCTCTGCCCTCGGTCCAATGGACATCCACTCACACAATGTTCTAAGAGATGAGCCAGTCCCTGAAGCAGCAGGAGCATCCCCTGTACTACCCAAGGGGAGCCTGCAGCGTAGGGCGAAAGCAGCAATGGGATTTGCAGTCATATGGCCACAAGTATAACCACAGCACCCATAAACTGCTATGTAAAGTCAGAGGAAGGGAAGATTTAACTTGTAGTTTAGAGACAAATTCAACCTTTGCGCCACACCCTGGAGAAGGAAGGAGAGAGCTGAGGTGAGGCGTGGAGTTCAAGGCCTAGCAGAGTGATGGGGTCTGGGAGGTAAAACAGAAGCTGGAAAATGAGGAGAAAAGAACATGGGCAAAGAGATGAAGCCAGAAGATGGAGTGACAGAATGAAAGCAGGGACAGACTGGGCTGGAAGGCAGGCGGAGAAGCCTTTATCCAGTTTCAAGATGGGATGTAATAGGATACAATGAAGATTTCCGAGTTAGTGGACGGAGTTCCACCTGATGGAAATTCTTGGGAAAAGTGAAGGAATTGAGAAGGACCAACTAGCAAGCAATATAATTTCAGACAGAGACCACATTAGGCCCCAAATGTGGGACATGAAAACAGAAAGAACTGGCAGAGAATGGGACATCAGGACTGAAGAGAAAGGGATGAAGAGTAGGAGTCTGCCTGTGGTAGAGGGAGGCAGGGGCATGTTCTGGTTAATCTCGACACTGGGCATGAGGTACAGGGCTAAGTGAAGGCAAGGAAGACTTCCTGGAAGCTACAGAGACTGGCAGCAGAGACCTGGAATCACTACCCAGCGATGGGGTGGAGCTAAGGCAGGCACTAAGGAAAGCAGGTGCAGCTCACAGAAGCAAAGGTGACAGAGAAGGTAGAGGGTGCCACTGCTGTGTCAATCCACGCTCAGAAACCACACAAATCCGGAGCCGGTCAAGATGAAGACAGCTCGCTGGGATTTTCTGACCTGCTAAGTAGCTTAGAGCAAGCAAGCAAGCAGAGACCCACAATGGCTGCAAACGGCCAAATGATCCTGCAAGGAGCATCATGCCACATGCCCCCTATGCCTAATATAATACCAGACCCAGAGCAGCAAGTGTTTTTAACTAAAGAGAGCAGTAAGCAGTAGTTTTTAAGTAGTATAAATACGAGACAAAAACTGAAGCTTGAACCACAAGCTCTTGCTACTTCATAGTTGTGACAAAGAAGGGTCCAATATATCAAGGCATGAAGAAGAGGCTCCCAGAGAAATTTCCAGAACGATGTGTAGTCCAAAACCACTCGGAGGGAGGGATGGTCCTGGATAAATGTGTAGAAGGAGGGAGAGAAAACACACAAGGGAGGCTGTGTGCACTCAAGGAGCAAGCCAGGCTTGGGTCTAGTCTTTAACTGAAGCCTCCGTACAGCCTTATTTTAAAAACTGCAACCTCCTTTTCGTGAGAGGATCCAAATCCATCCACCATAGGCTCCCGCAACTGCACTGGCAAGCCGCAGTCTGTTTCTTTTCTTTCTTCTCTCCTCTGCACTATTTTCATACATAAAACAGCAATGTTGGGGGCTGGAGAGAAGGCTCATGGGTTAAGAGCACTTGCTGCTCTTGTATAGGATCTAAGTGCAGTTCTCAGCACCCACAGCATCTCATAACTGCCTGCAACTCCAACTCCAGGGGATCCAATGCCCTCTTCTGCCTTCTGTAGGCACCAAGAACACAAACAGTGCACAGAACTACATGGAGTCTCTCACATACACACATCGAAAAAGGTAAAACAATTCATTGGCATCGTCGGTCATTTTTGGTAGCTAATGCTTTTGCTTTCACTGTTGGGTCCTTTATTCTTTATCTGCTTACAAAAGCAACATAAACTTCTCAAAATTGACAAATCAGGCAGACATTTAAAACATGAAAGGGACAGATGAAGTAGTTGATCACCCAGCCTAAGTATTGGTGGGTCATTTCCCACGCAATCTCAGACACTGATGGAAAGCATGTTAAATACCTAAACTGTTCCTGTGGTAGGAATCTGGAGATACCTTAGGGCCTGTGCCTCGAAAGTCATGTCAGGAAGGAAGGAAGGAAGGAAGGAAGGAAGGAAGGAAGGAAGGAAGGAAGGAAGGAAGGAAGGAAACTAAAGAAAAAAATCAAAACCCAAGGCACCAGGCGTCTAAGACGGAGGCTCAGCACACTTTGTCATCTCTGAGCTCCTCTCATCAAGGCCACAGTTTGGGGAGGAACAAAATAACGGTGGCAATAACGCTCAAGGTAACAAGAAAATAGCGCCAATAAACAGAACAGTAAACCTCAGATTTAAAATGCTAGGTCAGGTCAAGACATACTGAGCTTTGCTAAGGCTACTTGACAGTTAATGATGCCATCATTTCCCTGTATTCGAATTTTGTTGTTTTTTTTTTTCAAGTTATTCTGAGCTTTAATGGCAAGGTGAGGTGTATGTTGAGAAAGTTCAGTCTCACAGCAAGATTTGAATATTGAAACTGTATAAGCTCTCAACAGTGCATGCTCCCCAAATATTACACACACAATGACTAAATGCCCTAAGAGGGTTTTTTAATCTCTATTAAATCTATTAAACCATCAGTTTTTATGGTGTGTGTGTGTGTGTGTGTGTGTTGCCAGAGACTGAACCAGGGCCTTAGCACATACTAAGCAGGCGCTGCACCAGGAAGGAACACCTCCAACACAGAATTTTCTATTTCAAGGTTCCCAACTGAAACTTGGTCAATGTCGAAGACAGTTTCATGGCTCCCAGCTTTAATGAACATGCTATTGCTATATGAAAAACCCCAGCGCTGGAAAAAAAATCAGCACCTGAGGAGTCACATATTAGTTCCAATGCTTTAGCAAGATCTGAATCAGTTGCAATAGCATCACCCAGAACACTTAAGTATTACACAGGGCTCAAACCACAGCAATACAGTTGTTTAATTTTCATTTTATTCTTTTACAGACTGAGAGATGATAGATTAATACAGTCTTAGGTACTGGGGGTGGAGCCTAGAGCCTTGCACGTGTAAGGTGTTTGACCACTGGGTGAGACGCTCAGCCTTTCTTTTTGTGTTTTAAGATTTCCATGTCACACCAATAGCGTGCACATTCTCACGTGACTGGGCTAAAAGGTTTATCCAGGATTCTAAAGGGATGCACTGAGATGGAAATGACTTGGGGAGGTGGAGAACACTCACAAGGAGGCTGAAATGAAGTCACACAGACAGAAAAGAATGTTCCAGGAGCAGTGACCAGATAAACACGGCTGGCAGGCAAGAGTAGCACGGAGGGTCATCAGAAGAAGGAGAAAATGATGCTGAGACCTCCAAAGGACGCTTGCTCTGATGGTTTCTAAGTCTCCTGAAGGAAGTAATGTACACCCTTTATACTTGCCAGCTCAGGACCAGGAAAGCCATTGGTTTCCCTTCCAAGCCTGCGCAATGCTGAGATCTCACACTGTAGGCACTCCAGCCTGAGAAGAAATGGCTATAGTACACACCTATGGTCACTATGCCTATGACAGCCACAGTCATGGCAGAGTCCCCACGGAGTAGCAAAGGGTGTTCTCCCCAACATAGAGAGGTCATCTAAGTAGGCCAAGCTAAGTATCCCAATAAGTAGTGAAAACCCTCAATTTAAGATTTCCAACTCAGGCACAGCAGTGGACACCTCTAATACCAGCACCAGGGAGGCACAGACAGCTCTCTCTGAGCTCGAGGCCAGCTAGGTCTACTTGGTGAAAGCCTGCCTTAAAAAGGTAATTAAAGTGGCTGGCAAGATGGTGCAGCAGTTAAGAGCACTGACTGCTCCTCCAGAGGACCCAGGTTCAATTCCCAGCACCCACATGGCAGCTCACAGTTGTCTATAACTCCAGTTCCCAACACCATACCAGTGCACATAGAGTTAAATTAATTATGTTTTCAAAAAAAGGTAATCAAATGTTTTTCTTTGTAAGAGCTTCCACGGTTGCGCTGTCCCTTCACATCAACAGAAACCCTAAGACATCACGTCAGGGTCCTTTAAGCTCCACAGACAATACCACTGATACAAAGACCAGAGACATAGATTGCAAAAGACATATCTTAATGATTGCGTTGAGAAATCTGAAGCTAGACGCCACTCTGTGTCTTTCTGGATTGAAAACTGGCCAGTACTGTTTAAGGTTATTAATAAGGGATTAGTCCATGGCATCAAGCCCAAGTAAAGGTGATACTTTTCTTACCCAGTGACCCCCTTTATGAGATCATCAACTCAGTGGTTCTCGGCCATGAGGCAAACAGTTAATAGTAAGTTAGTTCTTTCTCCCCACTGCTGGGGACTGAGCCTAGGGTCTTGTACTTTAACCAAACACTCGTTCGTGTTTGGTTTTTAGGTGAGGGCCTCCTTATGTAACCTAGCCAAAGTTCAAATCTGTGATCCTTGCGCCTCAGTTTCTAAGTGCTATGATTATAGGAACACCATACCCAGCAGATCTGATGTCTCGAGTGTTGTGACCGCTGGCACAGTCTCTTAATGTGCATGGAATCCCAAGAGGACTAGATCCAGCCAGAAGAGTAGCAGAAGGCAGAGAAGTGGGTACCATCGCATCCACTCTGAGTTCCTAGTCTCCACTCGTCCATCTGCAGGCCTAGGGCTTGGAGGCCAACATCTGCCACTCTAAGGCTCACACACAGCACCTTTTGAACATCTCATTCCCCGACAAGCCTTCACAGTCCTGTTACTGTTTTTCTGGTACTAACATATGCAATATGAAATATGATTCACTCCTTCATGAGAGATCAATACCCATACATGATAAACACCCTTATTGATCTTGGAGTGTTAGATGCTGGTCTTCGGGCCGGCAGCATATTAATAGTAGTTAGCCAGTCATTCATTTTAAGGTGGGTGCAGGCTTTGCCCTCTCCTCTCTGCTGTCGTGATTCCCAGTATTGCCACACTCTGCATCCTCTATATTCAAACTTGGAACTAGACCCACTTCAGTGTGCGAAGGAAGAGAAGGACCACAAAGAAAGCCAAACCTCCCACTGCCAATTGTAGTACTCGATTCACAACGAAAAGAGGAATCTTTCTTTTTGTATATGTAATCCCATACTTTATAGACTTTTATGCTACTATGTGTTGTCAGTCAGGAGAAACCTGCACCAGTAAATCTGAGTAAATCTGAAACATAACCACTAATACGAACTCAGAACTAGGAGGTCCCTGTTTGCTTAACACTGTCCTTTGAATATGGCATTCTGTGGATCATGAGGGTGAAGCTCGGGTTTTCCTCACTGGAACAAGAAGACAAAGTAGCTACCTGCTTTTTTTTTAAATAATTCCCTAGCCCGGCGATGGTGGCACACACCTTTAATCCCAGCACTCGGGAGGCAGAGGCAGGTGGATATCTGTGAGTTCGAGGCCAGCCTGGTCTACAAGAGCTAGTTCCGGGATGGGAACCAAAGCTACAGAGAAACCCTGTCTCAAAAAACCAAAAATAATAAATCATTCCCTGCAAGGCATTCCCATGTCCAGATTAATCAGATTCCACACTGAGGAACAAAGGAGTAACACAAGCCATGAAGGAGGCTAAACAGAGAGACTTGTTGTTTTATCAGTTTCCTCAGAGAGTGAAACATTCTACAGGAAATCTCCTTAAGCAGGAAGGTAAACAACAGCTTCAGGAAGTCCCTGAAATTTAGCAGATTCACTAGATGCCTCCCTGACAGAGTAAATTGGAGCTAAGCTGAAAAGAAGACTCACAGACAATCTGAGCTGCGTAGAAGAGGCTCAGGCAAACTGAGGCACCTGGAAAAGAGACCTTTCAACCTGTTGAGCTGTGTGACGGCTTTGCAGTGTACTCCAGGTTCCAAGTTTTGTAAACTGTCCTGAGTGCTGGGTGGGCTTGGTTATGTAGCTGTCTGTAGTGATATCTGATTTGTATTTTAATAAACAAAACTTGCCTGAAGATCATAGAGTAAAACAGCCTTACAGACCAAGCAGTGGTAACACACACCTTTTCAGATGGTTCAGATGGTTTTCCCAGCCAGGGACTCTCCCAACAGCCAGGTAGAGTATTTGGAGAGACAACAGCTAGAGCCAACCTGGGGCTCCTCTGACCCAGAGAGCCAGAAGGAGAGATCAGCCCATGTTCATCTTTGGCCCTAGGTAGGTCTGAGAAGATTAAATAAAGCTCACAGAGGTCACAAGTTGTAGAGAGAGGCAATGAAGCTTCATGAAAGAGTTTCAAAATTATGGAAATGTAATTCTCATTTCAGAAAGAATGACTGAGGATTACAGGGAGCTAATTGAGTTAGTGCCTCCTAACCATGCTTTGTGCTCAACTTTGATCTGTGGAGCAAGCAACAGATGCTCAGAACAGATGACAATTACTTTGATGGTCACCAAGGTAACCAAGATTACCAAGGTATCTTTGAAACTTCCACCACTTATTATGGAATGGTGGGTCAGGATGTTGGCATGCCATGCTCATCATCGGGGAAAAAGTTTTGTTATATAGGTGACATAAGGCTGGTCTCCAAAGGAGATCTGAAGTGAAGCTGAAGGCCCCTCCATAAAAGGAACAAAAGAAAAATCTGAATTTTACTTCATATTCTTTCACATAGCTTTTGTTCAACTCAAGACTCCAGGGCAGGGAGGGGAAGAATGGGAATAATGGAGGGCACAGACTAAGGCAGAGCGGTGCTGTATAGGTACACATGTAATCACAGAGCTCAGGAAACTGAGGCAGGAGGATTACCAGTTTGAGGCATCTTGGCTACACAGTGAGTTCTAGACTAACTTGAGCCACATAGCGAAAACCGGTCTCTTATAAACTAGAAAATGACCATTTGTCAAGTATGGGGAGCCAGCAGGGAAACAGTATCCATCCGTGGTTTTTGCTTCAGTTCCTTCCTCCAGGTTCCTGCTTGAACGCATGCTGGTATCTCTCACTGATGCGCCATTATGGGAACATGTAAGCTCAATAAACCCTTTCCTCCCCGAGTTGCTTTTAGTCACTGTGCTGGCTAAGTTTACATCAACTTCACACAAGCTGAAGTCATCTGAGAGGACAGGACCTCAAATAAGAAAAAGCCTCCAAGACCAGGCTACAGGCAAGCCTGTAGGGCATTTTCTTAATTAGTGCTTAGTGTTGGAAGACCCTGTGGGTGAGTACACCCCTGGACTGGGAGATCCTGGTTCTACAAGAAAGCAGGCTGAGCAAGTTATGATAAGCAAGACAGTAAGCAGCTCCCCCTGCATGGTCTCTGCATCAGCTCCCACCTCCAGTTTCCTGCCCTGTTTGAGTTCCTGTCCTGACTTCCTTCAATGCTGAATAGGGATGTAAAAGTGTAAGCCAAATAAATCCTCTCCTCCCCAAGTTGCTGTGGTCATGGCGTTTCATCACAGTGACAGTAACCCTGCCTCAGAGTGTTCTGCTGCAGCAACAGAAAGCTGACTAGGATACTTTTAAACGTCTCAACTTCAGTCTTTGTATCGTATCAACAGATACGACCCGTATAAACAAAGGTTCTCGAGACCCTCCACAATCTTTAAGACTGCGAAAGGGCTCTGCAACTGAAATGTTTGAAAACTTCTGTCTTCTACACATTTCTTTTTCCAGCAATTGGAGGCCAGTGTCCAATTATGAGGTGGCTCTCTAAGCAATGAAATCCCAACGAGTCACCTCTAGCCTCACACTGAAGCCTGGATCACTGTGACAACTACAGATGGGAAGGCAATGAACCTCAGGGCAAGAGTACCCACTCTGAGTCAAACCGCTGAAACAGATCCGGAATCTCCTGCCACCTGTCCATCACGCAAGTAACCTGACTGTTTCACACCCCAGAACCTATACCTGACACGGGCATAATTGTCTAAAACGTCCTTACATAGCTAATATGCAGGCTCCAGCCCACAGCAAGTGTTCTGAAAACGCTATTACTGTTATCTTGACCACAGCACAGCTATGGCATTCTCGGTCACGCAGCCAGAAAGCCAGCCGACAACTCCCGCCGAAGTCCTTGTCCAGAGTGCTCCTCATTAGGGCGCCATAGCAGACTGGCTTGCACCTGCAGAGCTTACCAAAGGCAACCTAACTTGGAACGGAGCACAGTCCTCTTTTCCTGGCCTTCTCAGAGGTCAGACGGTAGCCTTGAATGCAGTCAGTGTGATACCACTCCCTAAAGCCATAATCAGGAAGCGCGGGAACAATCTGCTTCTCCCACAAGGCAGTCCTGACAGGGCTATTTTAAATGGCAAACATAAATCTGGTGCCAGGAAGAGCAGCAACCACCTTCTGTGCACTCTCGGGAACAGGGACGACTGTGACTCGGTGACAGATTCAACGGAGAGGGGCGCGGCTCACCATTCCTTCCCTTCCCAAAATCCTGCACGCCTCCCCCCCCCCCCCCGTCCTACCCCTTCCTCTCTGCTTCTGACTTAAATGCTGCTGTGCTGCTACAGCGCTTTCCCAGAGACCGAATTTTATTTATATGGGAGTGGGGGTGGGGGCTGCAGTTTCAGGGCCGAACTTTCCGCTCGCTATAAAGTTAATGTGCTATTCAATGTTCGTTCCAGCCAGGAAGGTGGGGTTGTGTATTTTCTGCTACCCTGGAAGGCCATTATCAGTAATTGCCCATTACAGCACATAATTATTTCTCCTAGCATAGTCTGTGACCTCCAGGCTTTGCGCGCTGGCACAGCAAACCATTTCATCTTACCAAATTTGGGAAGGAAGCGTTTGACCTTTGGGACCGTAATGCTACACTCTAAGCCCGCATGAGAGGATGGGTACACATTACAAGCACGCTGGACCACAGCCTCGACTGTTTCAAATATCACCCCAATGTACTTTCCTCACCTCCACAGTTTTACCTCCCCTCAAATAAAAAAGAAAATAAAACATAATCAACTCTCCATTACGGGGGAGTTGATGGCCCAAACAGGAAATTATCTCAAGCCCTCTCTACTCCCTGTCCTTTTATTTTGTGTTTAATTATGTCTTAGCCGCTGTTCTATGGCCGTTGAAAGACACCACGACCAAGGCAACTCAGAAAAGAAAGCATTTAACTGAGGGCTTGCTTACAGTTTCCGCCCACCGTCATCACGGCAGGGAGCATGGCGGCACACCTGAGCAGAAGCGGTAACATCTCAGTCCGCAGGCCAAGAAAGAGAGACACACGGGGCCAGGTATGGGCTTCGGAAAACCTCAAAGCCCACCCATCCCCAGTGACATTCTTCCTCCAGCAGGCCACACCTCCTAATCCTTCTAATCTTTTCGGAGCTCCACAAAGTCTGTGATGCTCTTTAAATACCACGACTGGGAAAAGGTAGTCTAGAGCAGATCATAGAGAGAGAAACGTTAAAATTGAGGGCAGGCATGCTCCCCAGTTACACGGCGTAGGAGAAATCATGGTCCAATCAATGATGAAAATGAGATTTAGGAATTTAAGTGATTTTTTAAACGGCCATTCAGGGCCACATGCCCTTACATTTACACAACTGTTCAGTATTAGCCAGGAGAGGACAGAGGGTGGGGTTGCGAGCTGATGCCACAGAAGCCAATGCCTGGCCATTCCTTGGTAAGTCGTCTCCTCTACCACTACCTCCTCTGGAAGTTTCAATGTTCCCCATGCATGGAAGACAGACCTCTATGCTACCAGTGTTCAGAAACAGCCCTAAGAAGTGTAAACCCCTGGGGATAAGCCAACTGGGATTCTGTATGGGTCCCCTAAAAGATTTAATTTCCCCCTTCCTTCGGAATAAAGCTCCCCTCGAGTGAGAGTCGTTTCTGCAGACAGAAGCTCACCCTTTCTTTCAGCCTTCATTTTTACCAAATGACATCATATAAAATATGGAAAATTAACCTTAGAGATGACGTTTACAGAGCGAGCTGCAAGGAAGGCCCTACAAGCCGTTTTATCCATCTTGAAATGCAAGAGGCAGATCTAGAGACACACAGGGCACAGGTAACTGGCAGTGGGACCACAGCTGAGGAACCCCGGTAGGAGACCTGGCAACTGCCCTCTATGCTACACGGGAAAGGATGAGAGCCATGACGAGTATGGCATGTGAACCCTGCTGATGGCTGACAGGGAATCTGTCATTATGGTCCTTACGTCTGGGAGAGACTGAATGACTCCTATTAGCACTCAGACTGGAGGTTTGATTCACAGAGGCCACGCGTCTCAAGATGCTGTGACAAGACCGTTACAGTCACGGTCATCTTTTCACTGAGAAACGCTGAGTAAAGCAGGGACCAAGGGTCAGAATTTGGCCTCAAGCTGCTAGTCACTGCTCCAAAGCCTGCAGTTGGGGATCTTCTGGTCCATCCTTAATGCAATCCCCTCCAGTGCTGGCCTCATTTGCCTCTGCTGCATCAGTACCTTTGTCAGCCGGCTGCAGCGGACACAGCTGCCGAGTGCTGTTCACAAACACGGTGCGTAAGTTACCCTGAACTGTGTACGTGGCTTGGTGCCAGGTTCTGTGTCTTTAAAGCTACCTGCTCCAGCATAAAACTGTCAACCACTGAGGTATAGAGGGCACTTGTGAAAATGCCACCCTAGGGGCTGGGACACCAACTTCCATAGAGACAGGTGTGGAACCATATTACCATTGTTTTCGTTGGCATCACAGGCTGTGGTTTTACTAAATAATGGCAGAACTGACTATTTTCCAGCAAGGGAGAGTAGAAGAACAGACTCTGGAAACTTAGAACACATGTACACATGTGTACACACACACACACACACACATTCCTAGGCTAGCCTTAACCTCTCAGTCTCCTGCCTCGGTTCTGGGTGCTGAGATTATAAATATGTGTCATCATAGCCAGCTTACTGCTTGCTTTTCTACCGATTTTTCCCCTCCCTCCACCCCAAAACTGAGGATATAACCTGGGTTCCAGATGCTAGCCTACATCCCCAACCTCAGTGGCTGCTTTTTTTTATTTAAAACGTGTATTATCATGGGTGTGTGTGTGTTTGTGTGTGTGTGATATATATATGTAGTCTTATGCAGTAGGTTCCTTTACCTGCTGAACCATCTTACCAGCCCCTCAGCCTTTCATTTTGCCATAAGACAGGGTACAACCATTTTCTAAGCTGGTCTTGAACTCCTAGATTCTACGATCCTCCTGCTTCAGCCCCCCCCCCCCCCCAAGTATCTATAACAGCAAAGCACGTGTCACTGCACTCAGATAAAGCATGTTACTCTTTCCTTTTCTTTTGACGGAGCCCACGGCTTCCTCATTCTCAGGAAGGTGCTCTTCCACTGAGATACAAACTTCTAGCTAGCTAGCCCTGGCCCTTCCTTAATGGAAAAGTCTGCCAGATTTTAACAGAAGTAAATTAGAAACTGAATGAGATTATCACAAGTTATAATGGGCCTGTCTAATAAACTGCTATGGCACCGAAGATACCAGTAACATGAAAAAAGCTATGTCGCTGGCCTCTCAGTCATCTGCTTCACATGGGAACTTACTTTCCCATCTAAAGATTACTTATAAAGGTTTTGCCCCTATGGCTCACCAGGAACCTAACATGCCTTGGGAAATTCCATGTCACAAAAGTACCAGGAGTCACACAGTGGCCACAACCAGCATCGAATAAGGACGTCAGGCACTGGCAGGAAGGGGCACCTATCTGCTGGCGGGGCACCTATCCGGTGGCACAGTCTTGTAAGCCTGTGGGCAGCACTTTGGTTATCATCACCAACCCTAAACTGTCCTGGGAGACTGAAGCTTCAGTCCCCAGAGGATAAGAACAACACTGGCTTATTCTAAGCAGAAGCAATACTTGCTGGAAGACGGGAGAACACAGTGTTTCTTTCCTTAATGAACAATAAGACAAGGGTCATGATTTGGACAAACAGCCCAGAGGCCTATGAGTAGAGGTTTAAAATTTGGTGCTGGATGTTAGTAACGACTACAAAATAAAAACACCATAGCTGGATTATACCTTTAACCCTTTATTATACCTTTATTTCTTTAATTCCAGCACTGAGTCTGAGGGGAACTTGGTCAACACAGCAAGTTCCAGGTCAGCCAGGATTTGCTATGTTCAGAGATGGAAACTGGATAAGTCACACACACTCTACATTCTGTTTGTAAGTTATCTAAAAAGGACATAGAGGGCTCCAGACCAAGCTCAGTGATAGTGATCGCCTAGAATGTGTGAGGCTCTGGGTTTGACTCTACCACTCGAGCGCACGCACACACACACACACACACACACCACACACACACACACACACACACGTGCACGCGCGCATACGCGACATGCATGTGCACACCCTTCCCCATACAAAGACACCAAAAACTGCTGCAAAAAATAAGCGGAAGGGCAAACAAAACAAGAACTAATCATGTCTGAATATAAAAATGGATCAATCCATCTTTAATGTCTCAACTAGAAATAGGGTCCATGATTTTTTGAGAACTCAAATAATCCTGGTGCCCCCACACGCACATGTATTTCATGCAGTTCAGGCTGATATAGTATATATGTATTATATCAAGGGATATATATTTTACATATCTTTTAATAATCTTTAAATTTTTTTGGACAATTTTCATGTAGCTCAGGCTGGGTTTGAACTAGCAACTATATAGCCCAGAATGATCCTGAACTTGTAATTCATCTGTCTCTACCTCTCAGGTGCTGGGATTAGAGCTGTGCCAACATCTGGATACAGAATCTTAAGACTGGGATAACTTGACTTACTTTACCTATCCATTCATCGGACAGGATTAAAAGTCAACAGAGAGGCAGTTTCTGAGATGGTGTCACTCCAATATAAAACTGTCACCAGCAGGGCTACATTCTGAACTGGTTTCTTTATTTACCCCCCCCCCTCACACACACACACACACACACACACACACACACACACACACTGTGACCACCATACTGTCTATGTAAGAACAGTCTGTCTCCCTTAAAGATTTTCAGCACTTTCCACTGCACAGACAAATATACCCACTTTCTATCTTTTTCCTTAACGAATTGCCTTCAGGAAAGCACCACATGGCAAACTTACTCTCTTGCGTAACACACACACACACACACACACACACACACACACACACACACCACTCTTGCTCTCACCTGTGGAGTGCTGTCCTCTCCCTTCCCTTCAGGTCCTCATGGACCTCCGTCTCTCTAAAAGGACGGTATTTTTGAAGGCATCAAAGCCAGTCCGCCACTCAGTAAGGATCCCTGGAGACTCTCACCTACCCTTCCGTGGTCCCCACGGCTGAACCTGTACACTCACCACTCCCTTTATTTCACCTGCTCCGTCTGCTACAGTGCTAAAGCACACAGCACAGAACCCGGGGCCATTCTTCCCACAGACAGCCTGTCCTTACCTGAGGGCTTGTGGAGTGTACTCAGAAGCTCAACAATTAGAAGACAAAACAGCCCAATTTACAAAGGGAAAGGGATTCCAAGAGCCATTTTTAAGAATCTACTTCCATCATTCATTCATTCTCTCACTGAATGTGTGGAAGAGCACACCAATGAACACGTGTGAGAGACAGAGGAGAACTTTCAAAAGTTGATTCTCTCCTTCCGCCATGAGGATCCTGAGGATGAAGCTCAGGTCCCCAGGCCTGGAAGCAGAGCACCCTTACCCACTGAGTTATGCCACCTGCCCTGAATCACCATTTCTCCAGAGATACACACCCGAACAAGAGGCACATGGAAAGACAGTCCACATCATCAACCACCAGCAAACACAAATCAAGGCCACTGTGAGACACTGTCTCCCGTCCAACAGGACAGCATGACCCAAGGGATAAATACAAACGCTGGGGTTTCTGTTGTTTGTTTGGAGACAGCCTTACTATGTAGTCCAGACTGGCCTCAAACTCAAGTCCCATGCACTGGCACGGTGTTAAAGATAAGAAATAGGAGCCCTCTGCTTGCATTGCTCTGGAGATGTAAAATGGTTTGTAGAACAGTCTAGATGCCTCAAAGAAAGAAACACCTTGTGAGCCACCAATTCTACTCCTGGTTGTATACAAAAAGGAAGAAATGGTCATACCAAGTTTTGCACATGAATGTTCTCTACTGATTGGTGGTTCATATAATAGCATAAATACTAAATGATAAGGAAAGAAAAATAAAATAAATAAAAAAGTATGGCCGGGAGGTGGTGGCACATGCCCTTAATCCTAACACTTGGGAAGTGGAGGCAGGCAGATCGCAGTAAGTTTGAGGCCAGCCTGGTCTACCAAGTGAGTTCCAGAACAGTCAGGACTGCTACACAGAGAAACCCCATCACAGAGTGATGTGGGAGTGTCATATATCAATCTGTTTATTTCATTGGTTAAGTAATAAACAAACTGCTTGGGCTCATAGCTTAGAACATAGGTGGGTGGAATAAACAGAACAGAATGCTGGGAGGAAGAGGAAGTGAGCTCAGAGACTCGACAGCTCTCCTCTAGGGAGCAGAAGCCCCAGAAGAGACGCCATGCTCCGCTCTCCCAGGCTCCGACCCAGGATGGACGTAAGCTAGAATCTTCCCGGTAAGCGCACCTAGCTGTGCTACATAGAATATTAGAAATGGGCTAGTCCAGGTGCGAGAGTTAGCCTAGAAGAGGCTAGATAGAAATGGGCCAAGCAGTGATTAAAAGAATACAGTGTCCGTGTAATTATTTCGGGGCATAAGCTAGCCAGGCGGCCGGGGTGCTGGGAACGCAGCCCCGCCGCTCATATTACTGCAACAGAAAACCAAAATAAAAAAAATTAAATTAAATTAAAAGTATGAATACTTACTACACATGGATAAAGCCTTGAAAGCATGGCTCTGTGTAAAATAAGCCACACACACACACACACACACACTGCATGCATGTGATGTCCAGAGTAGACAAACCTACAGTGAATGACTGAAATACACCAGTGGTGGCCAGAAGTTGGATGGAGGAGGAAATGTGCAGTGATTGAGTATAGATTTGGGGGAGCAGAGAGCCCTGTGCAATGATTGAGTATGGATTTGGGGGAGCAGAGAGCCCTGTGCAGTGATTGAGTATGGATTTGGGGGAGCAGAGAGCCCTGTGCAGTGATTGAGTATGGATTTGGAGGAGCAGAGAGCCCTGTGCAGTGACTGAGTATGGATTTGGGGGAGCAGAGAGCCCTGTGCAGTGATTGAGTATGGATTTGGGGGAGCAGAGAGCCCTGTGCAGTGATTGAGTATGGATTTGGGGGAGCAGAGAGCCCTGTGCAGTGATTGAGTATGGATTTGGGAGAGCAGAGAGCCCTGTGCAGTGATTGAGTATGGATTTGGAGGAGCAGAGAGCGATGTTTTAGAATTAAATGATGGATACACATCTGTGAATATATTTTCAGGGGTAAACGTTATATGGCATTTAAGTTACACCTCAGTAAAGCTATCTTTTTATAAGTACTCTAAATATTATAAAGGAAATATAAGAAACTGAGTTAAATCTTTTTTATAAAGAAACAGTTGTTGATTTAAACTTAAAGCAGTAGTGTGCAGTATTTCTTCACAAACTCCTTGAAGAATCAGATGAAATAACAATAAATAGAGATTTAAGAGTGCAGAAGGTATGGAGCCTTGGTGGCACATGCCTTTAATCCCAGCACTTCGAAGGCAGAAGTAGGCAGATCTCTGTGAGCTCGAGGTCAGCCTGGTCTAGGAACCAGGGCAGCCAGGGCTACAGAGAGAAACCGCGTCTCGAGAAACTAAAAACATTCCAAGGGTAACTGAAGCTTGCCGTGCACTCCTGTTTTAAAAAAAGAGACTGCGACGTATCCCGGCATTAGAACATGCCTCTCCGTGCTCAAAACCCTCGCTTAGAACGCTGCCATCGAGGAGAAGGGCTTGAAGAGTCAAGAGCTGACATGAGAAATTCCGAGTGCTGGAGCCGCGGGATGTCCCTGGAGCAGAGAAGTGCCAGCACACCTCACTACAGGAGAAGAGGACTCAGTGTTGTGCCCGGAAGCCCCTCTGAGGTGAAGCGTGGGGCTTAGTGGGAAAATCACTATGAATGCCATCTCAAATCATCCACAGAGGACGAAACAGAACTGCTCTTCCTTCCATGTGAGCAACCACAGTTTATTCCAGAAAGAATCACTGGTCTGGAAATCTCTGGTAACACGTATGACTGAATACCCAGCAGGTGGTCACAGGTCCAGCTAAGTCTGCAACTGGCAAGCCCACCAACCCCACAGAGTGGGCAAAACTTTGCTTATTACTGACACCAGACATCCTGCATGAACAGCTAAGAATGGGCAGACAAGAAGAGACGATGATTACCACTGCCGCAGAAAATATGACACCGTAAAAAGAATATGAGAAAACAATAAGAAACAGATTATTAAATTCTCAGGGACTGAGCAAAAAGAACTAGGGAGGAGAAACAAAGTCACTGCAGATTAAATATAGCGAGCTTTAAACCAATTATAAAAGATCAAAGACAACAAGAAAGGGGAGGAGTAGCCTTACAAGTTACTGAGATAGGAGACCTTGGGAGAAATATGGCCAGGGGAGAATCATTACAGTTTACAGCTAAAGTAATCTAGGGGTGACTTTAGCATGGAATTCACTAGGAACCGCTACCACGGGCAACTCACAGGGACAGAAAACAAAAGTCTCTTTTATTTTTTTAAAAGGCATGCAATCCCAAAGGGAGGAAAATACCAGGCTGGCACAGAGGAAACTGTCAATGAAAAATGCCAGCATCTTCAGCTGTATCTTAGATTTCTATGTCACCATGGCAGTAGCCTTCACCGAATGCCACCGGAGTTAAAGGTAAAGAAAAGGGTCTTGTGGCATTGGTACAGCACCAGCCTTGAAACATAATAGTACTGTGTCCCTAACACCAATCTGATGCTTGAGCCGGGTATGATGGCACATGTCTGTGGTCGCAGTTACCTGGGAAGCTTGAGCCCCTAAACCTGAGGCCAGCCTAGGCAACACAGTGAGACTCCATCTCTTAAAAGCAAAACCAACGCTCAGGCACTGACCTCCATTTTTTCAAATATGTACATAATATATTTCAGTCATAGCTGCCCCTCATTACCCTGTCCCCCTCCCACTCCCGATGATCCACTCCTTCCTTCCCAGGTAGCCCCCTGCCCACGTCTAATGCCGTCTTTGTTTTAGATGAGCCAGTGAGTTTCACTAGCAAAGAGCCCTTTGAATACAGACAACCTCCTCCTCCATAGTGCCAATCAGGACCCCAATGTTTACCAAGAGAACCCATGTCTAAAGCTGCCAAAGGAAGTGAGGTTAATTTTGAGCCTCTCCTTTTTAACACTCTGAAATTTAAAAACCTAAGTTCCAAGTGTTCTGTCCCTAACCCCCTTCCCCGCCAGTACCTGAGAGTGTGGGGAGCCCGGCACATGAGGGATGCAGCATTAACAGGAATGTACTTTAAAGCCCAGGGCACTGGACTCCACCTTTCTAAGTCCTTGCAGTGATGATGTAGAGCCCAGACACCCAACTATTTCCTTGAGCTGGGACTGAACTTGTGTTAGGTATGAACTATAGCCCCTGTTCCCCATTCCACTTTTACTGTGACTACCTTATTCTGACTACTGAGTTTTGGTATGGGGACACCCTAATTGAAAGCAGCAGAAATAGAAAAGCAGGACCAAAAAGGTACCCATGCCATTGGCATGCGAGGCTCAGGGTAAGGTCTGATGTGGAACACGTTCTTTTCCTTAACAAGACTGCACAGAACACTGATAGGGATGGCGAAATGCCTATGGGATTCCTGAATTTACAGAAAAAGAAAACTAATATATTTGTAACATACCACTCACTGAAAAGACATCTCTCAAGAATGAAAGGAGAGGGCTGGAGGGATGATTCTATGGTTAAGAACACTGGCTGCTCTTTCAGAGGACCTTGGTTTGATTCCCAGCACCCACACAGCTGCTCATAACTACTATGACTGCAGCTCTGGGGATTCAATGTCTTCTTCTGGTCTCGGCAGGCATCCGGCACATGTGATACACACACACACACACACATACATGCAGACAAACGTCCATACACGTAAGATAAAATAGTAATAAAATCAGTAATAAAATCAAAAATAGTATTAAAAAGGGTTAAAGAGACTAGAAAAAAAAGAATTCTGAACACGAATCATTTTTCTTATCCCTGCCCTTGGATACAAACCGTTACCTGGTGAACCCCACCTACTACTGCAGACACAGAGACCGGAGTCACGGAGTCTAGCGTGGTTACATTCCGTCCGTGCCGTGACCCCACCAACCCCACCACTCAATACACATGTGATCTCCAGCAAGTTACTGAATCTCTATTCCTCCTAAGTGGAGAGAGTAGTTCCTATTTTACAGAGTTGTTGTAGCGGTTAAATGAAAATAATAAATACCAAAGCAGCTCAGACAGCCCCTGCCACAAGGCAGACGCTCAGTGAAAAAGAAAGCTGGTCGTGTTAAAATTATTAACACCTCCGGAAACGGAACACCAGAGTTGGAAATTAAACCAAGTATACATCTGAGAAGGAAAGAATGAAGCCAACAGGATGAGGAAAGTGTGATTCACACCGTGCGGGTCCTCGGTTCGAGCACATCACTTCTTCCTGCCACCGTGGCTCCTGGAGACGAACACTAGTCTGAGAATGACATTTCTCGGCTTAATCACACTTCCTAAGCTTTGTTTTGTTTTTTCCTCCCAGCCTTATTCAATTTCCCACCGCTTCTCGATGCAAGCCTTTGTTCCCTGTCAAAATCCCCTCCACTGCTGTAAATAATCTCTCTCCCTCTTTTATATTACCTTTCAAATATTTATAGACTGTTATTCTCCTTCCCTCGCAGTCATCCATCACTTTTGTTGCCCTTCTCCTGGATTCGCCCTAGTTTATCTACATCTTCCAGAGAAAAACAAACCCAGGTGCTTCATGACGAAAAGAGCACACCCAAAACTAACAGCTAATAGCCCCAACCAACACGGCCTCTTATCCAATGCCACACACACACACACACACACACACACACACTCTTTGATGTGCCTCAGACTCCTTTTCTCCAATAACTCATAATTTCATCTCTGAGATAACTCGGGAGAGAGTGATAAGGGAGCTGGGATGATGGGGCGCCGCAAGCCAGCAGCTCCTGCAGTAGGATGCAGGGGGAAGGTCCCCTCCCGCTAATGAGAAGTTATGCGTTCTGTCCACTACTTCTGCTTGTTTACTCCAGGCCACCTCCTGCATCTGGTACCACTGCATGCGCTGAGCAGCACCCATGAGACCCTCTTTTCCTTAAAGGCAAGGAAAACGAACACCGCTTTATTTGCAAATAAGCCCAGGTTTTGTAAGTGATAAAAAGAAAACTCTAACTAAACAAAATTTGCTCACAGCCAGGCTGCCGAGTCAACAACCCCTTTCTCAGTGGAAGAAACAACACAACACATCCAGGGCAGTTTCTCCACATTTCTTCCGGAGAGTGACTGGGTCGCACGCCCGCAGCACGTCTGTGTGGAGGCCCTGTATCTTGCTCTCGGGGGCGTGGTCATGTGTGTGCCTTCCATCTCAGCTGTGAGGCCAGCAAGGTCGTAGGATGCTCCCTGATATGCTGAAGCTAACCCCCAAACCTCAGAATCCTGAGTTTGTGTGGCTGGACAACACTCCTTGAGCCCTTTAGAAAGGTAAAAAATATGGCTAACACCACACACATATCAGTGGAGTTGCCAAAAAAAAAAAAAAAGCATAGCCACGAGAAGGGAGAAGCTGACTTACATTTTAATGTGAGAACTTAATATTTAGTACAGTTGAATGAGATGGAGTGTGGAGAGACTTGGTCTGGTTATATTCCTTATCTAGGAATATAACAATTACTGCTCATGTAACTTAATGTCTTAAATTTTGGTTTTGATTTACCTATTTTTATTCTCTGTGTACAGATACTTTGCCTGCACTGCCTGTGGATGCCAGAAGAGGGAATTAGATTCCTTGGAATGGGAGTTACAGATGGTTGTGAGCTATCATGTAGGTGCTGGGGGTTAAGCCTGGGTCCTTTGGAAGGGCAGCCAATGCCCTTAACCACTAAGCCATTTCTCCAACCCTGTCAGACAGCTTAATCTTCACACCAACTGGCTTATGGCTGCACAGTGGGCCACAATCACGCTCGTTCAGCTGCCCATAGCAAGAACTCATCTGAAGTGCATGTGTTCTAGGTCTTGCTTTTATAGTTTATCATAGTCTGCAAACTCATATTTTCATAGCTATATCATATTTGATGAAAACTGCATATTCTAAGTATTGTGTAAAAACTATAAATAGCTAACAAATCCAGAAAACAGTTACTGTATTCACTTGCACAAACCAATGAAGTGGCCTTTTCCAATCAGAGAGGTAAGAAGGCCTTTCGAATCATATCTTAGATTCTTCCAATGAAAGAGCTTCCTCGCCAGACGAAAAATTATCAAAATAACAGCAAAATTATTTTCCTGAGTGTCTTCCCTCTTCAAGACCTGCGGTCAAGCATTTACGACCATGGTGTTCTCAAGAGAGGAGCCCAGTATTATATCTGCCATTGTGACAATACTCCTTCCACGTTAATGAAAATCAACTTTAGGCTGGGCGGTGGTGGCGCACGCCTTTAATCCCAGCACTCAGGAGGCAGAGGCAGGCAGATCTCTGTAAGTTCGAGACCAGCCTTGTCTACAAGAGCTAGTTCCAGGACAGGTTCCAAAGCTACAGAGAAACCCTGTCTCGAAAAACCAAAAGAAAAAAGAGAAAGAAAAAAAGAGAAATCAACTTTAAAATAGCTGAACGACTGCATGGTGAGAATAAGGTTAGTCTCTATTAACCAGACTATCTGACTAAGCAGACCCTTTTCAGGATCTACAATTGAGGAGCCAACCAACTTCAACTGAAATAGATTTTAAAAATTCCTCAAATCTCTAAAATGTCTAACTTGAATTACGCTGAATCCACATGAAGTTAGTGTTCTGGGCTTCCTCCACTTTGCAGACATTAGCTCTCCCCTACGCTCAGTTACTTGCTTCGTGTCTCCTTCACTGGCCATGTGGTACAGCCTGAGCATTGTCTCTAGACTACACGTGTGCAGGGCTACTTCCTTGACACTATTCCCTAAATAATACTGAAAAATAACCCTTCTCGCAGTACTTGGAATTGAACTAAGATCTTGTAGATAACAGGCAAACATTCAAGCTACACCTCAGGCCATTATTAGAAGTATTTATATAGCATTTACACAGTATCAGTTATTGTGAGCCCTCTATAGAAGAAGAAAGGACTTGAAAGTCCAGTGGTTAATCTCACTCAAGGAGCTTTAGCATCTCCTGGGAGGTGATGGGCCTCTGGGCATACTTAGGAAGGGTTACACTGATTAGGTTACCTGAAGTGGGAAGACATGCCCACTGTGGGTAGCACTATTCCCTATTCAGGGATCCTGGGTTGTATAAAAAGGAGCAAGCGAGTTGAACAAGACAGTCATAGATGTCTGCTTCTTGACTGTGGACACAATGTGACCAGCTAACCGAAGCTCGTGAAGTCCCTGCCACCACTCACAACCTGAGCCTAAATGAGTGCATCCTTCCTTAGGTTGCTTTTGTCGGCATATTTTATCACAACAAAAGGTAACCAATACATTTAAAGTGACTTGACCCTCCTAGAACTTTAAATGGGGTGGAGGATGTGAACCCAATCCCCTAGGCTACCAGGACACAGCTGTGCATCTACTCACTCCTCAGTGTAGCTCCACCACAGCTACACACCAAACAGAAGCACTGAAACTGTGAACAGCAGATATTTACATTATGATTCTTAACAGTAGCAAAATTATGATTCTGAAGTAGCAATGAAATAATTTTATGGTCGGGGGGTCACCAGAATATGAGGAACCGTATTCAAGGGCGGCAACATTAGGAAGGCTGAGAACCACTGTTCTAGACCACGGCTGTGAAATAATTCAGTCATTGATTGATATCTTTAACTTTAAATCTGCTGCAGTTAAAACTGAACTAGGAGTTGAAGTTGAATAAAAAATAAAGAGCACACTGCTGTAGCCTGCCTTGGAGCATTTTCACTGGCCTGGCTAAAATGGCCTAATGAGAACTGGAAGTGGTTTGCAGAGATGGCTCAGTGATTAAGAACACTGGCTGTTGTTGCAGAGGGCAAGTTCAATTCCCTACATCCACATGGCGGCTCACAACCATCCGAAACTCCAGTTCCAGTGAATGCAACGCCCTCTTCTGGCCTCAACAGACTCTACGTGCCCATGGTACACACACATACAACGCAGGCAGGCAGGCAGGAAGGCATGCATGCACACACATTCGCATGCACACACACAATTAGAAATAAATCTTGAAGATGATTTTTAAAAAGCTCCATCTTTTGGTCCTTTGATTGCCTTTCAGAACGCTCAGTTCTATGAGTACTCTTGTCTCTATTCTCTATGGGGCCAGTCCTAGAAAGTTTTCATGTAGGTGATATTGCAACTCTTATCACATAGGGTCAATTTTTATAACCAATAGGAAACTCCACTATGCTAAGAGGAGGGATATAAGCTGGTCAGTGGTGGCACATGCCTTTAATTTCAGCACTTGGGAGGCAGAGACAGGCAGATCTCTGTGAGTTTGAGGCCAGTCTGGTCTACAGACAGAGTTCCAGGACACAGATCAAGCATGCCATCTTCAGTGTGATGTACTTGGGGTAGCCAGGAAACCAGATTCCAGAAAATTCAGGGTCATCCCTCCTTCCAAAAATCTTTGCTTAAAGTTATCTACCAACTCTCGCTTGACATTCAAAGTTAACATCTTCCCGAGATTGAGATTGGGAAGCGTTCATTTTCCTTTTAAAAAAAAAATGTATATGTGGGGGGTATATGTATGTGACGGAACACCTGACACACATGGTAGGAACTGAACCCCGATCCTCTGCAAGAACAGCACATGCTCTTCATCATGGCCCATCTCTCTAGGACACACTTCTTCTGGTTTTGTGTGTGTGTGTGTGTGTGTGTGTGTGTGTGTGTTTTTTTTTTTTTGGAATGAGAGCGTCTCCGTATTTAACTCAGGCTGGTCTCTAGTTTGTGATCTTCCTGCCTCAGCCAATGCCAGAATCAGGACAAAATTCCACTACATCAAGCCTTTAAGCACCCTTCATTCCTCTGACTAAGCTAAATATAACCGTTCACCGTTCAGTCTGACAAAGCCCAGAGGAAAGTTTAATTCTGGAGCTGCCGAGGCAGCCACTGTCTGGAGGGAGTGCCATGCATCACAGCTATCTAAATGACAGGTAACCTCACCTCCAAAACGACCTCCTATCCCATGCTTCCTGCCTCTGCTGCCACCACCTGTCCATGCAGCTCCCCACTGAGCCATCCCATAAGCCTCTGCTCCCACCTGGCTCCTAACAACCACACCCAGATGTTAGACCGAGTACATCAGCCACGTGCTCACTGCTTCAACACTCCAGAGACTTTCAACTAAAACCTAATAAAATCCCCAGCCTCCCCTCAGTGGCCTACACAGTCCAGGCTGATGCAGGCCCACGAATGTCACCCTGTTCAAGCCACTGCAGACACTGGCCACCTGCCTGCTGTAAGCAGTTTTGCCTTGTTTTCCTCTCCATCTTAAATGCTTTCCCAAAGACCCTGACTGGAACAACTCATCATCCCTGAGAACTAGCTCCAGCTCATTTTCCTCAGAGAGGCTTTTCTGTCTGACCCACACTATTTAAACAGCTAGAGTGCCATCCACCCCACCCACTCCCTTCTCTTCATAACACCTTCATTCAAATATCTCAATTATTACTTATTTATCAAATCTTTCCACCCCTGGAAAAAAAATAAGCTCAATGAGAGAGAAGTGTTTCATACAAAGCTATGTATCACACACTTAGAAGACAGCCTGCTCAGGGAATATTCCTTTAATAAATAAACCAGAGAAACCTAGCAAGGGTAAAGGAGGGAAATCTCTGCAGATGGCAGACTCAGCAGGTGCAAATTCACGTTAGCAAATACTTATTGGTGCTTCGTGAACACAGGCCGCTCCATTGACTTAATGCATGGCCTGTGTATTCTGGACACTCCACACACACACACACACACACACACACACACACACACACCTTGAGCTCCGAGTTAAAGGAAAGTATGAAGAGGGAGTAAGTGTGGAAATCAATACCGAAAGTCATGTGTTAGTACACAATGAACTGACCTGACATTTGGCTGGATGAAGCAATAGCTAAGAATTCTTACTGCCAATAAACATCAGAAAACCTGCTATAACTATAACACTGAATCAATATTTTCTTTTGACAACAAGCCAGCTATTTACAGTCTACTTTAAAAGTCACTCACCCATTTTGCTCTGGAAAGTATGCTCAACGCTTGGAAACTAAGACCAGATTAGCAATTATGAAGTCGGTCCGCGGGCGTGAGAGACTGGAGTAAACTGGGTTTGCAATGTAATTTGCTCAGCAGCAGCGATCAATGTTAATGTGAATTTTCACAAGGGCGTCAAAAACAGCTCGTGAATTTAATTTTTTTGTCAGGTGAAGAGCAGACAGCTCAGATGGAGGCAGAAACGCAATACCCTTGCATCGGTTTGTGAAAGCCACAAAAGGTGTCTGATTAACCAGAAATAACAGCTAGAGCCACAGAGGGCCAGATGCCTGGTCTACTTCCCCCACTTCGTTCATGTATGACTGACTGTATGCCTAGGCTCAGGGTCCAGGTCATCTGACCAAGGTATGACATTCATCACTGCATGAGTTCACCTGAAGCCACACCCCACAAACCTGCTCTTTGAGAGATGACTCTTCCCTACCCCAGAGGAATCCAGAAATAGAACAGACCCAGAGAGATAAAAAGAGAGAAGGCAATAACACAGTAAAACCGGGGACTCGGAAGAAAAAACACAATGGATGCAGGAAGGGATTAAAAGTGTCTTAACACATGGATGGTTTACGGGTGATTTCACAGCCTGTGATGCTGAGAAAAAGACAGCAGAGCTGGTCCAAGGGCTTTCCAGTCAAGTTAGCTGAGAGCGAAGTTCCAGCGTGGGAAGTCCTGGAGATGGATGGTGGTGATAGCCTAACACATCAGAACAGAGTCAACGCGGAGCTGGAGACGGTTCCGTGGGTGGAGTACTTGCTGCCCAAGGGTGAGGACCTGAGTTCGGATCCCCAGGATACACACAAAGCCAGGGGAGGAAGGCAGAAGAGTCCCCAGAAGCTCAAAGGACAAGTTAGCGAGGCGCATACAGGGACAAACAAGAAGCCCTGCAGCAAACAAGATGGCAGGTGAGCACACCCAAAGTTGTCCTGACACCTGCCAGGGCATGTACACCATGACACATGGAACACACACACACAAATAGAAAATTAATTGTTATAGCATAGCTTAAATTGCAGTGCAGTCTGTGATAAAAGCTTTTTTTTTAAGTCGGTTAATAAAAAACAGGACAAAAGGCCTTTATGAGACCAAAAGAGAAGAAGCTGAGAGGGTAAGCAGGAGCCTTCAGCTAGTGACAACAGGGAGAGGTGATCCAGGGCTCCAGGGAAACACTGAGACAGAAGAGGGAGATGGTGGGAAAGGAGGAGTCTTGGGATTCCACAGGCTTCCTGTCGCGACAACGGCAAGACTCCACCGCCTGAGCACAGCACTGAGTGTCACCATCCAGAGTAAGTTCTACAACAGTAGCAAGAAATTCTGGGTCCTTGTGACTTAACCTCTTCCAAAGATAACATGAAGGACAGCTGTCAATTCCACCGACTCTCTGGTCCTCAGAGAGGCACAAGCTGGGTTTTAGCACCTGCTATATCTGCTAGAAGAAAGACATTGTATCTTTTTGGTTTTTATTATTATTATTTTCATTATTTCATGGGACTAGAAACCTAACCCCAAGGCTTTGTACATGTAAAGTAAATGCTCCCCCAATAAACTACAGCCTCAAACCCCCCCCCCAAAGCAAAACAAAACAAAAAAACCTTAAACCAGGAGCTTGCTAAATTATCAGTGCTGGCCTAGAACTACCCACAATCATCCCTCGTCATCGCCTCACTCTAGACACCCTCAAAACTGTAGGCCTATGCTACCAGACCCAGTATATCTCTTTATTTAAAAAGACTGTAGTTTGAATTTTCTGTACCTGTCATACACGCTTGTGGGAACGTAATAGTGTACCTCTATAGAAAAGTCTAGCAAGACCTCCAAATGTCAGGCACACAGTTACCAGAAGACTCAGCAACTTACTCCTTAATGTACAACCAAGAGAACGAGACACACATTTAAACAGAAAGCGCTGTGACCGAGGAAGTCACCTGATGTACACCTCTGCTCCCCCCCCCCCACACACACACACACTCTTCACCCATGTGGGGTCCGGGGACTGAACTCAGGTCATCAGGCTTGGCAGCATGTGCCTTTACCTGCAAAGCTACCTCACCAGTCCTAAATTTTCAAACATTTAAGAAAAATTTAAATTCTATGGAAAATACACACTGGAAATCAGTGTTTTACCCTCATGTCTATAGGTGAGTCCATGATCACTCGTGTTTTAAAACACGACTTAACCTCCACTTGTACTGATTCATCCTGAAAAGATTTACTGATCAAATGAGTGAATGCAATCCTTGGCTGTAGAGTTTTTTTTTTTTTCAGACAGGTATGAAGCAGTTAATATTCTTTTTTTTTTTTTAATTTTCAAGACAGGGTTTCTCCATAGCTTTTTGGTTCCTGTCCTGGAATTAGCTCTTGTAGACCAGGCTGGCCTCGAACTCACAGATATCCGCCTGCCTCTGCCTCCCGAGTGCTGGGATTAAAGGCGTGCGCCACCACTTAAACGTGCGCAGCAGTTAAAATTCTTATGTGCTTTATCAGGTGTCATACAACTTACTTGTGACGTTAGTTCTGTATTTAAACGTTCCATGACTTTAAACATTCTTTCCAGGCAAAGACAAAATGAAAGGCTACCATCTCTGTAGGTTACAGTTGTAACTACTAAAATACTAGCCAGACAATTCCCATGAGGCCAATACACACGGAAACAAACTGGCCCTGAACAAAAGCCACCAAGCCCGTTTACCACAGGGCACGGGGTGGGCAGCACCAGCTAATGTTTTCTTTCCATTCTGCCTCTCAACCATTGTCCCCACAAAACAGAGCTTTGTTCTGTTGGAAACTTTGGAAACCTTTTGACTCTGAAAGTAAAACTTAATAATATTTTTATCTAAAGGCTTTTAACTACTTAACATCATTTCCGATTCTATTTTCGACTGAGATTGGTCCTTAATCATAGAACGCCCAACTTATCCCGATTCTCCATCAGTCTGCATGAGTTACTGTAATAGCCGTCTGAATGAGACGGCTGCCTCCTTTCATGGGTGAGAACCTGCAGCTAAAAACTGAAATGGGATTGTCAATTTCTATGACCCCAGAGAGGGAGTTAACGATGAAAAGACACTCTGTAGAAGAATGTAGTGGAGGATACGGATCTGTTGAAACCCACAGCATGTATGGCCCCGTGAGTGGATCTGAACGTGCATCATGGGTGATGTCATGGGTGTCACGGCACAGGTTCACTAACGAGCCTGCTACTTTGACAGGGGAGTTAGCTATGATGGGGAAGCCCATGCCTGTGACGGGCCAAAGGACATCTGAAAATCCCTAGGCCGTCCTCTCCATCTTGGGGCAAACCTAAAGCTGCTCTTTAAGAAAATGCCTATTTTTCTAAAGAAAGAAAAAAGCACAAATAATCCATTATCTTTACTGCTAAATCACAAGCTCTTTCTGGAAAAATATGCGCAGGTCATTCTATTTCCACACGGCTACAGTTCAGGTCAGAGCGCCAGCTGCTGAAGAGATGCGCAGAAGGGTCCTTTCTACGTTAGACACAAACCCAGCTGGGAAAAAAAAGTGAATCCGGGCCACTGGGCTCCACACAAGCAGGAGTTGGGAGAGGCCCAGACAGTAGGGTGGAGCTTGATCTGGGGGAGGGTGGGGATGTGTGTGGATGGAAGTCCAGGGTGCTCCAGAAGGGAGAGCCCAGGGGAGATAACATTCAGGTCCTCACAAAGGCCATGCATGCAGAAGCCAGTGCTCTACAATGCATCCCTTCATCTGACAGCTGTGCAGCCAAGGAGAGGAGCAGTGCTGCGCAGGGCTCAGGGAACACTGAGGGTAAAACGCTATCCACGGACACAGGAGAAGAGCTGGGCAGGGCTCAGGGAACACTGTGGGTAAAATGCTATCCACGGACACAGGAGCAGAGCTGCGCAGGGCTCAGGGAACACTGTGGGTAAAACGCTATCCACGGACACAGGAGCAGAGCTGCGCAGGGCTCAGGGAACACTGTGGGTAAAACGCTGTCCACGGACACAGGAGCAGAGCTGCGCAGGGCTCAGGGAACACTGTGGGTAAAACGCTATCCACGGACACAGGAGCAGAGCTGGGCAGGGCTCAGGGAACACTGTGGGTAAAACGCTATCCACGGACACCGGAGAAGAGCTGGGCAGGGCTCAGGGAACACTGTGGGTAAAACGCTATCCACGGACACGGGAGAAGAGCTGCGCAGGGCTCAGGGAACACTGTGGGTAAAACGCTGTCCACGGACACCGGAGCAGAGCTGGCCAGGGCTCGGGGAATGCCGTGGTTAAAACGCTGTCCACGGACACCGGAGCAGAGCTGGACAGGGCTCAGGGAATGCCGTGGGTAAAACGCTGTCCACGGACACAGGAGCAGAGCTGGGCAGGGCTCAGGGAATGCCGTGGGTAAAACGCTATCCACGGACACCGGAGAAGAGCTGGGCAGGGCTCAGGGAATGCCGTGGGTAAAACGCTATCCACGGACACCGGAGAAGAGCTGGGCAGGGCTCAGGGAATGCCGTGGGTAAAACGCTATCCACGGACACAGGAGCAGAGCTGGGCAGGGCTCAGGGAAAACTGTGGGTAAAACGCTATCCACGGACACCGGAGAAGAGCTGGGCAGGGCTCAGGGAACACTGTGGGTAAAACGCTATCCACGGACACGGGAGAAGAGCTGCGCAGGGCTCAGGGAAAACTGTGGGTAAAACGCTGTCCACGGACACCGGAGCAGAGCTGGACAGGGCTCAGGGAATGCCGTGGGTAAAACGCTATCCACGGACACCGGAGCAGAGCTGGACAGGGCTCAGGGAATGCCGTGGGTAAAACGCTGTCCACGGACACAGGAGCAGAGCTGGGCAGGGCTCAGGGAATGCCGTGGGTAAAACGCTATCCACGGACACCGGAGAAGAGCTGGGCAGGGCTCAGGGAATGCCGTGGGTAAAACGCTATCCACGGACACAGGAGCAGAGCTGGGCAGGGCTCAGGGAATACCGTGGGTAAAACGCTATCCACGGACACAGGAGCAGAGCTGGCCAGGGCTCGGGGAATGCCGTGGGTAAGATACTACCAATGGACGACACCGGTTGGCAGCACTGGCTGAAAACTCAATAGAAAAAAAACTCAATTTACCCTAAAATTTCAAAGATGAAATCACAGGAAAAAAAATGTTGTAATTGCTATTTTAAGTCACTGTCCTTTAAAGCCCCTCGAAAAACTGTTCTTTCCCAAGGTGCCCTCCAAACTGGGAAGGAGCTATGTGCTGATCAGTGGTGTGCCTGCTGATATAAGAACCAATAACAAACGGAATTTATTCAAAAAGCTATTTTTACACGAATCCCCACCCAAAATAGCAAGAATAGAATCTGACAGATATGAGGTCCACCTCATGCAACCTGTCCTAGCCAGTCCTTGACAAACTGCGGAGATCATCTCCTGATGTACACCCTGACCTGATGTAGGCCTCAGTTCCTCATAGAAGCTTAGCCTGGTAAACCAATTTCCTTTGAAGTGTCCTGAAAACTCAGCTAATGGTCTTGACAATAATTCTTGAACTCTCTTACATTTGACATCTTAAGGAGCCAAAAGATGATAACTGAGATTCAAGGACAAAAAAAAAGAAAGAAAGAAAAAGCCTACTTCATTTTACCAAGTGAGAAGCCATGCAAACACGAGACAGCAAGCGTTTAATTCCAGGTCCCTAGGGAGCCAGGCTGGCAGATTTTACTATGCCAGCCAGCACCATGCCTACCACTTCTGTCGGTTGCTAAATCACTAAGTCACTTCCCACTCAGCCCTCCCATATCTGTATAACGACTATGCAATTAAGAATCCCCAGCCAGGCTGGAGAGATGCTCCGTGGTTAAGAGCACAGATGCTCTTGCAGAGGGAGGGTCAGCATTCAGCTCCCATATCAGGCAGTACTCCACCTTGGGGGTGAGGGGGACCCCAGACCTCCATGAGTTTTTGTACTCATATGTACCCCAGCCCGTGTGTGTGTGTGTACGTATGTCTGTATGCATATGTGTATGTATATACGTATACATAATTGCAAATAAAATAAATATTTAAGAATTCCAAGCTGTATTAAGGGAAAAGGTCATGTGTAAGCATTATACTCTTGTATATAATAAGGGTCAGAAACTTTTACATGCAGCAAGTTTATTTATTTATTTATTTGTGGGTGTTTTTTTTTTTTAAGACAGGGTTTCTCTATGTAACAGTCCTGGCTTTCCTGGAACTCACTTTGTAGACCAGGCTGGTCTCTAACTCACAGAGATCCACCTGCCTCTGCCCCATAAGTGCTGGGATTAAGGCATGCGCCACCACCGCCCAGCTACATGCAGCAAGTTTTACTGAAATGATACGTGGGAACTTCAGGCTGGACTCAAAGAACAATGACCTTTCCCTGAAGACATTTTTTCAGTGTGTGTGTGTGTGTGTGTGTGTGTGTGTGTGTGTGTGTAAGCCAGAGGCTTGTGTGTGTGCTTGTGTAAGCCCTAGGCTGATGCGTGTATATGTTTGTGTATAAGCCAGAGGCTGGTGTGCGTGTGTAAGCCAGAGTCTGGTGTGTGCATGTGTTTGTATGTGTGTGTGTGTGTGTGTATGTGTGTGTGTGCTTGTATAAGCCCTAGGTTGATGTGTATATTTGTGTATAAGCCAGAGGCTGGGTGTGTATGTATGCATGTATGTCAGAGGATGGTTTGTATGTGTGTGTGTTTGTGTAAGCCAGAGGCTGGTGTGTTTCTATGATTGTGTGTGTCTGTAAGCCAGAGGCTGGTGTGTGTCTATGATTGTGTGTGTATGTAAGCCAGACGCTGGTGTGTGTGTCTATGACTATTTGTGTATGTAAGCCACAGGCTAATGTGTGTGTTTGTGTGTTTAAGTCAGAGGCTTGTTGTGTGTGTGTGTGTGTGTGTGTGTGTGTGTGTGTGTGTGTGTGTGTGTGTAAGTAATCCAGAGGCTGGCGTCAGAGAGGCTAGTATGTATGTGTGTAAATCAGAGGCTGGTGTGTATGTGTGTGTGTAAGTCAGAGGCTAATGTGTGTATGTGTGTGTGTAAGCCAGAGGCTGGTGTGTGTGTGTGCAAGTCAGAGAGGCTGGTATGTATGTGTGTAAATCATAGGCTGGTGTGTATGTGTGTGTGTAAATCAGACTGGTGTGTATGTTTGTGTGTGTAAGCTAGAGGCTGGTGTAAGGTGTCTTCCTCTGCCACTCTACATTTTATTTTTGAAAGTTTATTTCTACATATACAAGTGTTTTTGCCTGTTTGTATGTGTGTATGCGCACTATCTGAGCATTTCATGTGCGCGGGTGTTTTGCTTACAGAGATGTATGTACACCATGTTTGTTCACAGTGCCCGCAGAGGTCAAAAGCGGGAATCAGATCCTCTGGTACTGAAGATACAGAGGATTAAGAGCCACCATGTGGGTACTGGAAACTGAACCCTCATCTTCTCTAAGAGCAGCGAGTACTCCTAACCACTGAACCATCTCTCCATCCCCTCTAAAGGTCTCTTACTGAACTTGGAACTTTCTGTTTTAGCTAGGCTAGCTGATCAGGAAACTCCAGCGATCCACCTGTCTCTACCCCTTTCACAGCACTGGGTAATGAACACACACTACCACACAGGACTTTTCCATGGGTGCTAGGGATCTGAATCCAGGTCCTCATGCTTACGGAGCAAGCACAGTGTGCCATCTCCCTGGCCTCCTCTGAATGCTTTCTACTCTATAATAAATATTTAATATTTAAATTTTGTTCAATTTAATTTAAAGTGTGTGTGTGTTTGGCTGCAAGGGCATGTATGCTACAGGTCATGTGTGGGGTCAGAGTTCAACATTAAAGAATCAATTCTCTGCCTGGCGGTGGTGGCACACGCCTTTAATCCCACACTTGGGAGGCAAAGGCAGGCGGATCTCTGTGAGTTCGAGACGAGCCTGGTCTACAAGAGCTAGTTCCAGGACAGGCACCAAAACTACAGAGAAACCCTGTCTTGAAAACAAAATTCTCTCCTTCCCCTATGGGTTCTAGAACTTGGGTCCTCAGGCACAGAAAGCCATTTTAACCATTATGCCTTCTCTCCAGACCACTACCTAATACTCGCCTGCCTGAAGTAAATGTTACTTCAAATGAATCTCTAAAAAATATGCTTAGTATTTGCTGGTAGCAAGCTACCTAAGAGGTTGATTTCCATGTGCTGCTAAAAGCTTCAAGCCTCTATCTTGTTACTCTCTCTCCTCCCTCTCAATACAGTAGTTTAATTCTACTCCCATCTCCAGTTCCCTGATGCTCGTATCCCGACTTGGTCCAGAAGTCATCAGTTGCAATTCAGACGTCTCACAGTCAGTTCTATAAAGGAGACTATTGCAGTTCCTGTAGGCAGAGCTGAGCCGGCTGGTGGGGAGTCTGTCTCCTCGGGAAGGCAGAGTGAGCCTCCAGACCAAGCCCGGCCCCCACTCGGCCCCCCGTGAATGAGCACAGCGCAGACTGGCCCAAACGACCCCCCCCTTCCCTTTGCTTGATGCTTCGAGATGCCAAGAGGACCCTGAGGTTTGTCAGCTCCTGAGGCTAAAGAGGAATCGGGTTGGGGTCCTCCTTAACCCTGATCCCTCTTCTGCACCCCTGCGACTCCTTTCTGTAAATCCCACCACCACTTAGACATTCCTTGCCATAACTTCCCTGCTCCTATAAGAGCCAAGTTTGGAAACTATTCTAAGTATGTACTATGAGCGTCAAATCCAATGAAAAATAGAAAACACTCTTCTGTTTTGTGTTTTTTTTTAATTTTGGTGCCAAAACTGGCAGAAAACAATACCCTTCCTATAGAAATCAGATGTGGGCTGGCTTTTCCTAAGGTACTGATACACAGTGTGATTATCCCACAACTCTAAACAGAAGCAGAGTCTCCCCTCGCGGCTCCCAGACAGTATACAGTCTAAACTGTAGCCTCAGTAGCTCAGGGATAAATGTATTACTGTATCTCCTATGCCCTTCACTCCTTAGGATGTAATCCCATCACCATACATTAGGACACTGGTGCCTTTTCCTTTGTTAATTCAACGATCTACAGTGACAGAAACAGACACACATCCCTGCTTCTTGGAGGCATGCTTACCTCATCCTTTACAGGCGGGACTCACGGGAGCACTCACCCCCCAGGAATGCTCTCGCTTTTTGAGAGGGGGAAACAGGAAGCCCAGCGTACCTGAGTAACTTATCTAAAGTTGCACAGCTACTGACATGGGGCTGAGTATTGCTATCCTGGTGGTTAAGCCCAGCAAACAGTGATTCGTGAAAGCTTGATTAAGGCGGTACACAGTGCAAGGTTGTGCTTCATGGAGCCACAGCAGACCCTAAAGATATGCCGGGACTCTCAGTATGCACAGTAGCCTCTCCCTTACCCAAGTCTCCTTTGCTGGGATTTCACTTACCGGAGGATCAAGAATGGTCCAGAAGTATTAAATGGAAAATTGCAAAAATAAACCAAAAATGTTAAATAATTTTATTCTAAATATGTTGTTACAATTACCCCAGTTATTGGCAGTTACTAATACCTAGTTTACAAGTTAAACTTTGTCACAAGTGTATAGACACAGGAAAGCATAGTACGTGTTTGTGGGCATATGAATGTGCATGTGTGTATGTGTCTGTGTGAACACATGTAAATGTGCAAGTGTGTCCCTGTGTTATCATGTTTGTGTCTGCATGTGTGTATAAGTGTTTCTGTATCTAAGAGTCTGTTCACTATGTGAATGTGACTATGTGCTGTGTGTATGAATGTGTATGAATGTGTACGTGGGCATATGAGTCTCTTTTTATATAAATGGTATATGAGTACATATGTGGTTATTTGTTGACATGTATATGGATTTGTTCCTTGTGTGCATGTGTATATTTGTGTGTATGTGTATATGTACGTATGCCTATCCATGCATGCCTATATATGTGCTTGAATATGTGGTTATATGTGTACCTGTATGTGCTCGTGTGCCTTGTCTGTATGTGTGTATACTTGTGTGTATATATGTACCTGTGGTTCAGTACTGTCTTCAGTTTCAAGCATTCACCTAGTTTTTGAAACCTATGCCCCACGGACACAGGGGCACTTCTTACTGAGTTGTCAGAAACTCCTGAACTCAAAAGAACACTAGCAGGTTGCTTAAGTACCCCCTGCATTCCAAACCAACACCATCAACTTTTTTACTTTTTTTTATTTATTATGTGAATGTGTGTGTGCACGCGCACACGCGCGTATGTGTAAATGCCACATGTGTAGGTGCCCGTGGACATCAGAAAGGGGTACTGAATCTCCTGGAGCTGGAGTCACAGGTAATGGCGAACTGACAGGGAACTGCACTGAGTCCTCTGGAAAAGTAGCAAGTGCTCTTAAACCGCACTCGCAACTATTTGAAGGACAGAAATACATTCTTTGTTGCAGACGCCCTGGGCCATATGTGCCTACTGAATGTGTGTAGGTGTTTCTGTATCTAATATGTGTGAATGTGTCTACGTGGCCAGTGCACTGGAAAAACCAAATGTTCTCATTGTATTTCAGAAGAACAGTTTTAAACCACACGTGGCTGGAGGCTTCCGTAGTGAGCACTCACCTACTTGGTTCTTTGGCGTTGAGATAGAATACTGAATTCTGAAGGCACAGGAACTGATTTGATTTAGACTTCCTAGTTCAATCAATTTGGCCATTCAGTTAGCTCCTACCTCAGCTATCAAGCCTGTTCCAAAGAATTACTATCCCTGCCTCACAGTGACTTGAGAAAGAAGAGAGATGGATTCGCGTACTCACAACCCCTGGAAGGCACTCGGCACACGCATGCCTCCCGTGTTCCCTCTCACTGTTCAAATGTGAAATCTAGAATGTGCCTTTTCAGACCCTTTCCCCTAGGGGATGTAGTCCCTGCTAGAGGAAGAGATGTCCAGTCCCAGGAAACAAGGACTCTGAGTTCCCGCTCAGAAGGACCCCATAATGGACGCAGAAGATACATGAACCATCTCACTTCTCCCCGGTGTTCTCCGATTACAACTCTTGAAACTGATGAACAGCAAGACAATGCTGTTTACACTTTGCATCTAGAAGCCACGGGCATCTTGGGAAGCAGCCAAAGGCAAAGCAGCAGAGGCAGAGAATGTCACGTGGCACTCAGGAGGGCCCTGAGACTGTTTACGTGGCCACCACCCTCCTTCTTCCCCTTATACCAAGTAAACCCAAGCCCCCAAGTTACCTGAGGCAGCAGAGGTGGGAGTATTGGCTGGCGGAGGCTGGGCAGAGCTGCTGGTCTCAGCCATCAGGCACGGGTTGCTGGCATTATTCTCTCTCTTAACGAGCAGCTCAGCTGCACTGGGCAGCGGGATGGGGTGGCTGATGCCCAGTTCTTCTTCCTGGGCCTGCTGTCTTCTCAGGGCCACCTGGAAGCACAGGGCAGCAAGTCACCCTTCAGCAAAGCAAACACCATTGCCAAGTTGTGCTAACCTATTGTGGTTCTCCACATCTGTGAGGAAGGTAGAAGCAGCTCTCATTTTGGCCTTCTCCAGTCACCTGACTCCCTAGGTGTGCTGGCTGGTTTTATGTCAACTTGACACAAGCTAGAGTCACTTGAACGGAAGAAACTCCAATTGAGAAAATGCCTCAGTAAGACTGAGCTATAGGCAAGCCTGCAGGGTATTTCTTTAATAAATGATTGATGTGGGAGGGCCCAGTCCATTATCAATGGACTCTCCTGGGCAGGTGGTCCTGGGTTCTCTAAGAAAACAGACTGAGCAAGCACTAGGATACAAGCCAGGAAACAGCATCCCTCCATGGCTTCTTCATCACCTCCTGCCTCCAGGTTCCTGCCCTGCTTGAGTCCCAGTCTTCGCTTCCTTCAACAGTGAACTCCAATGTGGAGGTGTAAACCAAATAAACTTGCTTTTTGGTTGTGGTGTTTCACTGCAGCAACAGAAACCCCAAGACACTAGGTAATGAACATAATGCCAAGCTAGAAAAACTGTAGAGTGGACTCAACACCAAGAAAAAGTGCTGATCAGTTAGAAGGGGGAATTAGACCATTCGCCCCTTCATTTAACAGGCAGGTTAAAGGCCACTTGTACAGTGAGGTAAGCTTAGACCCAAGTTCCTCACCACTTAGGAGAAAATGCAGGGAAGCAAACAAGCAAGCAACATCAAGAGCAAACGTGCTAGATACCGTGAGACGTGAGACACAGATAGAAAGCCTACAGAAAAAAAATAATTCTCATCAAAACACCGTTAAAATGTAGGTAGGTGTTGTGGCATAGGCCAGTAATCCCAGCATTCAAAAAGGTGAAGGAGGAGGAGGAGCAGGAGTTTGAGGCAAGCCTGGGCGACACAGCAAGACCCTATCTGGGAAAAGACCAACCGCCTTCTAGGACAAGAAGAGTTCTAGCAGAGCCATGAATGATAAATAGGGTGAGCAGGGTTCTGAAGGACA
This sequence comes from Microtus pennsylvanicus, assembly GCF_037038515.1. NCBI lineage: Eukaryota > Metazoa > Chordata > Mammalia > Rodentia > Cricetidae > Microtus > Microtus pennsylvanicus. The sequence continues at coordinate 105,829,443 of NC_134583.1, read as the reverse complement.
GAACAATCTGGAAAAAGGAGGATGGGACTGGTGAAGTAGCCCAGAACAGCCCTGCTTCCCAAGGCAGGATGGAGCAAGGAAAGAAGGGGGCTGGAATCTGGTGCCTGGTGGAGACCTGAGGTGATTCACACAGGAGGGCAAGCTAGAATTGGAAAAAGAACCACCATGTATTTACTAAACTCTGTATCATCCTTATTCAACTTGTCTTTTAAATAACATTTGTTAAAGTTTGGTTCCAAAATGGCTTAAGGGGGGAAAAAGTGTACTGTTTACTACATATGTAACAAAAACAAAAGACTTTCCCTGGAAACTGACCAGTGATATGGTAACAGAAGGTAAAGTACCAATACCTCCGGGGCCTAAAGTCAAGAGGAAAGGGGAAATTAAAATAGTAACTCAAAAGCACAATTCCACAGGCTGGGAATGTAGCTCAGTGGTACTTGCTTCATGTACAAATTCCTAGGCTCAGTGTACAGAACTTAAAAATAAATAACATAACATAACATAACTAGGCTAGAGGCATGGCTCAGTGGGTAAGAGTTCCTGCAGTAAATCTGTGGTCCCAAGTTCAAGCCCCACAGCCCTCATCAAAGATGGGAACAAGGGCAAGGCAGTGGTGGTGCAAGCCTTTAATTCCAGCACTATGGAGGCAGAGGCAGGTGGATTTCTGTGAGTTTGAGGCCAGCCTGGTCTATAAGAGCTCGTTGCAAGACATGTTCCAAAGCTACAGAGAAACCCTGTTTCGGGAAGAAAAAAGGCGGAAGGTGGAAAGAAAGACCAAGACCCAACTACACAAAATTGTCCACTGCCCTCCACACCTGCACTCTGTACCCCAAATTTTTACAATCCACACTATAATCAATGTATTAAAAAAAACTATCATCCAAACTTAACTGATCAGTGTGGAAGTTTGGCTCACAATCAAAGGAAGCTTTAATTTTGAATTTGAGACCTTTAAAAAAAAAGTGGTTATTCAAGACTAAATAAGCTTGTCTAGGTTTGTTGTGGAGTTTTTTGTTTTGTTTTCTACATTAGTCAAGAGACTTAGAAGTAGAGCAGCGATGGCTTAGACAAGAATCTGAGACCACTGCAGACCTCTGCAGTTTATCAAAACACACCTACACCAAGCCCATGCCCTGGCACACCCCAAATGCACAGTTTAGCTCTGCCAGGAACCCATACCATTTCAAAAACCTTCTCAGGGAGGAAATGCTTATTTAAACAGGGAAGGAGATAGCAACTGATTGAGGATGCAATTATTTTCAATTTACATTTAATATCTATTTCAAATTATTTACAAGTGAGTGAAACCCAATTATTATCTGGATTTTTAAGAATTTGTTTTTCACAGCACCATATTCCTGGTGTGGGAAGTCCTAATACCCCATTCTGTAAGAAATTCGCAATTGCTTTTTTGTTTTTAACTCGACTTTTAGCAACCTTAAATTAGCCCCCCCCCCCGATCAAAGTGATTCAAAATTAATGTCTCCATTCAAATATTTTATTCCTCTGAGGAAACTCCTTCCAGCCATAGTCTTCACGCTAAATACATAATCCAACCATTTTTACCTACAAGTATAATTTAGTGGTTCTTATGATTTGTAATCTCATTGTGATGCTTTTCAATGTGATATAGAGCATATTCTTTTCATTCATTACAGACTAAGCTAAAATATTTTTTAAGAAACTAAAGAAAACTATTTTTTAACTTCACAATAGGTGAAGTCAAAGTATATATAATTTAAGACATATTTTTAAAAATATGGCGCTCATAGGAGAGTATAATCTTTAAGGTTCGTTCAACCTTCTCATCTACATCACTTTCAAAAGATGTTCTTAACCAAAAGTAGTTGTCTTTAGCAGAAATTTCTTTGGTATCTTTTCATTTTAAATAACCTGCCTTAAGATGAAACAACATTTGGGGAAAAGAATGTATATTATTGTCTTCTAAAAATCCTTTAGGATACCGACATTTAACTATTTCCGTCAAGATGCTAAATTACTAGCCTGCTGTTCGCGCTGTTTGAAAAAAAAAATTTACAGAGCTTCAAACTGGCATCTTCATCCTGCACCTGCAAATTTTTTTTTCCCACTTTTAAGCAAGACTAAAACATTTTCAAAGTAATCTGGACTGGGATAACTTGGGTCGGGACTACACATTGAGCCTCAGACCGCTCAAAATGGCTGAGGCGCTTGCCCGGGTCCGCGGGGCGAACCCGGAAAGTGCGCCAACTGAGGCGCGAACACGCTCCGCTCCCGCCCACCCCAAGGACTTTTCCAGAAAACCCCAGGAGCAGCGCATTCCCGCGCCGCCAGGGTGAAACTGGTCCGTGCGCCTCCCTTCCACCCACTGGGGTAGCTTCTTAAGCGGGACGCCAAGTCAGGAAACCAGAAGAGCGAACCCCGCTACTCTGTGTAACACGGGGTTCGGGGTCATGGGGAATCCTCCCAGAGGGGCGAACCCCACAATTCCCAGTTTGGAATTGGATTTCAAAGCTGTCTCCCTCCCAGTAGAGCAAACACACGCACACACACACATCCGCGCGCGCGCGCGCCAGTTTGCTAGCAATGCCTCAATCTCGGTAAATCCGCACGGACGCCCCAATATCCCTGGTCAGAGGGCGTAGTCCCGGGGTTGTCTGAGTCGAGGAAACTCGCGACTCTGGGACCAAGTGAATGGGGAACCCCGAAATATTGATGGAAAACGGGGTCAGAATGGAGGGAACTCTGAACGGAGTTCCACCCAGCCCCCAGGGCGAGGGTGCGTGTGCGCGGCCCGAACCCGGCATCGCCGCCGGGAGCCCCGGAAATCCACGGGACTCAAGCAGAGAGAACCTCCTCGGTCGGTAGGGTCCCCGACCCTCCACCGCCCCCACCCCAGGCGTCTGGAAGCTGCGGCCCGCCGTCTGGAAGAGCGAGGCCATCGGTGGTCCTCCGCGAGCTGCCCAACCCCACCCCCACCCCACACCCCGTTCCCCGGGGCCCGCACTCACCTGCGCGGCCATCACGCGCTGTCGCTCCGCAATCAGGCTGCACTTCTTGCACTGGCAGTCCCGCCACATGCAGAAGCGCTTGTGGCCCTTGAGCGGCGACGCATAGCCATGGTTCCTGCAGCGAGCGCACTTGGGCAGCCTCGGGGACTTCTTGTTTCCAGAACCCAGGCCCGACGGCCCGGAGCCCGAGGCGCCTCCGCTGCCCCCCGCGCCGGAGCCTCCGGCCGCTCCCGCCATCGCCCCGGACGCTTTGCTGTAGCCGCCGGCTTTGCCCTGCGGCGGGGCCCCCGGAGCGTGCGGGTCCTCCGTCGGTGTAGAGGGCTTGCTGAATGAGTCGTCGTTAGGCATCGAGCTTCGTCCCCCACTCGCGGATCCACCCAACAAGCTGCGTAGCGCCCTAGAAGGAGTCCGGGAGGCGGGTGTACGGCAGATGGACGTACAGTCCAAATGAAGAAGCCCGAGAAGTGGGTGGGGAGTTGTACCTTTTTTTTTTCTTTTGGCGCGCCTCGCGCAGGACTTTTGGATACTTTTCAGAACCTTCCGAGGAGTGCGTGGGCGGGAGAGGACGCTACGCGGCGTGGCCACGCCCACTGTCCCCCAACTCCATCCAGTGGGCCTCTGTGTGTAAGCTTGCACCAGCTGCAGGGAACAGCGTTGCTGCAAAATTGCAACAAATCACAGCCCTATACTGAGCACCAGCACGAGCTCCCTCTTAGCCCCCTGCTCCAAGGAATTGAGCTGAGTGGCACCCATTGCTGGAGGAGGTGCAGACCACCCTGTGTGGTCCACTTCGCTCACCGCTACCACCCAGGGAGGCCCACTGGATAAGAGGGACTGGCAGCCGTTTTCTTCCCCTCCACCCCACCCCCACCCTCCCATAAGAGTGAGACACGAGATTGAAAGTCTAAGAAAAGCCGGGTCTATGTTTATGTCAAATAAAGACCCTCAGTGTATGAGGCTCAGGCGCCCCGAAAGGCCGGGGCTTTCTGCCTCCCACCTGCCTCCTACACCCCTGTTTATTTGTTCTCAGGATTTCTACCACCTGACTCCAGACAGATAAATGTGCCACCAGCTCATTTAGCTCTAGCCTTCATTGCTTCTCGCCGTAGGTGTAGATAGCTTTTGCCTTTGAAGCAGCTTCGTTTAGAACTTTGCAAGCATACGAATCTGCCTGGCCAAATTCATGTAAAAATTGGATTTGGTCTTGCATGGTGGCTCAGGTCTGTCATCTCAGCACTTGGAAGGCTGAAGCAGAAAAACCACCACAAGCTCAAGGCCAGTCTAGGCCGCATGAGTTCCTGGCCATTTAGTTATAGAGACCCTGTCTTAAAATAAGTAAATAGATAATAAGTTGGGGGGGGGTAATCACAAACTGAATTTGGGACCGCGTAAAGTGACCCAAATTTGTAATTCCCGCACCCTGGCAGAGGCTAAAGGATTCCTACGTTTGAGATCAGTCTGGACTAAGTAAAGAGATCCTGCATCCAAAATTTAAAAACAAAAACAAACAAAAACTGAATCTGGAAAAGGGATTATGCAAAAGGAGACATTATTCCATGCTGAGATCTCTCTCTCTCTCTCTCTCTCTCTCTCTCTCTCTCTCTCTCTCTCTCTCTCTCTCTCTCTCTCTGGGGAAGTGGGTTGCTGAACTCAGAAATCCACCTGCTTCTGCCTCCTGAGTGCTGGGGCTAAAGGCATGCACCATCACCACCCTGCTTACGATCTGCAATTTTATTGTGTGGAAATGTGCCCCCCAAAACAAATGAAACTCTCCAGCTCCATAATTTTGGAGCCTTTTCCAGGTTCCCTGTCTGCTCTCCACCAGGGCTGTCTGCTGTCTGTCTCCTGTTTACACTGGCACTGCAAACCTGCCTCTAAGGTCTGCTCATCAGCTCTCCACAGCCCTGTGTCTCTCTAAACCAGCACTCCACATTAAATCTGAATCTCTAGTCTAGCATGGTAACTACTATCTGTTATCTAAGCAACTGGGGGGTAGGGGGGCTAAGATGGGAGAAGTGTGAGTTACAGTCCAGCCTGAGCTACATATAAAATGAAATCGAGTACAACCCCCCTCACCCCAACTCCCCCAAACTCTGAGTCTCTGCAGGAACCTCCATCTCAGCTATTTCTTTAGTCTTTCCGTGTATTGCACACACACACAGCACCCGCCCCCCAGGTCTTGCAGTAGCCAGGTACTGTTTTCTAAGTGAAAAAACAGATGTTGAAGACCTTGGTTTTCTTTCTTAGCCTTCGACACCCTCCAGCGTGGAGCTCTCCACCGACCCTGTCCAAGTGTCTGTGACGCGTCTTATTTCTAGGCTTGCAGTTGCACTTGTCTGATTAGGAAACCATCATTACGTTACCCTCTACTCCTCGTGGGTTTCACCAGGGTCAATACTTGCCTCCCATACTGGGGCTGTTTTTCCAAAGGAGCACAATTGACCCACTTGGTTTCTCATGGAAAAGATCACCCAGTGGCCATGCCTTTTTAGTCATTTGGCATGGTCAGGGCACCCACCTCCGAAATCCCCCTAATGTGCCTTTCTCGATCCAATTCCCAAGCCTTTTCCTTCTGTGTGGATTTTTTTTTCCATTAGCGTTAACAATATCTTCAAAAGAAGCCCCTAGCTTTACGAAGGGCCTTACAGGAGATGCCAGAGAAACTCTGTTTCAGAAAAGGGTCCTGATGCAACCATTCATCCATCTTAGAACTTCTAAAGTGGTGGCCATTGCTGCCTTTCAGGGATAACCCAGTCCTGTAAACGTCTCTCAGCGAAATATACGTGGCAGCAAGGCCTGATGGAGCAGGCCCATAATCCCAGCTACTCTGAAGGCTGAAGCAGGGCTAGCCTCAGCTACAGAATGAATTCAAAGCCAACCTAGGCAATTTAGTGAGATCCTGTCTTATATTAAAAAGTAAAAAGACAGCTGGGGGGGCCTGATGTGGTGGCTCACACCTTAAATCTTCCTTTAGTTTGGAGACAGAGGCAGGTATACCTCGGAGAATTCAAAGCCATAGGGTCTACAGGGCAAGTTCCAGGTAACCTATATAATGAGACCCTGGAGGGGGTGGGACTAAGGATGTCACTCAGTAGCAGAGTGCTTGTCTTTGAATCCTAGGCTCAATCCTCAATGCCACAACATCAATTAAATAATTATCAACTAAAAAACACATCCCAACTGTTGCTAGCCACTGTTTAAATTTTTATTATTTTCATTTTAATAAACTGCAGCTGAATCACTACTATGAATCATTACATATTACAATGTCCAGCTTTAGGCATTGAAATAGATGGGAGAAGAAGCATCTTCTGTGAAAATCTCAGATTATGAGGAATCGGTGATGAATGATTTAACCCGGCGTGACTTAGAATCAGAACCTACGCCTTCTGGACCTTGAAACCTAGAAGGTTGTGAAGAAGTGAACGGCAAATGAAATGTTTATTCAGAAATCACAGGGGATGTGCCATACAGGAAAAATCCACAGAGACAGGAGAGCCTGGTATACCGCAGTAGGAGATACTTGCCTAGTATGTGTGAGAGCCTGGGCTATACCGCAGTTGGAGGTGCTTGCCTGGTCTGCTTGAGAGCCTGGGCTCAATTCCCAGTGCAGGAAATTGGCCTCAGGAATGAACAGTCTTGCCGGCGGTGGTAGCACACACCTTTAATCCCAGCATTTGGGAAGCAGAGGTAGGTGGATCTCTGTGAGTTGGAGGTAAAGCTGGTCTACAAGAGCTGGTTCCAGGACAGCTAGCTAGAACTATAACACAGAGAAACCTGTCTTGGAAAAAAAAAAAGAATGAACAGTCCTACTGGATCTATTTATTTGGAACCCAGGCCTTGTGTGTCAGGCAAGTGTCCACCACTGCACTACCTCCTCAGCCTTTTCTCGTATTTTTAAAAAATTTTAAAATAGTCTCAGGCCGGGCGGTGGTGGCGCACGCCTTTAATCCCAGCACTTGGGAGGCAGAGGCAGGCGGATCTCTGTGAGTTCGAGACCAGCCTGGTCTACAAGAGCTAGTTCCAGGACAGGCTCCAAAACCACAGAAAAACCCTGTCTCGAAAAACAAAATAAATAAATAAATAAATAAAAAATAAAATAGTCTCAGTAAGATGCCCAAGCTGACCTTGAACTCGCTCTGCAGCCTAAGAAAGCTTTGAATTTTTGATCCTCCTGCCTCAGCCTTCCCAAAGCTGGGATTACAGTCCTGGACAGCAATCCCACAGGCCATGTTCTTACTGATATTTTGAAAAATCCTGGCTTTGTTGTCTCCTTTCTTTCCCAGAATACCAAAGCTCAAAAGAGGAGCCACAGATCCGTGTCGAAGGACGCAGAGATATGTCCATGACACACTAACAAGAGGGGCAGTTTTAAAAGCTTATCTTTAAAAATTGCTAAAAACAGAATCGAGATAAAAACTTCTTAGTTATGAACTTTTAAAAATAGAATAAAGTAATAATTGGTAAATTGTGCTTCATCAAAACTTAAAATCTTTGTGCTTCAGACACTACCTTCACAAGGAGTAAGCCACAAACTGAAGAAAAATATTTAAATATCATATCTGGTAAGCAACTTGCATCTGGAATATATAGAACTATTTTGATTTAGTAATTTAAAATGAGGGTGGGGGTGGGGCTCAGTGGCTGAATACCTGCTTAGCATGCTTGAAACCCTGAATTTGATTCCGAGTATCTCACACACACACACACACACACACACACACACACACACACACACACACACATATATATGAATACACATGCTTGCACAAAATAACCCGGCTGAAAAATGGCACAAGAATTGATCAGACATCTCAACACTAACAAATAATGCTGGGGACACAGAAAAGTGGGCAAAGTTCCTGCAGGTCCATGAAGACCTGAATTCTGATCAGCCATACTCACATGAAAGCTAGAGATGGTGGCCCAGAGCTATAAGCCGAGCGCTGGGCGTATGGAGGCAGATTGATTCCTAGACGGCTTTCCAGCCAATCTAGCAGAGACAGAAGACTCTAAGTTCAATGAGAGATCTTGTCTCAAAAAAGATGATGAGGACAAGCAAGAACAATAGCTGAAGTCAACCTCTGGCTTCCACATACATACACAGGGACAAGCATATACATACATGCACATGCTCACATGTACATATACCACACACACACACACACACACACACACACACACACCCTAAAAGGCAATAGGCACATGGAAAGCTGTTTGGTTCCATCGAATATAAAGCAAAACTACAGTGAGATGTCCCATTATGCCTACTAGGACAACTGTGATTTAAAAACAGACAAGGGGCTGGAGAGATGACTCCAAGGTTAAACAACACTGGCTGCACTGGGCATGGTGGAGCTCACCTTTACTTCCAGCACTTGGGAGGCAGAGGCAGGTGGATCTCTGAGTTTGAGGCCAGCCTGGTCTACAAAGTGAGTTCCACTAGCTGCTCTGGCAAAAGCCCAGGATGGACCTGGATTTGGTGCCCAGCGCTCACGTATTGGCTCACAACAACATGTAATTTCATTTTCAGGGTACCTAATGCCCATTTTTGACACGCATAGGCACCAGGCACACAGGTGGTACCTATATGCACACAAAGCACTCATCTATAAAGTTTTTCAAAGTGAAAATAAAAGCAGAGACAAAAACAAGTACAGTGGCATATACCCATAGGTCCAAGTACTCAGGGCGACCTGGGGGGAAATAGTGAGACCCAGCCTCTAAAAAAAAAAAAAATTTAAATGACAACTACAAAAAAAAGTAAACCACAGACAACAGCATATGTGGAGAAACTGGAACTCTCATAGATTGCTAACAAGAATTTAAAATAGTATAGTCACTTTGAAATTTTTATCCTATGACCTAAAAAATAAAAACATGAACATGCGTAACAGTATTATTCATTTGAAACAATTCAAATGATCTGTAGACAAAATTTTCTGGGTCTATATAAAATATTAATTTACTCGGCAATCAAAAAGAATGACACAATGATAAATGTTCCAGCATTGGGCAAGCCTAAGAAAATTACTCTTAACTGGAGCAGCAACCGTGGACTCAGCTTGGGTCTTCTGTAGGTCTCTAAAAATACGCTTAGTGTTTTTGTGGGACTCCTAACAACGGGAGTAGGGAGATCTCTGATTCTTTTTTTTTTAATTCTTTTATTTATTTATTTATTATGTATACAATATTCTGTCTATGTGTATGTCTGCAGGCCAGAAGAGGGCACCAGACCTCATTACAGATGGTTGTGAGCCACCATGTGGTTGCTGGGAATTGAACTCAGGACCTTTGGAAGAACAGGCAATGCTCTTAACCACTGAGCCATCTCTCCAGCCCCATCTCTGACTCTTTTGTCTGTTCACTGAACTTTTTTCCTCCTCCTGGGCTTCTTTGCCCGGCCCTGCTACAGGATTCTGTGCCTAGTCTTCTTGTTATGCCGTGTTCAGTTAACAACCCCGAAGGCCTGCTCCCAGCATATATGGTATGAGAAAAGAGTAAAAAACAAAAACAAAACAAAAAATATACCCTGGGACTGGGGAGATGGCTCGATGGATAAAGTCCTTGCTGCACAGGTGTGAGGATGGGAGGTCGGGTCCCAACACACTCATGTAAAAGACAAGTGAGCATTACAGGACACCTATAATATCAACTCCTCAGGAGTGGGATTCCTAGAGACAAGCTGAACCAGTGAGCTGCATAGAATTGAGAGATTCTGTACATAGGAGAGAGAGAGACAGACAGACAGACAGAGCGGGAGGGAGAGAGAGAGAGATTGAGGAAGAGCCCCAATGCCAACCTTGGGCCTCTACATGCATGTCCACATATATGAACACAACTATACACATTTACCAAAGAAACCCACATTATTATGAGTAAAAAAGACCAGATTTTACAAACCACTTATTTATATGAAATGCCCAGAGGAGTAAATCAATACAGAAAGAAAAAGAAAGAACTGGCATTAACCAAGGATTTTGGGTAGGCACTGAGAATGGGTGTATATGCATATAAAACACGTCTAGGAAGTGATAGAATGGTCTAACGTGATAGAGTTTCAAGAACTCTGCAATCTTACTAAAATTAAAATACGATTAAAACAGGTGAATTTTCTGATGCATATATACTATAGTCTACCTCAAGGCAACAGTTTGAAATTTTGAACAAAAAGAAAACACCCATGGTATATATGATGGTTTAATTTTCAAAAATATAAATAAATATATCAACAGAGTGAAGTAGATTATTGAAGTCTCTGTAAGTAACAGGATATGTCTTCTGCTTTACCATCAGGTTGGTCGGTTGGTCGGCCAGTTTGTTGGGGAGTTAGTCCAAGGATGGCACACAGGGCCTCCTGCAAGTTGAGGACATGCTACTCGTGCTGGACCAAAAGTCCTTTTGGATTTTTTTCTTATTCCTTTTTAAAATTTTATTTATTTTTATGTTTGGATGTTTTGTTTACCTACAAACAAACCATGCGTGATGAGCCTGCAGTGCCCAAGGAGGCCAGAAGAGGGCACTAGATCCCCCTGGGACTGAAGTTACAGATGGTGGTGAACCACCATTTTGATGCTGGGAACCAAACCCAGGTCCGACTGCTGAGCCATCTCTCCAGCCCCTCATCCTTCTAATCTTTTAAATGGGAGGAATTTACTTTTGCTATAAAGGAAAGTGTGCATCAGTTTATCGGCAAGGCAGTATATAGTGACCTAAACAAGCTACTTTTTGTGACATATATAGGAAAAATACCTACTATATGATAATATATCTATTGTTATTTCCACAGTGGAAAGAAAAAAGAAGGAACACGGAGTGTGTATGCTTACCTGCCTTCTACACATGGAAAGAAACTGTGTGAAGGGGTGTCATATGACCCACAGGAAATTTACCGACTTTCCATTTTGTTCAAGACCAGCTGGTTTTGCTCCACATCATGATGTAACAGATCAAGAGAAAGTTTTCCGGTGTTGGCTCTGACGCATATATCAACCGAGACACTATATGAGTGAAAATATTCCATCAGCTCACCATGTCAAGTATGCCACTGAGCCCGGCGACCTGAGCACAGACACGTGTGCGCAGTGCTCCATGAGTTGGGTGAGTAACGGAACTGAAGGCAGAATTAGGCTAGGGAGGGCTAAGCATCTAGTGAGGACTTGGTATGAGGTGGAAGAGGTATCTTGTAGTCAGGGGATCTGAGGCAGCACCACGAGAAAACAGGACATTCTAGGTCACAGGAACAATGGATGGAAGTGTGGGTCTTGGGAGCCAGCCCGAGGGTTGGGGGAGAGGGCACAGACATGCCAGTCTGGAACAGAGGAGTGCTGAAGCCCAGCAAGAGATAAGCTCGGGCCGATAGCACGGCACCTAGCCTGCCAGTGGCCTGTTGGCGTCGATCCTCTGGGCGAATGGAGGGTGATGGAGGCTTTTGTCCTTGAGTCGTTGGAGAGAAGAAAGTGGCTTTTGCTAATCACCCTGTGCTTTGAACAAACCATGCAGTGTGTTTGAGCTTGCTGGCCTTAAGTGGGGAACAATAAAAATCATAGGAATTAGAGATATTTGTAAAATGCCCAGAAAGATGCCTGCCGCTAAGAAATGTTTGATCGCTGTGGTTAAATGGTGCCGGCTGTGGTCAGATTGGAGGAGCAGAAGGAATCTGAACGGGGATAATGTTGGCAGGCACCCTGGGTATGCCGGAAGGTGGCTGTGCCTGGGGTGGCAGAAACAAGTCAGAATGACCAGTGACTCTCTCCACCCGCTTGAATTCCTACAGGTATCCACACAGATGGGGGACAAGCAGTCAGAGCTGCAGTCATGACAGTAATAGTACAGGCTCTGCCACCTGTATCACACTGCCTGTGTTAGATGCTCAACTTGGCCCCTTTCTAGCTACGTGTCTCCAGGACCGTCGCTTGCCCTGCTTTCCCTCATCTGGAGACTGGAAACCACTTGAGAATTCCCGGGACGACACAGCTGCTGATGCCTGAGGGAACGGGCACTAAGGGCACAATAGAACAGAAGATGAGCAGAGGTATAAGAAGTGGTGGTTTGTGTTCTGTAAGGAGATTTTGAAATTCAGAATGGTGAGCTAGGACGTAGGCCGGAGCTCTCTGAACCGTTTATTAGTTCTTCCTAAGCAGTTTTTACCGAGAAGATCAAAAATAGGAGCCCTGGCCAGGCGGTGGTGGCGCACACCTTTAATCCCAGCACTGGAGGCAGAGGCAGGCGGATCTCTGTGAGTTCAAGGCCAGCCTGGTCTACAAGTGCTAGTTCCAGGACAGGTTCCCAAAGCTACAGAGAAACCCTGTCTTAAAAGACCCCCCCCTGCCAAAAAAGTGCCTGAGCTAGCACCCAAATATTAAGTCTATTATTCTCCATTTAAGAGTATAGTGGTTTGCCAGGTGGTAGTGGTGCACTCCTTTAATCCCAGCACTAGGGAGGCAGAGGCAGGTGGATCTCTGAAAGTAAAGGCCAGCTTGCTCTACAGAGCGAGTTCCAGGACAGGCAGGGATGTTACACAGAGAAACCTTACCTTGAAAAAAACAAATGATAACCACCACCACAACAATAATATTTGTCCTGGTTGACTTTAACTGTCAACATAACCTAGAGTCATCAGACAGCCTCAGCGGAGAAACTGCCTGGATCCGATAGTCCTGTGACATGCTGATGGGGGATTAGCTTGGTTTTTAGCTGGTATAGTCCCAGAACATTGAAGGTGGCGCCGTTCCCAGGCAGGTAATTCTGAACCGTACCAAAAAAGCTAGCGAGCAAGCAGCACCTCTGTGGTCCCTGCTTTACTTCTCTGGTAGTGAAATGAGTCCCTTGCTTGGAGGCAATGCTGTGTGAGATAGCAAGTGTGCCTGGCATTGAATGCCAGCCTTGATTTCCCTCAGGGATGGACTGAGACCTGGAGTTGTAAGCGAATAAACCTTTCCTACCCTAAATTGCTTTTGGCCAAAGTGTCTCATGACAGCAACAGAATAGAAACTAGAGCACTAATTAGAGGCGATTGAAATATGAAGGGCTTCCCACTGACCCAAGAAAAGAGAAAGAACTGGCTATCAGATGTTTCAATGATGGACATACTAATTCCCCTTAGCCCAAGGGAAGAGAAAGGACTGGCTCCCGTGTTTTCTCATAACATTAACTGTTAAAACTTCAAAAAAAATAGTCTGTTTTTTTTAAATATATTGATTTTTTTTTAGCTGAAGGCTCAATTAAAATTATCAAAAAAACTGAGGCAGGAGAACTGCAATGGCCAACTCAATGTAAGTTCAAGGCCAGCCTGGGTAACCCAATGAGACCCCGTCTTCAAATGTAAAGTCAAAGAGAGCTGAGGCCACAGCTCAGTGGGAGAATGCTGATCTGGCAGGCACAAGGCCAAGAGGGTTCTGTCCTAGCACCATGAGAAAACACCTATTTCACAAAAGTGGCTTTGATGGAGAAATAGAGACAATATCCATTTACATGTTGCCATTGTGAAGCGCGAACGTCAAATTGCCGTGTTGAATTTTGACTTACAGCTGCTTTACCTTTGCTATTTCAAAAATTAAATTTGAAAACTTCACCCCAAATCACCAAGTATTTAAGCACTAGTTTTATACAACAGATGCTCACATAAGTTAAGATTCTCAATGATTCCCCTGTGTCTTCTGCTATAGGAGATAGACAAGAACAGTGGGAACTGTAAAAACAAATCCTGAAATAATATATCATTTAAGACTTTCCAAATGAGGGGCTGGAGAGATGGCTCAGCAGTAAAGAGCACTGGCTGTTCTTCTGGGGTTCCTGAGTTCAATTCCCAGCACCAACATGGCGGCTCACAACAGTCTACCATGGGATCCAATGCCCTATTCTGGTGTGCAGATGGCCATGCAGACAAAGCACCCACATACATTAAATAAGTAAATCTTGGGCAGGGGAAGACTTTCAAGATAATCTGGAGGTAGTACGTAGGCCAGCTGAAGTGTGTAGGTGCATACATTACTGAGTTCAGCAGCCACTAACTGGCTGATTTCTCAAGCTGCTAACTGAAGGAGAAGAAGAAGTAAAAGGAAAGGAAAGGACTGATGTGGCTGCCCCTAGGTATGGGGAAGGAGAAAGTTTTTGTAGATAAAAGGGAGTGCGCAGGTAGCTGAGATGCATGGACAGGGACATCCGGGAGAGTCCAGAGTGGACAAGACGAGGCTGAACTGGGCCATGTGGGGTGGGGAGAAGAGGGAGAGAGGAAACCAGGTGCAGCAACCAGGAGGTCAAAGGTACAAAAGGGGCAGGTAACCAAGACATCTGAATTATTATATAGGGAAGAGCCTCTGGGGGAGGGCAGCCCAGCCCCTGGGTCGGAGAATTCAGGGGAGGGGGAGGGACATGCCAGCTATACCCTGTAACAGATAGAGACTGAGTAACAGAGGAAGAACCAGACAGGTCCACTTTGATGTGTTAAATAGGCACCTCAGCCTTTGTCCCGGTTGGAAAGTTAACGCTAAGGACATAGAAACAAGACAGGTTAGCAGAGCTAATTCTGCTAGGATAAATACACTGTAAGTGTGCCTGTGTCGTTCTGTTTTGCTTTGTTTGTCTGTTTATTTTCCACAGTCCACTGTTATGGGGTAGAGAATTAGGAACAATAAAATGAATATTTTCACGTAGATACCCAACGTTATATAGTCTACCAAGCTTTTTTCTTTTTTCCTCATAGAAAGCCTTGTCGTGTTTCTACTTTACCACCTCATGAGAAACACCTGTACTGAATCTTAGCGATGTGTTACGAAAACTAAAGTTCCACCTCTGTGTGAAAGAATGAGGAGATGAGAGTCAAAAACTAGTGATGTAAGGGCAGAAATAGTGTTTGATGCCAAGGAGTAGACCAATGGGTATGACAGCTTTGACATGTGACTCAGAAGCCATCTGCAACTATAAAATAATAATAAAAAGATCAATCTGCTCATCTAACCAGATATAATAATGACTCACGCCTTCACCAACATTCGGGAGGTGTAGGCAGGAGGAGTTCAAAGTTCTCCTCCAGTCCACAACATATCAAGGCTGAGGCTAGCCTGGGCCATATGAGACCCTGCCCACAAACAAAAAACATACTCACCCACATAGTTTTAAACTGGGGAAAAAAAAAACAAACCTGCTTGGGTTGACAATATGACTACTGTTAGCTGCTAGGAGTTTAGAGATCAAAATATCAAAACCAAACATAGCAATATGAAAGATGTTCTGAGCACTGGGAAAGCAAGACAAAAAAAAAAGTGAAATACTTGACTATGGAAATATTCAGGAGCACAGGAGCAGTTCAGTTTCAGAGGAATCCGGGGCTGGTGGAGCATTCAGGGCCAGGCAAAAGGCAGTACGGGCTGCCAGCTGGAGGCCTTCTTTGTTGGAGGCTTCCTGAAGGGTCAGGCCTTCAGAGCAGTGATTTGAATTAACAAAGAAAGCTGGATTGTTTCAAGAAGCTTGAGCAGGGCAATATACACCCAGCCCTTGAGAGGCAGAGGCAGGTGGATCTCTGTGAGTTCATGGGCAGCTTGGTTTACAGAGTGAGTACCAAACCGGAAAAGGCTACATAGTGAGACTCTGTCTCCAAAACACAACAAACTGAAACAGAAACAGATCATCCTTCTTGGGAAAGCCCCTGGAGATGCCTTGCTCCCAGGACCAAGGGGTAAAAGTCTTCTGCCCCTGCTGTAAAGCCAGCTGACCCCATGGCCTGTGCCTGAGAACTAAGGATGGGTTTACATATTTACATGGTCAAGAGAAAAATCGAAGACAGACTGGAGACACATGAACATGATATGAAGTTCAAGTGTCAGGTTCCACGAGTCTATTGGAACACAGACTCCACTGTGGTTTCTGATTGTTTCTTTCTTTCTTTTTGGTTTTTTGAGACAGGGTTTCTTTGTGTAACAGAGTCCTGGCTGGCCTGGAACTTCCTATGTAGACCAACCTGGTTGACCTCAAACTCACCTGCCTCTGCCTCCTGAGTGCTGGGATTAAAGGTGTGCACCACCACCGCCTGGTTCCTGACCCCATTCTTTACCGATCTGTAGCTACTATGCAGACACACAAACAGTTTTCAGTAGTTTCACCAGATACCATATTTAATGATTTCACCTAAAGAGTGTGTGACACCTGCCAAAGAATCCCTCTCATCCACACGTCTTTGAGACTCACAGTCTGAAATATTAAAATAAAAATACACTGAATGGTGTATAACATATTTAGAACTAAGTACCAAGTGTTTTCTAGAAGGCAGATTTGCTCTAAAATGGCATTCGTGTCTGCCTTTCAGACAGCCTCCCAGAATGCCAAGGGAGGTGGGCTTGCTGGAAATGTTCTAGAAAAAAAAGTGTTCGGGACAAGGGCATTCTGAAGAGGAAGCTGCTAATGTTGCCTGGAAGGGTTATGTAGTCCAGCCAGCCAGGCAGACCTGGAAAGCAAGAGCGCCTATCTCAGCCTAGCAGGATACATAAGGGCACAGATACAGATGTGCATGTGTATTCCAGAAATGAAAACAAAATGCATGTGGCTGAACCTGATTGGCAGAGCAGGCCCATCGTGGAGCCTGGAGATTGACTGAAGAGAACAGGACTGATTAACACAACAGTTCGCACACAAGTGCTTTCTGTGTGGATTCCTTTTACTGTTACTCTAGCCCTTGACCTAGGTAGGTCCTGCCATGCATTGTTCCCACTTTATAAGTGAGGAATCTGGGGTGCTCCAAAGTGCTGGGATTTCCCATCCTGAAAACAGAGGAGCAAGAGCAGCTGGATCCAGGCTCCCATTCTTAAGCCCATCCAATAAAGATGTCATTCGCCACCACTGTCCCTCACTGGCCACAGTAACTGGAGGGTAATGGCACAGGCCTCCATCCCATCACTCTGGCGGCCGAGGCAAGAGGATTATGAATGTAAGGCCATCCTGGGCTATATAGCAAAACACAAACACATAAGCAAGATGGTAGCAACAGAAACAAGGAGTATAAATGGACAAGTGAGCTATGTCTCAGGTCCTGGGACTATCTGACAGCTGCCGGGAGAGTAGTGAAGACTTCATTAGGCCACTTGACACTAAAGACTCTTGAAGCCACACCAGACAAAACGACAGGGCCGGCAATTAAGTGTTATGTGTGGTACAGACTATAAATTCCACAAAAATTAGGAAAAGGAGAAGAGGAACGCTCTGGCTTACAGGGGAACTACGTTGCTGTCGGGGTGCTGGCCTTCACGCCAGTCTTTGGGTCTTGGGAACGGGAACTATAAAGTCTACAAAAATCGTATAAACCTCCTCTGCTTGGTTTATTCCTAACAATACCTCCAACATCAAGACCAGGACGTCATATGCCCAAGGGGCTTATTAATATCTGTTGAATGTCCAAGTGGGTTTTAAATATACATGCATGTTTGGGGGGCTGGAGAGGAGGCTCTCTTCTCTTGCATCCAGCACCATAAAGGTCTGCCTTGACCCAGGCAGAAAGCAATAGAGCCAGTTGACCTTGGACCGAGGCCTTGGAAACAAGGAGTTAAAATGTTCTCTTAGCCAATTTTGTCACGGGGACCCCAAGCGCCATACAGCAATATCCACTGCGTGATAGGGCACCTTCTTCACTTTCCAGCCTTGCTCCTCTGGCTGTGATTTGCATTTGCTGCCAGAAATAGGATTGCAATGTGTGGTACACAGAGCTGAATAAGGAGGGTCTGGACTACGGGAAGCAGAAGGCCCTAAAAGCATGTAAATACCACTCTTTTCACGTTGGCGAGAAGTCCCCACCACAACAACGTTTGCCAGAGGTCTCGGGAGAGATACTGCGCTTTGAGGGTCAACAGACTTGCACTCTGTTCCTTTTAACCCGCTGTTGTGAGTGACAGTCCTCTGACCCAGGCGTCCTCCACCGCGGGGAGTTCAGCTGTGCCCTCTTGCAAAAGCATCATCCCAGCTGGCCCTGTTGACTATTCACACCCTCTCTTGGAGGGCTAGGGAGGGTCACAAGACTTGAGTGCCCAGCCACTCCCTCCCACCTGTTGTTAGCGAGTCTGCTAATTGCATCTGGCCTCAGGGAGGGAGGAGAGTATAAAGGCTTGGCGGGACTGCTGGAGGGGTGCTCCATTTCAGCTCCTGTTGGCAAACCCTTATTCTTTCTGGGTAAAGGATTTTCAGGTGCAGCCTCTTGTGGGTGGAGGGCCCAGACACCTGTAAGCAACCCCTCATCTATGCTCCGTAAGGAAGCCCAATAAACCCAGTGGTTCCTCAGGGAATTTTGGCAGAACCCTGCGTCAGCTGGGACCTTAGGAGAAGGGGTAGATGCTGTTTATGTCTTTTCATGAGAAGAACTTCTAGCAATATCTGCATTCCTTTGGAGAGCTGCAGACTCCTTGGGCATTTCCCATCTCAAGCAGTAGTGGTCCTGGACTGTGGAGGATGCGTTCAATGAGATAACCAATTCCCACAGGCTGCAGACACATGCAGAACACAAGAGGGAAGAGCTCTTGTTTTACATTGTGATGGTTCTGTGCTGTGACCCTCAGAATTCTTTCTCATTTGTCCCTCTGTGGGGGAAGATGTGACTTAGTTACTACTGATAGGTACTAGGAACAGGAATCTCTCTTTGGTGATGAAATAATTTAAAACAAGGCCAGCCCCACAACAACCAGAGTCTTATTCCCAGGACCAACTCCCAAAAGTTATCCTCTAATCTCCACACGCATGCTTGTAACACATGCGGCCTCCCATGTCCATACATGTACATGGAATATGCTTTTTCAAGATTATTTTTATCTTATACACATGAGTGTTTGTCTGCAGTATGTTTGTGCGCCACATATGTGTCTGATCCCCCCAAAGGCCAGGGGAGGCCGTCAAATCTCCTGGAGCTGAAGTTACGGATGGTTGTGAGTTAGTTGCCCTGTGAGTGCTGGGGCTTAACCCAGGTCCTCTGCGACCACAGCATGCACTTTTCAGTGCTGAGCCATTTCTCCAGCCTCCAGTAAATTTTTTAAAAGTTAAAATAAAGAAAAAATGAGCAGATTTGAAATGGATGCAGCGGCATAACACTCAATATGCTGAAACTGACTGTGGACTTTGACTGTGTGAAGCGGACCATGTGGATTAACCCTTGGGAAAGTTGTACATCAGCTGCTTTGGTGGGAAGGCAAGGGGGAGGGGGAGGAGGAAGGACTAGAAAACCTGAGCAGCAGAGGCCACACTGTACACAAAGTGCAGGCCTGGTATAGCACTGGTCATGCAAGGGCTTCATCTTCGTCCTGGCTCAGCCTTCATCTGGCTGTGACCCTGGAAAAGCTCCCTCGACTCTCTGTGCTTTCTTTGCCTTGTTGGAGAGAGAGAGAGAGAGAGAGAGAGAGAGAGAGAGAGAGAGAGAGAGAGAGAGAGAGAGAGAGAGGGCTGAGAACAAGGATGCACCTCCTGATGGCTTAAGTCTACAGTTTGCCTCCTGTCTCGGCTGGAGGAGGGAGGAGCAGAGGGAAGCCAGAGATAGGCAGAGAGCAGATATTCCCTTGGCCTTTCCCCTCCCATTCTCTCTGCTCTGCATCTTGCCCTCCCCTTGACCTCTAGGTCTTTGTTAGCGTCCACCAACCTGGAAGCCCAAGTCCATGCATGCAGGACAGTGTGTGCAGCTCGGACAAGGTCAAGGTCATGAGGAGACTCAGATGTGAGCCACGCGTCAAGTGTGATTCCACCTCTACTAATAGATAGACCTTGGGAAGGAAGCAACTTGGAAAATGAGGGGAGAGGCACAGCAAACCATCCAGGTTTTTTCTATTATTTTCTATTGCCTACTTATAAAGAGAACATTCCCTCATTGGTTCTGTGGCATCTGTTAATATATAGCAGTAAGCTGTACTTGACTACACATATTTTAATTTTTTTATTGTGGTAAAGCATACCTTTTTTTCCCCTCTTTGCTATTTTAAGCAAACCATACAGTGACCTTAATCTAGTAGCATGGCTGTCACTGCCATCCACATCTAAAAAGTGCGGGATCCCAAATGTTCCTTTTCATGGCCTCTTACATTTGCCTGTACCGTGTAACCACTACCTGAATCTCCCACGCCCTTCTCATCCATTTTCCTTTAGCTATTTGCTCTTGTTAATTGTAAGCCTTTGCTCAGGGAGGTGGGGTCTACAGTTTGCGTGGTCAGGATCTCAAGGTTTCCTCCCCGCGGGCTTCCGTTCCCATGTTCTTGGGCTCGAGGGCACAGTGCAGGGACAGGAACACGATGCTTTCCAGATCTGCTGTCTTCCAGCTCAATAGGATTCCCTTGTCCAACATCCCAGGGCCATGTCACAGACTGAAACATTATCACTGGGGAGTGCTCCAAATTCTCAGTGCAGATAGAGAAGGTGGTGCCAGCCACACCTTCTGCTCAACAGAACACAGGTGACAAACTGCTTACTCCCTGCCTGGCGATTTGTTTGGGGTGTGTCTGTGACCTCAAGAGTTCTGCTTGCCTGATACCCGCATTCAAAATGACATTGGTCCATTTTCTCATTCTGCGGAAGATAAAAACTGGGAAGCTAAAAATATTTAGTATTTGCTTGATTTATTATTATTTTTGATATTTAAGTCTGAGGTGCTAAGAGGTAAAGAGAAACTCTAAGATCAGAATACAGCTTATTAAACAAGAAAGGGACCAGTGAAAGACTGGGAAAAAGAGATCCTGCCACATACTCCAAGTGGCAAAATGCAGGAGAGCTGCTTTAGTCCCAGAGACAGGGAGCAATTGCACGATTTTGTTCAGAAACCCCAAAGAAAGCAAAACCAAATAAAAACGCAAACCTTTTCCACACCAAGTGTTCTGTCGTCTCTCCCTCCCTCTCTCCCAACCTTCTCTCTCCTTCCCTCCCAACTCTAACTTCTCTGTCTGCAAATGGGCACTGTATGTTTTTAACCTTCACGTGAAGAAGTCCTTGTGTTATGCCTGAAATCCAGAACCCAAATCCCAACCACAAGATTGACTCCGATGCAAAAACAGAGATCCTTTATTATGAATTAACTCCGGTCCCTCTGTTTGTCCCTTTGAAGCGGCAGCAGCAATAGGAACAGCATAGGAGAGGGACAGAGAGCAGCAAACAAGGTTTTTATACAGGGGAAGAGGCTTGGGAAAGTCCAAGCCTCTGGGCTTGTGATTGGCTGCCCTCTAGTGGATGAAGGGAACTCCAGATTTCCAGGTTTAGGATTGGCTGCCCTCTACGATGCAAGGGAGTTTTCAGGCCTGAGGGGAATTTCAAGCCTCTAGGGGTTCAGTGATTGGTCAGTTTTCCCTGCTCAGGGATTGGCTGGTTTTGTCTCAAGGGCAGAGATGGCTCCGATTCTGGGGCCAAGTTGTGTTTCTTTCTTTGGTTCATTTTACCTTTTTGACCCTAATTTTGGGACTAGGGTGAATATCTTTGGTATACTCTGAATCTAGGGACTTAGTGTGTTTTTTTGATCCTGGTTTCAGGGTCTAGGGATTTTCCTCCGGCTCTTGGCTCAAGGATAAAGCGTCTCTTCCCTGGCTCTGGTCCCATTTTCAGGGTGTGTTTCTTTCACTGGGTTGGGGCTTGGAGCCCGGCCGTTCAGGGTCCATGTAGGGGCTTCGTTTTAGGTCAGAGATTTTCTGGGGCCTGGGTCTCTCACTTGGGCAGTCTGGGAAAATTAAAGGGAAACTAGGGAGTGTTGGGATTTTAAATTTGTTTAAATACATTTTAATCTTAAAATTTATATACCTACCAATGCAGAAATCATTTTCAGGTAAAACCATGGACACATAGGCAGAGGAGTTTCAAAGCTCTGACAACAGAATAAAATGCATACAATGTTATTTTCCAAAAAATTTCTGATATTTACAATTTATTGGGTTGTGTGTGTGTGTGTGTGTGTGTTTATGTAACTTTCTCTATACTCAAGTTGGAAGCTTGTATTATGGCTGTTGTTATAGCTGGAAGGGTTAAAGTTTTATTTACCCACACGTATAACTTTTGCTTTACAGCTCATTTTATTACATTTTTCTCAGTGGGTTGTGCCTATTTATTTATTTATTTATTATATGTACAGTGTTCTGCTTGCACACCAGAAGAGGGCACCAGATCGCATTACAGATGGTTGTGAGCCACCATGTGGTTGCTGGGAACTGAACTCAAGACCTCTGGGAGAGCAGCCAGTGCTCTTACCCTCTGAGCCATTTCTCCAGCCCCTCATTGTTACTTTTTAGTTAAAATATTTTTAGACTTTAACATTTTTTAACTTATGTGTATGAATACTTTCCTGCATGCATGTGTGTGCACACCGGGCTGAACGGGGTCAGAAGCAGGCATTGATCCCCTGGGAATAGAGTTATAGCTATGAGCCTCTACATGGGTCCCGGGAATTGGGCCAGGATCCTCTGAAAGAGTAACAAGTGCTTTTAGCCATTGAGCAATCTGTCCAGACCCTCTACGACATATTCTTGTTCTGTTTGTTTTTCGAGACAGGATTTCTATGTGTTGCCCTAGCTGTCCTAGAACTTGCTCTGAAGACCAGGCTGGCCTTGAACTCACAGAGATCTACCTGCCTCCGCCTCTTGAGTGCTGGGATTAAAGGCATGCGCTATCACTGAATGGCTCCTCCCTGACATTTTAAATATTTTTTTTGCATATTATTTTGCGTGGATCAATATTTTTCTACTTGATCTTGTTTTCTTTTCATCTGCATTTAATACTTTTTTATATTTTTGGTTGTGAGCCTAGCCTCTAATGGCTGAGCCACCTCTCCAGCCCTCATCACTATTTTTTAAAAGATGCATTTATTTTTATTTTGTGTGAGTGTTTGCCTGCATGTATGCATATGTACCATGTGTGTGCCTGATGCCCAGAAAGACCAGAAGAAGGCTGCAGATTCCTTAGAGCTTAAATTACAGGCAGTTGTGAGCCACCATGTGGATGGTATACTGGGAACTGAACCCAGGTCCTCTGCAATAGCATCCAGTACTCTTAACCACTGAGCCACCTCTCCAGTCCCTTTCATTACCACTTCACAATGCAGACTGAACCGACAGTGAGAAAAACCTGAAATTTTAAAATTTGTATTAATTGTTTTTAACCTAAACAAAAATCTCCTAGACCAATACAACAGACTACAGTTACAAGACAAAAAGCAACAGAAAAAAACAACCAAATTACAATCATTGATGTATAACTTATACATTACAAAATTCATTTTTCAAGTGACTCTGTCTCTATGATCCATTTCTTAAAAATTTTTTATTTCTTGTTATGAATTGTTTCTAGTAATGAATTGTGCTTAAGACCTGAGTGTATATTATCTTTCCCAGCCATAAACATACAGTTGCCTAAGAATCTCAGAAAGAAAAGAAAACAAGTGTAAGGAATATGTGTTATATATACAATGCAAAAATTTCCAGTTAGAAGAAAGAATATTGAATGAAGAGGGCAGAGATCTGTGAGTTTAAGACAAGCCTGATCTACATAGTGGTTCCAGACAAGTATGTAGTGAGTTCCTGTCTCAGAAAAGAAAAAAACAGGAAAGTATATGCAACTGAGATAATCATACTGAGAGAATTAAGCCATTCTCAAAAAGATAGAGACCCAGACCCCAGGAAATCCCTGATCTGCAGCCCCCACACAGACCCCAAATGGCTTGGCTCCAGTCCAGAACCAGGGAAAAAAACACAACCTAAAAAGAGGACCAAAACCAGGGAAAGAGAGACTTTGTCCCCAGAACTACGGCCCTGGACTATGGACCCTGGGCCCTGGCCCTGCTCCTGGACTCCTGGCCGTCGCCCACCTGGCCCTGGACCCCTGACCCTAGGCCTGCCCCCCCCCCGCGCTGACCCTGGGCCCCTGACCCTGGCTTACCTGGTCCTGGCCCTGGCCCTCCTTTCCCTGGAACTGGCTCTGGCCTACCTGGCCCTGACCCTCTGGCTCTGGCCCTGGCTACCTGGCCCTATCCTGATACTGGCCCTGGCCCTGGCTTCCCTAGCTTTGACTCTGGCGCCCCCTGACCCTGGCTCTGGCCCTCTTGGCCCTGGCACTGGCCCCCCTGGCTTTGGCCATGACCCCTCTGACCCTGGCTTTGGCCCGGGTCCCCCAACCCTGGCCCTGGCCTCGCTGGCCCTGGCTTTGGCCTTGGGCCCATCCCCCCTGGTTTTGGCCCTGGCCCCCTTGACCCTGGCCCTAGGCCCCAAGGCACTGGTCCTGGCACCCCTGGCTCGGTCCATGGACCCCCTGGCCCTGGCCCTGGCCCTGGCCCTCTCTCTTGCCCTGGATCTGGCCCCTCCGGGCCTTGGCCCTGGCCCTCCTGGCCCCACCCTAGCCCTGGCCTGGCCCTGCCCCTGGCCCTCGCTTCCCTGGCCCTGTCACTGGTCCTGGCCCCTTGGCCCTGGCTCTGGCCCACCTTGCCTCGGCTCTGGGCCCCTGACCCTCGCCCTGGCCCCCCTGGCCCTGATCCCCCCTGGCCCTGGTCCCCCCTGGCTCTGGCCCCCCTGGTCCTAGTCCTGGCTCTGACCCCCCCTGGTCCTAGCCCTGGCTCTGACCCCCCTGGCCCTGGTCCTGCCCTTGCCCCTGGCCTCCCTGGCCCCGGCCTTGGCCCTTGCCCCTCTGATCCTGGCCCCCCTGACATTGGCCCTGGCCGTGGCCCCCCTGGACCTGGACCTGGCTCCCCTGGCCCTAGCTTCCCTGGCCCTTGCCTTGGCTTTGGTCCTGGCCCCCAGGCCCTGGCCCTGGTTTCCCTGGCCCTGGCCCTGGTTTCCCTGGCCCTGGCCCTGGTTTCCCTGGCCCTGGCCCTGGTTTCCCTGGCCCCCCTGGCCCTGGCCCTGTCTTCCATACTTCTCCTGGCATGGCCCAGTAAGCCCCTTTAAAGCATCCAACCACTTTTCCAGCCCAAAGTCCTGTCTTCTGTATTTCTCCAGTAAATCTTACGGTCAGGCCTGTCACAGAAACAGCCCACTCTCTGGTACTAACTTCTGTCTCAGTCACTGTTCTATTGTGCTGTAAAGGAACACCATGACAAAAGCAACTATTATAAGCAAAAGCATTTAACTGGGGGATCACTTCAGTTTCAGAGGTTAATCCATTCTCATCATGGCGGCACATAGGGAGATGATGGAGCTGGAGCTAAGAACTACATCCTGATCTGCTCAGGCAGAGAGAGAGAGAGAGTTCAGGGCTTGGCATGGGGTTTTGAATCTTCAAAACCCACCCTCAGTGACACACTTTCTCCAACAAGACCACACCTCTTAATCCTTTCAAATAGTGCCACTCTCCTGGTGACTAAGCATTCAAATATATGAGCCTGTAGGTAGGGGCCATTCTCATTCAACCAGCACACATGGAAAACTGAATTAAATCCCACATAAAACTCTAAAGCCACAGAGAAACCCTGTCTCGAAAAAAAAAATCCCACATAAAAGTAGAGAGAACTGACTGCATGAAATTGTCCTCTGACCTCCACATCCACGTGCATCCGAGTGTACACATGCGCGCACGCGCGCACACACACAGTTGTTTAAATCACTCATGTGCACAAGCAAACATCAAAAGGTCCCAGGCACTAACGGTCTTATTTCAATCTCATCGGATGACCAGATAAACTAGTCATCTCCAAACCAATGGCGCTTTGAACAGGACACAGGTGCCCAAAGGAAGAGGTCTTAGCTGGAGATTTAATTACAAGTCATCACCATAAATAAAACTTGTTTCATTGGAGCTGTAATAAGGTTCTTGAGGGTGCAATGAAGTGAGGTCCTCGGTGCTGTGTGTGGGTTTTGCTGTCAGAATTTGACTAATGTGAGGTTGGTGCCACAGCTATTGACAACAGAACAAATTTCTATGGAAATTACTTTTAATACTGAATGACTACAACTTAATGGCCACATTTGTAAAACGATTGGCTAAGTCAAAGAACACTAGCAGTTCTCATCATTCATGAAATTAAAGACAGAACAACAAACGGGGTGGGAAAACCAACCTATCAATGGAAAACAGTTAACTCACTTTCTTCTGTTGCTGGAAATAGTTTAAGTATGTTCGGCGAAAAGGCCCAAGGCAGTGTCTCTTCCCTGTCTTTATTTACCCTCCACAATCTATTCGGGTTCCATAACAAACCATTCAGAAATGGGTGTTAGGAACAACAGATGCCTCTCTCCATTCTGGAAGCTGGACATCCTCATCAGGACTTATCAGGATTGGCCACGTTCTGCTGAGAGCTTGCTTTTAGATTGCTGATTCTCACCTTCTCTTTGTGTCCTCACTTGGAACAATGAGGACAGGAGGCCTCTCTGGGGCGTCTTTTATTATCTCACTGAGGGGCTAGGACCTGGGTCTGGTTCCCAGCATCCGTGCCTATATCTCCAGCACCAAAGGACCCACATCCTCAAATACATAAAGCAACACGTATACACACACACACACACTTTAAAATATTGGTTTTGGCCAGGCAGTAGTGGTGCACGCCTTTAACCCCAGCACTCAGGAGGCAGTGGATCTCCGTGAGTTCAAGGGCAGTCTGGTCTACAGAGTGAGTCCCAAGACAGCCAGGACAGTTTCACAGAGAAGCCCTGTCTTGAAAACAAACAAACAGACAAACAAAAAAACTACAGTTTTGTCAGATAATATTTTAATTTTGAGGACTACACAACAAAACATCCAAAGTTTTGGCCTTTAAAAATGACTTTTAACAGCTGGAAAGATAGCTCAGCAGTTAAGATCATACACTGTTCTTCAGAGGACGGAAATTTGGTTCCCAGTATAACAGTTTGCAACAATCTGTTAACTCCAGCTCTGTGTGATCTGATGCCCTCTTCTGGTCTCCACAGGCACTGCACTTACAGGCTCAAACTTTCAGACACACATCCACATATACACATAATTTATGATAAAAAAATATAACAAACAAAAACTTCAGGGCAGGCATTACACCCAGAAGTATATGGCTAACACACACACACAAATAATCTCAAATGTATTTTTGGATATTTTTTTTCTCTCACATTGCTTTGTTTGGGATTCTTTTGTTTTGTTTTTTCAAGACAGGGTTTCTTTGTCTGTCCTGGAACTCCCTTTGTAGACCAGGCTGACCTCGAACTCAGAGATCCAACTGCCTCTGCCTCACAAGCTCTGGGATTAAAGGCGTGCTGCCAGCAACCAGCTCCCCTTACTGGTCTTTTGCTTATATATTATGACTTATAGTTTTGAGGTTTTGTCGGTTTTGTGTGTGTGTGTGTGTTTTCTGATGTTTTTTCTTAGTGTTTCATTTTTTCTTGTTTATTTTTCTTTATCCTTATGTCTTTATCTTTTTTATTTGCTTATTTGTTTTAGAGAGAGAGAGAGAGAGAGAGAGACGGTGTGGGGTTGGAAGGGTGGGGAGCTGGGGAGCATCTAGGAGGACATGAGGGAAAGGACACGATGATCAGAATATATTGCATGAAAATAACTTGATTTCCAGTTAAAAATAAGAGAATTTATAAGCTAAAGACCGTTAGTCCTAGCAGCACTGGAAAGGAAGAGGCAGGTAGATCTCTGTGAGTTCCACGTCAGCCTGGTCTACATAAGTTCCAGGATAGCCAAGGTTATAGAGAGAGACCCTATCTCCAAAGACCCAAATCCAAAACAAAAATAAAGAAGAAAAAAAGTTCTACTTTAATTTATAGTTTCCATTCCAGAAATGTTAGGTTTGTTAACAGTCACAGTTGATCTCTCTATAGACCAACTGACAGATCTAGGCTATGTTCAAAACAATCTAAAAACTGTCGTAACCTAAAAGAAAATAAAATGGAATACCTCTTGTTTAATAATCATTCCTTTGACTTTAGTAACAGAACTGTAAGACTGTGTGATCACTCCCAGTCATGGAAGAAACTGTTTAAGGGAAATCTATCCAGGGTCTGAATCCCAGGCTCCCTGGCTTAAGGCCCCTCTACTCCTTCCCTGCCCTCTGCCTTCCAGGAACTACTTGCTCAGAATCCCTAGTGACCTTCTGGGACTCAGTGACCTCAGGGGAAGGGCTTCAGCTTGGCCACACAGAACCCTGGGTAGAGTCATACTCAGCCAATGCTCATGAACACTTGCTTGGTTGCAGTAAACACTTGTCTGCATTGTCTGCTTACACTTCTGGACAACTCTGTGAAACACAGTCTAGCATTGTTCATGTTTCACACCAGAGAAGGCTCTGGGAGGCTAAGTGCTCCAGCTCTTAAAAGATTTTTAGATTTTTAAATTTTTATTATTGGTGTGTGTGTGTTGTCTGCATGTATGTATGTGTTAAATGCATGCTTGGCTACTGAGGTGGTCAGAAGAGGGTGTGTCGGATCCCTCTGGAATTGGAGTTATGGGTAGTTGTAAGCTACCATGTGGGTGCTGGGAACCAAACCCATGTCCTCCACAAGAACTGCAACTGCTTTTCATCATTGAGCCATCTCCCAGCCCCAGGCTTCAGCTTCTAAATAGCAGGGTGGTGACACCAACTCCACTCTGTCCCCACGCTTCTGCCCATTGCATCCACGGCAGAGGACAGCTTATTCTGACATCCTTAGTGTTTGGTAGAAAGTTCCAAGCCTCCTCCCCTGGAAGTGGCTGCAGTCCTGGCTCCACCTCCAAGAAAGCCCGCCAAATGGTGACCCCCCCTCCCCAGGGAGGGTCAAGACCACTCCCACAGACTATTTAAACTGTCTCCCAGAGAACAAGCACGTGGTCTTCCCAGTTCTCCTCTCCCGCTATGTGTTTTTTTTCCGGAGGGCCACCCAGGAGCGCTAACATCCATTAAACCTGGGCTCCTTCTAATTTGGTCTGATTTGGATTATTGCATTGACAGAGACGTTTGTTGGGCCAAAAAAAAACTTAACATTTGGAGGTTCCACTAAGATGGTTGTTTTTCACACTGGCCCTGTGCTACGTGTTAGAAAACGCTCTTCTCATCCATGCTCTCCACCAGGCTAAGATCGACTTCTACGGGGTGAGTTCTCCTTTTTCAAGTGCGCCTCAGGGCCAGTATGTTTGTTGGATAGTCTGTTGAAGCCGCGACATGCACCCGACCTCCAACCTGACTAAAAGTGGCATGTCAGTCCTCGCTGAAGAGGGATTCCATGGGACAAAGATGTCTGTCCATGCATTTCTCACACCTTTCTTCTTTTGACTCAAGAGTCTTATCACAGTGGACACAGTGTGGTCAGCATTAAGTCTTGAGACTTGGCAGAGACTTGTAAACTTGCAATGCGAGGCCTGATCTCCAAATGCCTTTGGGCTGCCTTTTACAAAAATCCTTTAAAATTGGGGCTATCTAATGCCTAACATAAAAAACAAACACGTCTCCAAATGTAAAGGTGTTCTGTTCTTATGTTTCTGTTCCCTCTTAACAGTGTCTGCTAATCTGTTCCTTCATGGGACCATCTGGTGTGCAGGCATACATATGAGCAGAACCCTGCATATGTAATAAATTAAAAAAAACAATAGCAATTGTGCACCTGCCCACATTCTATTAAGTAATCACAAAAAGGCTACTAGAGTTTTGTGGTCCTGTGAATATGGTTGCTCTCTGGTTTTGATGGGGAACTTAGTTTGTGAGCTGTAAAAAATAACACCATTTTACATATATACATAAACATCACACCCTACAAGAAAGCTGGCCTCCTGTCTTCAGAATCACCTCAGCACGGTATGGCCAGATTTGGTTTCATTATTTCTAACTGTGGTCATTTCAGGAAATTGCATCTACAAAAGCTGTGCCGAAGAACCCAGGGGCAGGGAGGAGTGTGTCTTCAGGAAACCAGAATTACTTGGGTATTTAGGATTACTCTGAAGAACGGTACATACTCGGAGGCTGCAGGAGCAGGTCTGTTTGTCTCCATAGCTTCCAGTGCCTCTGTGTGTGTGTGTGTGTAAGGTGTGTGCCTGTGAATCGTGTGTGTGAATGTGCAGCCACATGCCGGCCACAGCATGCAGAGCTCAGAGGTCTCGGGTATTAGTCCTCATCTTGTTTGAGATCAGGGTCTCTTGGTTGTTGTATATGGCAAACAAGCTGGCCTGGGAGTTTTCAAGGATTCTCTTGTCTCTGCTTCCCTCCTCACCATGGGAGTACGGCTGTGACAGATGCATTCTGCTGTGCCCAACCAGCACATGGGCCTGGGGATTTGAACTCAGGTCTTCAAGCTTGCTTGGCAAACAATTTACCCACAGATCCATCGCCACAGCGCTAGTGTCTTGTTTTTTGGATATATTCTTATTATCCGATTCTAAGCCTGAAAAGCTTTGCTTTTGTTTTATTTTTATATAAACTATCCTCCGTTCTTTGGGCTTAGATTTCTAATACTAGAAAAGACTTTAAGATCAGCCTAGAATTTTTTTTTTCAATGCAGCATTTCTCTGTACCCCTGGCTGTGTAACTGAACTGGAACTCTCTCTGTAGAACAAGCTGGCCTTGAACTCAGAGATCTGACTGCCTCTGCCTCCTGAGTGCTGGGATTAAAAATGTGTGCCACCAGACTCCTAGCTCTAGATCCTTCATTTTTATAAATAAGAGAGCATGGTGCTGGAAAATTGCACAATCAAGGTTATTCGATTTGTATTT
The DNA here is from genome assembly GCF_037038515.1 of Microtus pennsylvanicus. Taxonomy (NCBI): domain Eukaryota; kingdom Metazoa; phylum Chordata; class Mammalia; order Rodentia; family Cricetidae; genus Microtus; species Microtus pennsylvanicus. The sequence goes on along the minus strand of NC_134583.1, from coordinate 105,798,885 downwards.
AGGCTCTTAAAAAATCTTTTCAAAAACCAGCTTCTTATTTAACATCAGGAGAATTTCAATCACTCACTCAGCCATTTTCCCTAAAGTAAAACAATCTGAGTGGGTCTGAGTGACGTTCTTTAAGAATTCATGTCTTGAAGTTCTAAAGCCAGTTCTTCTAAAGGCGGCCTTCTTTGAAGAGGGCGTGGTCTTTGCAGGTATGGTCTGCAATCGGATTTTTCTTTGGGTGGGCAGCTCACACATAACCACATAGAGATTTATTCATTATGAAAACTCAGCCTATAGCTTAGACTTGTTTTTAACTAATTCTTACAACTCAGATTATTCCATTTCTATTCATCTATGTTCTGTCTCTCACACAGCCCATCATTCTGTTTCCTCTGTGGCTCCTCGCCTCTCTCTCAGCACCTAGATTCCTCCTCCTTTCTCTCTCTATCCCGAAGACCCACCCATACCTGCTGCCTAGCTATTGGCCATTCGCCTTTTCATTACACCAATCACAGCAATACACCTTCACACGGTGTACAAATATCCCACAACAACGGAAAGTTAAAACAATGTCATAGGGAAACCTCTAGCCCAATATACCTGTTATTTTTATAAAATGGGACATGAGACAGACTTGGTCACAGACACATGCACCCAGGGAGAATAACATGTGGAGATGAAGGGGAACCAAGGTAAAGAGTTTTTAAGCCAAGGAACAGCAAAAACTGCCAGCAAACACCACAGCTAATAGAGGAGCTAGGGTGTCCCCTCAATGCTACCCTTGGAAGGAGGCATCCTGCCAGCCCACTTCAGTTTTCTTGGCAGCCCTAGGGCATGAGCGCACAAGTCCACCTGCTGGATAGCTAAGGCAGGGCTGAGTCACCTTTTCCTCTTAGAATCCCTCTTTGCCACAGAAAATTGTATGTGACTTTGGACACCCATAGATGTATACATTAGAATATATCAAACATTTGCTGGTAGTAAATCAGAAAAGTATTTTAAAACAATTCTTTGAAACATTTTTATAGTATGGCATAATTTTTACCATTCAGTAAAGACAAAAGCAGAGCCGGAGAAATGACTCAGTGGTTAAGGGTAAGTCCTGATCTTCCAGAGGACTTGAGTTTTGCTCATAGCCACTCATAACTCCAGCTACTGGGGACCTGATGCCCTCTGCTGGCCTCTGTGGACACCTGAACAGGTGGCATACACTTAATGAACACACACACATATACACATAAAAATAAATCTCTCTTTAAAGATGACAAAGCAGATTTACATAGTCATAAGACGCAAGCATTTATTTTTACACAAAGTATTAAACCTTGAATTGATATTTGAGACTGAAGAATGTAGAGAATCTTCCATAAATGTAGTACAAAAAGATAGAAGGTTCGAGACCAGCCTGGTCTACAAGAGCTAGTTCCAGGACAGGCTCCAAAACCACAGAGAAACCCTGTCTCGAAAAACCAAAAAAAAAAAAAAAAAAAAGATAGAAGGTTTTTTTTTTTTTTTCGAGACAGGGTTTCTCCGCAGCTTTTGGTTCCTGTCCTGGAACTAGCTCTTGTAGACCAGGCTGGCCTCGAACTCACAGAAATCCACCTGCCTCTGCCTCCCGAGTACTGGGATTAAAGGCGTGTGCCACCACCGTCCGGCTAAGATAGAAGTATTTTAAAGACCATTTATAAAATTGTTAAAAATTCTGTACTACCTTCTAAGCCAAAATTCATTTAACAACTTATTAATGAAACTCAAACAGCAAGTTTTGAAATTATTTTATATGTATGAATGGTGCTGTGTTCAGAGGCCAGAAGAGGGCACCAAATCCCCTGGGCTTGGAGTTATAGACAGTTGTGAGCTACCATGTGTATTGGGAATTGAACCTGGGTCCTTTGGGAGAGCAGTCAGCACTCCTAACCACCAAGCCATCTCTCCAGTCTCTCAAACAGCAAGCGTTAAAATCGTTTTCAATACAGTTCAATATAAAGATAGAGTGATCTGATGGTTCCATGCTGAGAGGCGCTGGGAAGAAGACAAGAAAAGCTGTGCTTTCCATAACTCAATGTCATGCTACTTTTTATCGCTGTCAAGAGGCACCATGACCAAGACAACTTACAAAAGAAAGCTTATTTGGAGTTTGCTCAGTTTCTGAGGGTCAGTCCATGACCATTATATTGGGAAGCATGGCAGCAAACAGACAGACAGACAGACAGACATGGTGCTGGAGCAGTAGCTGAGAGCTTGCCTTCTGAGACACAACCACAAGGCAGAGAGAGTACCAACAGGCAATGACATTGCCTTTTAAAACCTCAAAGCCTACCCTCAATGACATACCTCGTCCAACAAGGTCACACCTCCTAGACCTTCTGAAACAATTCCACCCAACCGGGGACCAAGTATTCCAATAGGAGCTTATTAGACCATTCTCATTCAAACCACTGTTCCTTTAAGAGCAGCAATCATGTACAACCTCAGGAATATGATTGCTCTAGAGAACAGTAAACTACGCTAGCCTCGAGTGCCAGCTCAGGTGTGCCAGACAGTGTCACTGGTACTGTGTCGAATGTCAGCAACTTCAGTGCAAAGTGTGCATGTTGTGTTCACAACCAAGACTGACGTGAACGTGTAAACCAAGAGGCCTGAGAGCTTCCAGGAATACCTTGGATCCTTGACATGCTCGATTTTTAGTTAATTTTCAGTTCTTTTACATTTAGAAACCTGTTATGTTGTCAAATTTCTCATCCCCCACCATCCATCATCCCACCCAGTCTGATGAGTTGTGATCCAGTTAGTGGATTAGGACTAGTTATGCCTTGTGCGTTTGGAAAATACGAGAGAATCCTCACGCATTCCACAAATACACAGTATGTGTAGCAGACCAAACGGAATCTGAGTGCTACAAGCTGCCAAAACTCAGTTTACAAAGCTGTCTTAGTTATGGTTCCTATTAGCTGTGATGAAACACCGTGACCAAAGGCAACTTGGAGAAAAAGGTTTATTTTGACTTACATATCCAGTCCATTGAGGGAAGTCAAGACAGAAACTCAAACAGGGCAGAAACCTAGAAGCAGGAGTTGATGTAGAGGCCATGGCGGGGTACTGTTTCCTGGCTTGTGCCTTATGGTTTGTTCAGCCTGCTTTCTTGTAGAACCCAGGACTACCAGCCCAGGGATGGCTCCACCCACAATGGGATTGTTCCTCCCCCATCAACCACGAATAAGGAAAGTGACCTACAGGCTTGCCTAGAGCCCGACCTTATGGAGGCATTGTCACAATTGATGCTCCCTCCTCTCCAATGACTCTAGCTGTGTCAAGAGGACATACAATGACCCAGTACAGAAGTCAGCTCATTATAACTGATATACTTTCTGTAGCCTTCTCCAACTGTGGCATGTTCTAGAGAAACCTTGCTACACCTTAGTATGTGGTTAAAGGACTCTGCCTCCGTCTGCTTCTGTGGAGGCTAGATCCTCTCCTTTCCCAGGATTCCATATAGTATACTGCATTATAGTCATTTTGAGTTTTGTTTCTTTTCTTCCTTGAGTGCTATACCTTTAAATCTGGGGGGAGTCATAGTCCCTTTCAGTTGTGAATTCTCTCCAAAGCTGTAGCTTCTTTTCGCTGGCCCTGCATACCAGGCTGAGATGGGAGATGGGACATTCTTGTTTCCTTTGGCTTGTTCACATGAGGAGAGAGGACAGCACAGCTTTGAAGGGGCAGATGGGTTGACTTTGTTAAGTGGGCATAACCAGCCTTCTCCCCCAAGAGTATACAACAAGGAGGTGACCCTTGGGGCAAGCTCAACAGTGAGGTTTCCCTCAACCGTGAGAGAACAAAATCTCAATAGGGAATCAAGGCCAGGCTAACCTTTCAAAGCCTTTGTGCTATTAGCGGCTGTTTACCTGAGTTGGCAGGTGAAATTATGACTCAACGATGAAAACACGGAGGGCAGCAAATGAAAGAATTAGTGCCCTGTTCAAATTAGATTTGCCGTTCAAGCAGAGAAACCTTTGCCTGTTGGGGCTGCTGAGGGCACCTTCAGGGGTCTGCGGCCAAGGACAGGCTGAGAAGCGGCAAATTCATACTGCATTTCATCAAGGGTCCTCCCCTACACCTGCTTCCAAATCGACCGAAGCCGGGAAGAGCTCAGGTCTGACGGGGCCCTCGTGTTCCAAGCGTCATTATGATCCTTGCTTATTCTCCTGGTGTGAATCTGGTCACAGTCTAATTTGTCAGGAAACCTGGGATTTTCTCTGCTTTTTTTATTTTATTGAACATTTTTATCTTCTTATATGTATGGGTATTTTGCCCGCATGTATGTCAGGGCGCCACATACATGCTTGGAACCCATGGAGGTCAAAAGCAGGATCTTTGCTTTTTTTAAATAACAAGGAAACGGGCAAGAATTATTCCCCCACCCAAAGGCAAGGCATCTGAAAAACAGCTATATCATGCTGCTTCCAGTGGCCTTTGAAGGGGGAAGTAATGGAATCGGTGACGGAGCGCTAAGCCACTCTGCATGACTCATTAAGCTGCCGTTTTCAGCGCTTTGCCTCGCACTGTACAAATGATAGAATCCCATTACAATCCGTACTAAGTTTCGATGCTTTGCAGCCGCCTTGCGGGCCCAGCACTCAGACGTGAGGACAGACATCATTTGAAACACAGACAGTCATAATGGAGCTAAATTTGATAAGCCGCTCAGGCGTGAGGCAGCAGCCCAGACCCTTAAGTTGGGATGCACGATTAATTGCTCCTCTTCTATTTATTATCTTTTATCTCTCATTGGATACAGCTGAGTTGCTACTTCTTGGGATGAGGCCAGGGCAAAGGGTGGGAATGAATAATTTTTAAATTATGAAGCAATTTCTTTGTTACGAACCTGGGCTCAGATGCAAGCAGTAATCATTCCCTTTTCCCAGGACAGTGTCCTTTGAACTCAAAAAGACATTTGCTTTTCCATCCTCCAGCCAGGGTGAGCAGGTCAGACATGTCTGTCTAGTCCTTGCAGGTTGCTATTTTTCTTGCCCTCACTAAGAAAGTAGCCTACTTGACCAGTGACTTCTCATGGCCCAGAGTACCCTTAAAGACTTTCTTGATATTCATCAGTGAATCCCACAGCCTGCTCGCTCTGCTTCGCCGCTGACAGACTTGCTCATCCGTGTGCCTTTCACCCAAGTCTTGTCCGAGGAGGTAAGAACTTTCTCTTCAAGTCGTCTGTGAGTTTGAGTGGTGTTAGATTAAAAGAATCAACAGACTTGGATTCCAGAGGCCCTCGATTTCCTTCCTGTTTATTCAACAGCTTATTTGTGGTCCATCCAGGTGTTGCTTTAAAAAAGGAAAAGAAAAAGAAAAGCCACTCTTGAGAATTAATTTGTGGCCAGCAAAATGGTGTCAACTCCTGTAGCAGGTCCTGAGAACTTCATGGAATCCTGTGCTGAGAAGAGGCTGAGTGTGGGAGCAGAAAGGATGAGCAGAAGGAGAGAGCAACAGGCTGGGGGAGGGGCTCGGGCTGGAGTGACCCACAACCCTGACCACGGCTGTTGATGGCCCCACTGAAGGCGGCATTGACATACTGGAGAAAGGACTCACTAATGTACCATGCGTGTGACTGAAGATGCCTTTGTATTAAAAAGCAAGCTTCCTACCTATGAAAGCCATTGATCTCCTCGTAGGAAACCTCTTAAGATATGTGAAAATGGAAACCAATTGTGCTCCTATCATTCAGAAATATCTAATACTTTACTCATCGTTACATAATATCAGATCACGTATTTAATCAGTGACCCATTGTTTTTGTTAATAGGAATGACGCTGAGCAGAGTTGTAGTCCCAGCTTCTAAGAAGGCTGAGGCAGGAGGATGATAAATTCAAGATCTGCCTGGGTTATATAATGGCACCCAGGCCAGCATGGACGACTTAGGGAGACCCTGTTGTTAAAATTAACAAAAAAAGTGTAAGAAAGGCCTGGAGATATAGTTGTGTGGCAGAAGGCGTTCAGCTCCTAGTACCAGAAAAGAAAGGCAGACAGAAGGAGAGAGAGAGAGAAGAGGAGGGGAGGGGATGGGATGGGAGTGGGTGGGAGGAGCGGAGAGGAGAGAAAAATAACATTAGCCGACATTTACAGAGCTTCCTAGGTTTCTGAAGTGCCTACCAGCCAGCTCACTGGGTCTTCGAGGCAGCCGATGAAGAGGCACGGGTTTCATCCTCATGTTAATGATTAGAACTGAGAAGGAACTTACCCAAAGCCACAGCCAGTAAGGACTGGATTCAAGCTTCAAACCTGGTAGTTGGCCTCCAGAATCTGAGCTCTTACTGTCTCTGAACGATTCTAATCACTTCTCAGGCTGTACTGGGTCTCCGGTCGAGAGTATACATAAGGCAATGAACTCAGATGTTCTTTGCTTTTTTGATGCTTAAGACAAAAGCACCTGTCTGGGGCTGGAGCATTTTGTTGCCCATTTCTGAGCTGGGAAACGGGCTAGTTCACACAGGAAGCGGAAATCCTTGATTTACAGTAGCGACTGAGAGCGTTCGGCTCACAGGTGTTCCGGTCATCAGTAGCACCACAGGTTGAAATTTGGGTATCAAAAAAAGTTTTGAAAGGTGGTAGTGGGACCTTTAAGAGGCAATTAGATCCTGAGGACTTCCCTCTCAGGAATGCATGCATGTAGCAATGCTTTAAGGCCACCTGGGAACTCTCACACCAAACTCTGTCCACTCCCAGCTCTTCAGCTGGCTTCTTCCCACACCATCAGGTGGGGAGGCAGCACAAGACCCCTGACAGCTGCAATCACCCCTTCTGGAATGTTGCAGCCTGCCAAACCATGAGTCAAGCTTTCCTTCTTTCTAACTAACCAGCTTTGCATATTGCTATAGCAGCAGGCCTCAGGCTGTGGTGGCTGGAATGAGATGCACCTCGACCCTCATAAGTCTTAGGCGTTTGAATACTTGTTCCACATTGGTGACTGTTTGGGAAGGATGAAGAGATGTGGCCTTACTGGGAGAAGTGTGTTCCTGAGGCCACTGTAAAGTTTCAAAGGCTTCCCACCATCCCCAGTGTGCCCAGTGTGCCCTATCTGCTTATTGGTTATGGAACTAGATGTGAGCCCTCTCAGCTGCCCCAAAACCATGCCTGTCTGCTGGCTGCCATGCTCCTGGCAATAAGCCCTTCTTCCTTCTATAAGCGGCCATGGTCATGGTGTTTTATCACAGCAATAGAAACATAACTAATTCATAGACCAAAAAGTAACCAATAGAGATATTGCAGGAAGCTAGAATACTCAGAGTATAAAACCTTAAAAGATATTAAGAGAAACTCTTCTTTACATATGGAGAAAACAGAGCCTACAGCAGAGCCTCGGAGAATATAGATCACCACTAGCTGATCTGGTACTGGGAAAATGAAACCTATTTTCCCCTGTCTTTTCTGGCTGTGTAGGGTTGGAGTTGTGTAACTACTGATCACTGCTATCATACGTACATGTTGATGAAATGAAAGAGGATGAACTCATATAAAAAGGAAGATGTATCCCTCTTCGCTCTTGGACTGCTCCCTCTCCTGTTGTCATACCTCACCCACCATGATGGGTGGTACCCTTAAACCTCAGTGGATCCTAGCTACGGAGCATCCGTAATTATGTCTGCAGTTCACGGAGAGGGCTCAGAAGTTGTCAGCTGGCCCTAACAGGGAGTTGATCCAGTGAGTCAGATTGTCGTTAAGGAACAGTGTGAGGCTGAGACCCTACAGGCAGCCAAGCCATAAACCCCAGCCTTCACAACCTGAGCTTCTGGAAGGAATTACACGGCCCAGGTCTCAGCCTCCAGAGAGGGTCTAGTAGGAGAGCAAGAGAGGGAAATGCTTAGGATACAGAAGTGCGACTGTTTCTAGAATTCTAGAACCCAGGGACTGTTCTGCCAGCCAGAGCAAGGGTCTTCTCGATGGGCATTAGCAAGTTGCTTTTCCCAGAGAATCCTTGGTTGCACTGTTCATGGAGATAGTATTCTTGATCATCCAATTGAAACTAATCCGAAAATTAGTTTTCAGAAGCATGAGTAACAATGACAATGACGAAATTGTACTCAGCACTGTATATAACTCTGGTCTTTTGATCCTGTCTTCCCCCTACGGTCAGGGTCCTGCATTCCTTCCACCCATTCATGTTGATTACACTGAAGCATACCAGGCAAATACCCTGTTACCCACACCTTTTAGCCTGGCCTCTCACCATAGTGCAAATCAGCATCTCCTCTTCCTCTGGAGTCCTGGCTGCTGTCGACTGTGTATATCCTAAGTGACAGATGAGTCCATCCATGTCTCTACGAAATTGTTAAGTCTCAAGAAGGAAGTACCTGCTGAGTGGTGGTAGCACACGCCTTTAATACCAGCACTTGGGAGGAAGAGGCAGGCAGATCTCTGTGAGTTCGAGACCAACCTGGTCTACAGAACTAGTTCCAGGACACCCAGGGCTACAGATAGAAACCCTGTCTTTAACCTCTCCCCTTCCAAAAAGAAAAAAGAAAAAAACACAAAGAAAAAGATGCTTCCTTCATGCTACATTCAAAATTATTGACATTTTTTTTTTAGACAAGTTTCTCTGTGTAACAGAGCCCTAACTGTCCTGAAACTCGCTTTTTGGGCCAGATTCACCTCTGTCTCAAAGAGATCCACCTCCCTCTGCTTCCTGAATGCTGGGACTAAAGATGTGCACTATCACCACCTGGTTTACCATTGACAATTTTAAGCATAAATTTTCATAATAAAATTCTCTTCAGAATATTCAAATTTTTATCACTGCAATGAGACAAACCCCATACTTGAGTATCCCAGAATGGCTAATAACCCACAATAGGTTTACCTCACCCTAGAATAAATCCAAAAAGCTGTTTGTGTCACTGAATAGATTTCTGATTTTAAATTTCTTGAATACTTGGAAAACAGGTTAGTATTAAGTGCTCAGAGGTTGTTATCTGTGGATATTATTGACGGAGGAAGGTCATTGGTTAAATAAAAAGAAACTGCTTGGCCCTCATTGGTTAGAAGATAGGTGGGAGGAGTAAACAGAACAGAACGCTGGGAGGAAGAGGAAGTGAGCTCAGACTCCACAGCTCTCCTCTTGGGAGCAGACGCCTCAGAGAGACGCCATGCCCCGCTCCCGGGCAGACACACGTGATGAAGCTCCCACCCAGAATGGACGTAGGCTAGAATCTTCCCGGTAAGACCGGTGCTCACAGATTATTAGAGATGGGTTGATTGGGATATCAGTATTAGCCAGTAAGAGCTAGAGCTAAAGGGCCAAGCAGTGTTTAAAAGAATACAGTTTCTGTGTAATTATTTCGGAGCATAAGCTAGCCATGTGGGCAGCCAGGGTGCTGGGGACGCAGCCACGCCGCCCTTATTACTACATATTATCAAGCCTTAAAAGCAGAGATGTTAATGCGGACGTTTCTCTGCACTTAATCTGCACAGCAACAGAGACTGAGTTTCTCAGGCTGCAACCATGGTTCATGTTCTAGTACATGGAGAACAACCTCACCCTGCAGAAAGACATGGTTATGTTTGTCAGTTTGACATTTGTGTACATTAAAAGGCATGCTGATGTCCATTAAATATGCCAAGAGGAGCTTAATGGATACCAAAAACAAAACAAAAAAGACTCGTGCCAGGCAGTGGTGGTGCATGCCTTTAATCCCAGCACTGGGGAGGCAGAGGCAGGCGGATCTCTGTGAGTTCGAGGCCAGCCTGGTCTACAAGAGCTAGTTCCAGGACAGGAACCAAAAAGCTATGGAGAAACCCTGTCTTGAAAATCCAAAAAAAAAAAAAAAAGACTCGTGACTACTGGGGTAGAATAGGAACTATCTCTTATTTGCCATCTGTATTTTGTGTCTTTAAAGTTTTAATCGCCCCACTACCTTGTTTCTTATAAAACCCTTTAGTATACCTACCTGATAGAAGTTCTATGGCCGTAACTAACTTAACATCAGTTTCAAGGTGTTGTAAGGAGGGGGCCACTTGCTGGTTCCCAGCTGCTTAGCCCCAAATTAACCACACAGAAACTTTAATAATCAAATCACTGCTTGGCCCATTAGCTCTAGCTTCTTATTGGCTAACTCTTACATATTAATTTAACCCATTTCTATTAATCTGTGTATCATCATGTGGCTGTGACTTACTGGATAAAGTTCCCTCTGTCACCGGCTTCTGACTTCACCTCCTTTTTCCCAGCATTCAGTTTAGTTTTCCCCACCTAGCTCTGTTCCCCTATAGCCCTGCTATAGTCCCGAAGCAGTTCCTTTATTAACCAATGATATTCACAGCATACAGAGCGGAATCCCACATCATCAAGGGACTATAGTTTTGGGTCATCCTCATCTTGCAAGCTTAGGTGTTGTAAACAAATCCTAAACTGCGAAAAGAATTCCATATTTACTGGACTGCAGATCTGAGATGAAAAAGACTTTTGTCTTATTTTAAAAATACTATTTTTAGAATTTTGTTGTCATAGGCTGGGACCTTCAGTACATGCCAGAAATGAAAAAGGTGTGAGAAATACTGGCATTCATAAACACCGCCATACGTCATGTCAGGTGAATCCAGGTTCCATGTCTCCAGCTAATGAGACCAGTGGAGACGACACAGGTTTGTTTTTTTCCCAGGGCTAAAGATCATTTCCTCCTTGCTCGGAAACCCTTGAGTAGCACAGTGGTCCGTGTTCCCTCTTCTGTTCCTATTTCATGACATTGTTTGAAAGCTTAAAATATGCTAGTGAGGAGGGCACCTCGTGGCAAAGTTGTTGCTGTCCTCTTCTGTGGATTTTCCAAGTAGCAGGAACACAATATCTCAAGCAAAGGGAGGGAGGGAGGAGGGGAGGAGGGGAGGAAGGGAGGAAGGGAGGAAGGGAGGAAGGACTCTTTAAGTCTTTAAAGAGAGTACATGACACCTGGATTGGAACACCAGGATTCTCCAAGGCTTTAGCTGATTTCTCTGTTCATCCTTGAGGTTTCCATCCCAAACCACACACAGCGATCACAGGGCAAACTTGTAAATATCACCAACCCCCCAACCCCCCAGATGGAGGGTGGATATTGGTCTGGGACTGCTCCCCAGGAGATTGCAATGTTTGCAGAAGGTTGAAAACCCTGAGCCAGCCTGAGTTATGGGGTGGGAAGTGTCCTAGCCCCTCTTAGTGAGCAGGGACCCCACTATCAACCAGGACCAGCAGTGGTTAGTGTCATTAAGTAAGTAAATCAGCAGTTCTTCATACGGCTCTTGGAGAAGGCAGGTTTTAAGGGCCACTGGACCAGCACCCACCTTGGTTTTTAAAAGCGGTTGCTCTTTGCTCGTAATAACCACTTTCCTTGGGAATTTCCCTGGCATTTGGGTGTAAAGAGTATGCGTTTTTAAAGCTGTCCAAACGCCCATTTGTGCAGCAGACCCTAACTCCTCTCCATAGACCTCTATGCTTTATCAAGTAAATGATACATATCTAAAAACCCATCTGGGAAGGCATTTACCTGAGGGACTCTGTGTGTGTGTGTGTGTGTGTGTGTGTGTGTGCCTCTGCGCATGTGCACACATGTGCCCTGTGGTCTATGGCTCACTGTCTAAATAAAAATCTTCTAACCGTTTTTTAAATAGACACATCTAGCAAGTTGTCATTTTGCTACTCTTTGACACTCTAAAGTGCCACAATGTGGGGAGGGGCTTGTTTGAGTGGTATTATTATTATTATTAGAAATTTCATATCAAGATGCTTTACCCAGGCTGGAGAGATGGCTCAGTGATTAAGAAAGAGCACTGGGTATTCTTCCTGAGGACCCAGGTTCAATTTCCAGCACCCACATGGCAGCTCACAACTGTCTGTAGCTCCAGTTCCAGGGGATCTGGCACCCTCACACAGACATACATGCAGGTAAAATACCAATGCACATAAAATTGAATAAGAATCTTTTTAAAGAAAGATGCTTTACCCAAAGAAACAGATTTTAGGGACCAGTGAGACAGCGCCTTCTGTGGAACTAGGTTAGTACTAGAGTCAAGATCTTTGTGCTTTAAGGTTCATAGACGCTAACCCTCACCCTTCTGCCATTCCTGACATGCTCTTTGGAGTATGACAAGGACATCCGGGAGATAAAGAGTGTGTCCCCGTGAGTCATGTAACTGATAGTACATGGAGTCAGTGACAGAGTGTCCCTGTGGAGGAGAAGAGGGGGACTTCAGTGACGGATTTCTAGAATAGTAGAACATCGCTTCATGTACCCAGGACTCTCACATTTCCTGAGGGAACTTTCTACCTGGGCTATGATCCTGAAGTGGGAGATCTCAACGACAGTGTAGAGAATGTGAGTTTGGTTAGAGCCAAGTGTCCCTGTAATGACCAGCAGGGAATCTAACTTCTCTGTGATTTGGTTTCTGATGGGGGAAGTCCTTCTGTATATGTGTTGCTTGTATTGGTTAATGAATAAAGAAACTGGCTTGGTCTGATAGGGCAGAGTAGAGCTAGGTGGGGAAAAACTAAACTGAATGCTGGGAGAAAGAAGATGGAGTCAGGAGAAGCCATGTAGCCCCACCGGAGACAGACGTTGAAACTTAACCTGGTAAGCCACAGCCACATGGTTATACAGATTAATAGAAATGGGTTAATTTAAGTTATAAATTAGCCAGAAATATGCTTCAGCTATTGGCCAAGCAGTACTGCAAATAATATGGTTTCTGTGTGATTATTTCAGGGCTGAGCAGCCAGAAAATAACAAGCAGCCTTCCTACAACAGGTTTCCATATGGGTAAAGGGATAAAAATGAGACTTTGGGAGGTAGAGAGTTGGCTGGGCAGTTAGGAGAACATACTGCTCTTGCAGAGGACCTAAGTACAGTTCCTAGCACTGATCCTGGGTGTCTCACAACTGCCTGCTTCTCCAGCTTCAGGGGATTCAATGCCTATGAACTTTGCCAGCACCTGTACTCATCACACACACACACACTTTAAAGTAATAAAAATAAATCCTTTAAAATGAGGAAACAGTTAGTTTGCTGTTGTTGTTGTTTCTTTTGTTTTTTCAAGACAGGGTTTCTCTACGTAGCCCTGGCTGGCCTTGAACTCAGAGACTCATCCGCCTCTGCTTCTTGAGTGCTGGGATTAAAAGTGTGTGCCACCACCACCCGGCTATCTGGGTTGATCTTTACAGCCAGATGGACGGCACAATCATTGTGTGCCATTGAGTAAATGCCCCCGGAGTGTCAATCGCATTCCAGAGGACCAAGGACTCTCTGATATTCGGAAGCAATCTGGCCCAAATCTAGATGGACCAGTTCCTTTTTCTTGTGTTTGAAGCTGGGAGTATAAGAGCAACTCTAAACCGCCCATCGTGGGCGGTCACCATCTGCTTCTCCTCTCAGGCAGCCAGCTTCTGCTTCTTACCTTCCCGGATGCTTCAGAGGGATCAGCTCTGGCACTGGGAAGAAAGTTAAATTGTCTTCTGTCGTCCTGATTCCCCCCCCCCCCACACACACACACAAACACACTTACCATTTCTGTTCTTTTCATCTCTCTCCATCCACTCTCCTGAGCACTCACTGATCTAAGATTTACAAGTACTTTATAATATTTAACATTTACAATGCGGCCATTTGGCTTCCGTGTGTGTGTGTGTGTGTGTGTGTGTGTGTGTGTGTGTGTGTGTGTATGCATGTGTGCAAGTTCATGTGTGTGTGAGTGTATGTGTGCATGTGTGTGCAGAAGCCAGATGACAGCCTCGGCTTTTCTTCAGGCTTGTTTCATGAGATAAAGTCATATGCTGGCCTGGACCTCTTCCACCAAGCTAGGCTGGCCGGCCAGTGAACTCTGATCATTCTCCTGTCTCCACACCACCCTCTGCCCCTGCCCCAGTGCTGGGATTACACGTACTTACAGCTTTAAAACGTGAGTCCTGGGGATCAAACTTAGGTCCACTTGTGCAGTGATCACAAGTCAGCCATCGCTCTTATGATCCACCTTCAGCAGACACAGAAGCTAAAGCTTATCCAACCCATGTCCTGTTCCTAGTCTCAGGTGAAGAATGTGGCAAACTCTGGGTCATTCTGTCCAGTCCAAGAGCCCCTGCTTTCTTCCTGTAATGGTGACACTTGTTCTCCATGGCATCTCTGGGTTGGTAGCCATGAGAGAGGGAGGGGAAGGGAAGATTCCATCTTTGGAGGTGTCCTATGGAGAAGCCTGCGGTACCCTATGTGGACACTAGGTGGCAGGGGACCATTGGGCTCCACAGACCAAGAGCGTCCAGCTCACTGGTTTCTGTAGCCAAAGGCTGCTATGTCCGGCTGTAGCTTTAACTCTGCTGTGAAGAAAAGGGTAGGCGTAGCTATTAAATAGCTACCCAAGCTGTGAAGGCCGCTTACTTGACTCTTTTACATAGCTGCCACCAAATACCTGACAGAAATTACTTAGGAGCAAAGATTCATTTTGGCTCATGGTCTGAGGGCTCAGTCCACCATGGCAGGGACTGTGTGGCGGCATCCACGGTGTTTGGTGTCAGGTGTGTGTGGCTGGGACTCCTTACATCTGGTAGATCTGGAAGCAGGGAGATTAGGCGGAAACCTTACCAGACTAACCTATAAGATCACCCTTAATGGTTAGTTTTTTCCTGAGACTTCCCCCTTAAAGAGTTCACACCCTTCTGAAGCAGAGACACCCTGGGGACCAAGTGCCCAAACACACCAGCCTGCAGGAGACTTTCTCATTCAAACCATCGCATCACCACAGGACACAAAAAGGGAATTAAGACTAAAAAACAAGCATGGGAATGAGAAAAGAGCCCTGATACAGCCTCAATGCTGTAAAAATTCCATTTAAATCCCCCCTTAAAAAAAGAGCTTAAATCAAACACTTGTGATAGTTTCACTTACATTTAAGGATAAATTTCATTTAATTCCCTTTTTTTTTTTTAAAGAAGCAAGAGCTGCTTAAGGTCTCCTTTTCTTAGTTTTCCCAGAGGGCAATGCTTTTCTTCTGACTAAGGAAAGAGAAATACATACTCTCATCTCACAGGAGAGAAGCTGAGTTCAATGGTGTTTCCTCTTGGCACAATAGTATCTGAGAGTGTTGGTGCAAAGACTTAACATCATGTGGAATGGCTACAGGTATTGGCTCATCATCTGCCTGCAGAGTGAACAGACTGAGGGTGAACGGATTGAAGGTGGGAGCTAGGCCTGCTTGGTTCCAGAAAGCCCTCTTGTAACCTTCATTTTAAGACAAGTCAGATACAGGCAATGGCCTGGCAGGGACTCTGCCTTTTCCAGAGTGGTCTGGCAAATGCTTTCAAAAGTGATGGGTCCCTACTTTTAACTGTGTGAAATCCAAAGCATTCTACGCTGAATGACTTGGTGGCTGGGTGTTTTAGTATTAGGAAATACTACAGAACTACCCAGGGTTAGGATTTTGGCCCAATGAGAAATGAGAGTGGGAGTCATTATCCACAGGATGGAGGAAAGACCCCTCTACCAAAGCCACTCCGTCCGACCCTCTTGCTTGGGATCTTGCATATAGGACAGAATTCTGATTATTTAATCCCTGATTAAACTGGACTCAACCTCCAAACGGATGCATATACTAGGCTCAATCCTGATCAATCCTGGTAATCTCCCAGCACTGTGACTGGCATGTTAAGGCATCCATAGCTGGAACCAGACAGGCCGTGATGCGGTTCTCTGCAAAGGAGATTAGCATCCAGTGTTGAGAATGAGAGACCCGGTACTTTCGATCGCTGCTGGACTCCCTGGAAAGGAGTTCTAAGCAATCGATGGAGTGACGCTACAGCCTAGAGCAACCTGTGGGTCACAACCCTTTCACAGGGGTCACAACTATAGGAAAACATAGTTATTTATGCTATGATCCATAATAGTAGCAAGATTACAACTATGAAATAGCAATGACAATAATTTTACGGTTGGGGGTCACCACAGCATGAGGAACTGTATTAAAGGGTTGCAGCGTTAGGGAAGTTGAGAACCACTGGCCTAGAGGTTCCTCAGAGGAGTCTTCTTGCTGACCTTAGGCTGGGTTCCATGGCTTATCCCACCCCATCACAGTTACCTGCTGAGTTCTGTCAGCACTGCAGTGAATGGCGCCTTGCTCGTGTGGGCCCAGTTATTAGCCTTGCTTCTGGGGTACCCGAGAATGATGCTTACTTTTGTTTGTGCACCTCTGTTCTTCTAGAGAAATGCTAATGAGGGGAAGAAGGAGAGAAAAGCTGCCCAAACTGAAGAGGAAAAATGAGTTTCCCTTGTGCAAAATCGCCAGCATTCCCATGGTGCTAGCGTAGGTAAAGAGTGCATCCATCAGCACAGGCTCAGAGACAGCAGTTGCAGATTCTCTTTGTCTTTCCTTCTAGAAGTTTCTTCATGGTCAACAAGTCATATGACCTGAACATAAGTAGGGTAGGGCTGTTGGCTGTGTGTGTGACTGGACGGAGTCTGTATATTACAGGCAGGGTGCTATGGCCTGCAAGTACTGCTGGCTTCCTATGTGAATGGATTCTTTGTGGTCCTAACCTGGGCAAGGCAGAAGGTCAGGCTTCAGGGTTTCGGGACACTCAACTGTGAAGAACACGAATGTGAGAGTTAATTTACTGTGTCATCTTGGGTAAGAATGCCCGTCCAGAGGCGGGCAGTGGTGGTGCATGCCTTTAATCCTAGTGCTTGGGAGACAGAGGCAGGCAGATCTCTGAGTACAAGGCCTGTCTGATCCACAGAGTGAGTTCCATGACAGCCAGGGCCATGAAGAGAAATCCTGTCTCAAAAAACAAACAAGCAGACAAAATGAATTATAACCTCTGGGTGTGTCTGTGAGGGAGTTTCTTCAAGAAAAAAAAAAGACATATACCATCCCATCTATAGTTAGTTTGGCTCCAGTGGCACAGAGACTTGGAAGGGCAAGCTCTCCCGCCTCTGCAAGGTCTCCATTCTCTGCTGCAATCAGACAGTGGCTCTCTGGGTTCCAGGCTTCTGAGTTTGGACTAGAACCACATCACTGGGTCTTCCGGGCATCCAACCTAAAGATGGCACATTGTAGGGTTTGTTGACTTCAAGACTTTCACAGCTCAGTCCCTCCTATGCCACTTTCTCGGTGTCTGTGTGTTCTATTGGTTCTGTTTCTCGGGTGGTCCCTGACTGAATCATGAGGGTCTCACAGGGAAGGCTGTGCACACAACTGCGCATGGGCTGTGTTCCACTGAACACCAAAGACTTGATCAGGAGCAGTAGATGCCACCGGGCAGAGAAAACAGTATTCCCACCCTGTCTGCTGCCCGTTACCACCCACTCTCTACCCTGCTTTTGTTTGCTTATTGCCTGCCTGCTTGCTTCCTTCCTTCCCTCCTTCCTTCCTTGCTTCCTTCCTTCCCTCCTGCCTTCCTTATTTCCTTCCTCCCTCCCTTCCCCCCCCTCTCTCTTTCTTTCTTCCTCCTCCTTTTTTTCTTCTTTGTTATGGTCTCCCTATGCAACCATGCTGATCTGGAACTCACAGACCAGAATGTCCTCTAGCTGGTGGTGATCTTCCTGTCCCCATCTTCCTGAGATTACAAGGCAGGTGACAGCATTGCTGCAGCTAACCCTGACTTTTGTGGCATCAGACTTCTGAGGTAGAAGACCTGGCTTAACCCTGGTAGGCAAGAAACGTTGAAGAGAAAGACCTTAGAGCAAGTAGGCCCATGAGTTAGCCGGGCGTTTGGGCACTGCCTGGCACCCAGACTTTCCCGAAGGAAACAGAAGCAGCATGTGAGCTTGGGAAGGGCACCTTGAGGGACTTATCAGGGCTGTAGCCTGAGGTACAGAAGCAGGTAAATAAATTCTGTTTACCTGATCAACTGATGTCCTTAGATTTTGTTCCTAAAATTACAACCCAGCGAACTGGGCGCCACACTTCAAGGACACAGAGTCCCTGAGAACACAGACTTTCTAATAATATCTTTGTCCCAGAGCTGGGAAATTAAGTGTCGTGTTTGTTCTGCTGGAGACAGCAAACTCCCTCCCTCTATCCTAAGGGAGGGAGTAAGAGCCTCGTTGCTTGCTTAAGTATAATAAATACTCCTAAAGAAAGCAGCTATGGATCCTTTGGCTTTTGTTCTAGAAGTTTCTGTCTCCATAGTTAGGAAGTCTCATGACCTAACTATTACTAGGCCAGAGTTCTTAAAACTAATGTTGTCCTTCTGGGCTTTGTACATTGCTGGCCGGACTCTAGTTTATAGTTATTTGCAATCGGCTGGAGGTGAGACCCGAGGGTGAATGGAATTCTGAATTCTGGATAACTGACCTATGAGAGCCAGGACATGCGCAGAATCAGACCTGATGTCACCAGTTTGGTAGGGTCTAGGATGTATCAGGGAAGACATGTGAGGCTAGAGGATTTCATTGTATAGTAGAACAGTAAAATCTTTACAGTTAGAGCGGGCTGTTTCCTAAGCCCATGTGGTCATAGGACCAAGATGTTTGTGCAGGTCAGGTAGAGCTCAACTTGCAGATAAAGGGCGTCAGAGTTGATACTTCCTGTCTGGAATCTTTTTGTTTTTCGAGACAGGGTTTCTTTGTGCAGGAGCCCTAACTGCCTTGGGGCTCGCTCTGTAGACCAGGCTGCCCTCGAACTTATAGAGATCCGCCTATTCTGCCTCCCTTGCGCTGGGATTAAAGGCGGTGTGCTCCACCACCACCCAGATACCTGTCTGGAATCTTACACAAAGGGAAAACTAATGGCACACAGCTGCCTCCTAGGTTCACAGCAAGGAGAAAGTGGGCTGGCGTATATAACACACTCGTAAACAGGGTCTGAAATGAACAGAATGTGAAATACAAGGGGTCAAGGCAAGACCGCATTCAGTGGCTTCTCGCGATGACAGAAATGCTTTGCCAAGGAGGCAGAAGGCCTGACCTCTCTCCCCAGGCTTCCCAAAGAGTCATGGGAGTGTCTTTGTGTAGTCCCTTTCACTTAAGACACGTTGGTGACATAGCTGTGATAACTGTCATGCGTCCATCCGAAAGTGGTTCCAGAAGCAAGACAGTGGACTCTGGGGCTAGGTTATAATATGAATGAACCTTCGAAACACGCCAAGCTAAACAACCAGCTACGAATGACAGCTGGCACGTGATTCCACTTAAGCGAGGCATCTCAACAGGAAGAAGCATGGACAAAAAGCAGAGGTCGGTTTTGCTGATTATTTGTCCTTCCTTCCTCCCTCCCTCCCTCCCTCCCTCCCTCCCTCCCTTCCTTTCTTTCTTTTTTCCTTTCTTCTTTTCTTTTTTCTAGGTGCATGTCACTATATCACTATTTTACATGGTTAAAATGGCGAGCTTTGTGCTATGTATATTTCACCATAAAACAAGAACAAAACACAGAGATGGGGAGATAGCTCACTGGTAGGTTGTTTGCCCAGCAACAGTGAGGTTCTGGGCCCAGTCCCCAGTACTGTAGCAATAACAGAAAAGCAAGCAGTGAAAACAGAGACAAGGTTGCGTGACTTCCCAGGAAAAGCCATGAGGTAGTGATACTACCCCACAAAGCCCACCCAGCTCTGGCCTGCAAACACTGGAGGCAAACCCCGCTGTTCCTCTCTCATGCTGTCTGCCCATCATTTCCTTCCTGACATAGCTCAGACAAACTCCGCAGCCCTGTGTTTGGTTCCCAAGGCACTTCTGCTGGTGCTTGGAAGTCCTTGCTGCTTTTCCCTCGGGAACCCAAAGTACTGCAATTTGGTCTTCCTTCTGCAAGCCTGGTTGGTGATCCCCTCAGCCCCTCGGTGGCCAGGGACTGTTCCTCCTCCTGCTCTGGTGCCTTTCACAAGCCACAAGTCTGTGACCAAAAGGAGTCCAGATGGGCACTTTCAGATGATTCTGTCCTTTGTTCCCTGCCAGGAGCAGTTGTGGACAATTATGTTCGCTTTCTGGCATTGCAAACATTTAAACTTACATTCCGGGCTGGAGAGATGGCTCAGTGGTTAAGAGCATTGCCTGCTCTTCCAAAGGTCCTGAGTTCAATTCCCGGCAACTACATGGTGGCTCACAACCATCTGTAATGAGGTCTGGTGCCCTCTTCTGTCCTGCAGGCATACACGCAGACAAAATATTGTATATATAATAAATAAATAAATAAATACAAACTTACATTCCACTCACCGTGATAACTTCACTTTACTCCGTGGCTCCTAACACATAGACAGGTAAATCCTCAGGAGGGGATTTTCTAACTTTATGCAGTACAACGCAACCTAAGATTGCAGGTGTGTTCTGTTTTTATAAACCCTATATCCTGTTTGAGAAACTCACTAGAAAGGCATGTGCGTGGGTGTGTTCACAGCTGGCCACTAAGGGGTGCTGACGGGTCAGGACTCAGTGAGGAGCAAATTGGTTTGGGAGAGTTTTGAAGTATGGCAGTCTCGTAACTGGGGCCTTAGGACCCTCAGCTTCTCAGGCCCCTTGACAATTCCCCTTAAAGAGGGATGACAGGTGTTGACTTGATTTATCTGCAGAACAATTGTCTATTTAGTTGCTTTAACTGGATAAACATTTTCTTGGCTTAATGTCTGCTGGGGGTAGTTTTAATTTAATGTCTTATTTTTTGTAGTTGTTGACTCAGTACAGGCCACTCTTTTTCCCAGAGAAGGCGAATATTTGTTTTCACCTTCCAACACAATTTTTTTTCTCATAAAACTACCCTAGTATGGCCAGCAGCCTTGAGACTTACCTTGAGCCTCATGTAGACTCACCTCAATGGCCCTCTGTGTCAGGCACCCTCCTTTCAGCTCAGCAAATAAACTGCTTGCTATTTTGATTCTGTTTTGGGTAGAGGGGTGTTAGTAATAATTTTTAAATTATTGGTTTAAATTTGATTTTTTCTTTTTGTTTTTCGAGACAGGGTTTCTTTGTGGCTTTGGAGCCTGTCCTGGAACTAGCTCTGTAGACCAGGCTGGTCTCGAACTCACAGAGATCTGCCTGCCTCTGCCTCCCGAGTGCTGGGATTAAAGGCGTGCGCCACCATCGCCCCGCCTAAATTTGATTTTTATAACGACATTACTTCTGCTCCCCATCAAACCCTCGTATGTATGCCCCCTACTCTAAATTCATGGCCCCTTTCTCTTTAATTGTTGTTATTGGTAGTAGTAGTGGTAATTTGTGTATAGGTATATTCCTAAATATATAAATACATTTTGTTTGGTCCACAGAATGTTACTTGTATATTTGCATTTTCAGGCTAGCCATTAGGTATTAGATACCTAATGTGTGTGCTTTTCCCCAGAGAGGACTATTTCTCAGTATTCTTTAGCTGCCTGTAGTTCTTAGTCTAGGGTTGGGGGTCTTGTGGGCTTTCCTTCCACGTTGATCTGTCTTTTGGCATCACCCTTTTTCAGACCATGTTTAGACAGCCGTGTTGCTGAGGCTTCATGTATGTAGCTTTACTGACATTTCTAGAAGACACAACCTCACAGCAAACTTCCTAATCCTCTGGCTCTTCCAGTCTTTCGGTGCCCTCCTCTGTGATGATCCCTGAGCCTTAGGTACAGAAGATGTATCAGTTGGCACAGGCCTCACAACTCTGCATCTTGATAGGTTGTGGTTTTCTGGAATAGTCTCTGTCACAAAGAAAAGTTTCCTTGATGAGGAGTGAGAGCAACACTTTTCTGTGGGTGTTAGGACAAACATTTAGAATGTAGTTAGAGACTGCGTGAATTCAATAAAGGGATGGCTGTGGGCTCTCCTCCAAAATCCATGACGTCACCAGCCCCGTGCAGTTGGCTCAGTTTCCAGTACTAAGCACGATTTCCCTGATGTTGAGCAAGCCTTATACCCAATCAGAGAGCTATTGGTTGCTGCCAAGGCATGTGTGCCACTACTGCACCTATAGGGTTATTGTTCCAGGATGGTCATTGCTGTGGTCCATAGGCATCAGAGCTGGAGAGGACTATTGATTGCTTCCTTACTTTGAAAGCTGCATGGTGCTTCTGGTACTTAAGGCTAGTCCTCAGGAACAAGGCTTTGAGATTAGATCCAACTTGGTTCCTATGGGTCCTATATCCAAAATGCCTGGTGTCCTCAGCAGTAGAGATTTATCCTTCCACCTTGGTGGGAAGTCAACCAAAGGCAACAGAAATAATGCTTAGGGAGTCTCTTGGATAACTCTGACCAACAACTCAAGAGGGCTTCTCATGCCTGGTGTTGGAGTTAGATGGTATAGGGCACTTGGGGACATACTGTCAGCAAATTTCATATGAACTACATATGTATATGATACACAAACTTACATGTATCATAAGTATTCTTAGTGTCTTAGTTAGGGTTTCAGTTGCTGTAAAGAGACACCATGACCACAGCAACTCTTATAAAAGAAAACATTTAATGGTGTGGCTTACAGTTTCAGAGGTTTATTCCATCATCGTGGTGGGATATGGTGGCATGCAGGCAGACATGGTGCTGGAGAAGAAGCAGAGAGTGAAGAGGAACTACATCTTGATCCAACAAGCAGAAGGAAGAGGTCTGAAATACTGGGTGTAGCTTGAACATTTATGAGGCCTCGAAGCCTACCCACACAGTGACACACTTCCTTCAACAAGGCCATAGCTACTCCAACAAAGCCACACCTCCTAATAGTGCCACTCCCAATGAGCTTCTGGGAACCAGTTACGTTCAATCTACCACACTTAGGTAGATAGCCATTTTGATTCTTTTTTTAAAAAATACTTATTTATTATGTATACAGTATTCTCAGTACTCTGCCTGCAGGCCAGAAGAAGGCACCAGATCTCATTACAGATGGTTGTGAGCCACCATGTGGTTGCTGGGAATTGAACTCAGGACCTCTGGAAGAGCAGCCACTGCTCTTAACCACTAAGCCATCTCTCCAGCCCCATTTTGATTCTTGAGAAAATGATACCAATAGAGGAGACTCCAAAATGCCTCATAGCCGGGCATGGGGATGAGGAGCCCATTTGGGCTTAGACAAGGAAATCTCATGGCCAACTATACCAGCTACTCTGAGGACAACCACCCCAGTGGCCTACAGAGCTGCCCGCCCCTGACCTGCTCCCTGAAGCAGATAGACATTATCTGGCTCAGGACTCACCTCAGTGAGTCTATCTTCAGTGAGAGACCATAGACCCTAAGGTATGTTAGCTTTTGCCCATGAGCACAAAGGGGTCAGATCCTGGAGCAATGAGCTACATCGTCTTTAGTATTCATCAGGTGACAACAGCAGAATTCTTACCCAGTTACCTCTATGTCGGTAAGACTGTTTCTCATACTTGACAAATGATGGTGAATTCCCCCTTCGCAGTGGGACAGGAAGTAGGCATCTCAGCATGTTGTGGGTATTCAGTGTACAGTGTTCATCGGCTCAAGTCAGACAGTTAAACGAGCCTCAAGCAAGAGAAATTTCTTTAACTTCATTAGTAAGTAGCAAAGCTTTTTTCTCTGCCAGGTTCTATTTCTACTGCCACCTCAACACTCAGGCATGCTAGCACAGCCCCAACCTTGCAGCCTTCCAATGACAGGTCAGGCTGCCATCAACTATTACGGGGTATGGGGGATGCCTGTCTGTCTTTTCCTAGACAGTCTTGCTAATTAGAAGCACCTCAGCTAAGCTTTATGAGCAAGGATACCGAGCATATTTTGGACCCTTTCCTATTGGCCCCAAGAAGTAAGCCATGGCTTGTAGTAATAATAATCCTTAGTCAAGAGCTGAGGAGATGCTGACATGCCCCCAAGCCTCTGTGAATCGCTGTAGCAGTCAAATTTCCCCAAGTTTAATGTTGTCAACTCCTCAGTGAGAATGTGCTAGAAAAGTCTAGTCCTCGCTTCTGCGTTCTTTACCTCCAAGTATCGTCTGGGACTGGCTCTCAGGACTCTACGATGGTGGACTTCTCTCAGTTTGGGTTACCGCAGCAGTTTCTGAATGGCTGCCGTTCCAATCTTCCGCTCACATTCAGGCAAGCTTGCCTCCCCTGGGTTTCCCTGATGGCAAGAAGCATGGTGCGGCTGCAAATGTGTCAGCCCTCCTCAGACAAAGCTCTGCACGTGCCCGTCAGTCTCACGGGTGGACCAGATGTGCTGTCTCCACCCTTCCCCACGGGTACCTACGTAGGTGAATAGAAGTATGTCTCCTGAGCAACCCCGGAGTCCTGCAGATGTAGGATTAGGGGATGGTCCCCATTATGATGATAGATTTCTTTCACTTTATGACTCTAATTGATCCTTTAATTTTTTCTAACTACAAACACTCTGGTATATGACCTACACAGTTCCTGTCAGTAAAGAACTTGTATTTTTTCATTCCCCAAGGATCTGGGCTGCTCCTTTGACTTGCTTGGGCCAATACAAGGCCACGGAAATGATGAGGTACCAGATTGAGTCCAAGTCTCCAGAATCCTGTCCCCGTATTTCTTCTGTGTTTGGATGGCCATGGGAACCTGCATGGGCTGCTGAGCTGGAGGCTGGAATCGTGTGGGCAAAGTTAAGTCCTCTCAGCTGCCTGACCAGGATCGCCTACAGCTGTGGAAAGCCGTGAGTCTGGCCAAGGTCAGGAGAGCCCCATCCTTGACCACCCAGGCCTGTGAGCAGAGACCCGGGCTTTGGGGCTCTTTGTTGGCTGTATAGCAGTAACAGAGGCAAAAGGATATTGGGCTGCTGTGAAAGGACTGATGTGGGATATTTTGTTTGCATTCTGATGTTCCTGAGGCTGCCAATAAAGTTTGCTTTGAATCAGAGGGTGGAGCTAGCTACTAGCTGACCAACATTAACCATAGAGGTTCTGGAGGACTGAGAACAGATAGAGAGACATAGGAAGTGGTAGGAAGGGGCTTGGAGAGAGTGTCAACCCTTTGGGATGGAAAATAAGAGACAGAGTGTGGGGGAGGGTCACTTCTCCACCGCTTCTCTGATCATTCAGATTCTTACCCTGATATCTGACTCCCAAGTTTTTGTGGATAAAGAATAATTAGATAAATGCTTCACTGGACAGGCTCTCCAAAGAGTTCTCAGGAACAACTTTCTCTCCCAAGCAGGCTCCTGTCCACTGCTTTTCTCTTGCGCTGCTCTGAGCTAAGTGTGTTCCACATGCCTGATATCTTGGTAGGAACAGAATAAATAGGTACTCATGAGGTGAAAAGACATTCTCTTTTAAGCGTCAAGCAAACAGGAGCCAAAGCCCACAAACATGGCTCCTTGGATCTGCAAACATTTGGATAACACTCTTGTTACCCAGATAGGTCATCGCATGGGTCAGCGTTCAGCATGTTGGCGTCGGATTGAGTTCTTCTTCATGTAGTGGTAAGTGGATAGAGCTGAAAGGGTTGTTCATGAGTAAAGGCAGTGCTTGGTTTTCCTAATATTAATGTGAGTCAGAAGCATAGACAATATTTTGACAGAACATTTTTGAATCCAAGAGCCAGTATCTGACAACGGTAGGATTATTTTCCTCATTAGCTGAGGTCTCTAAACTCTGACACATAAAAATAAATCCAAACTCTACCTTTTCAAACATTTCACAAACTGGACTTAGTCACTCATACCTATAATCCTAGCGCTTAGGAGGCTGAAGTAGGAGGATTACCATGAATCTGCAGTACATAATGTGTACCAAGTGCTCATATAGGACTACACACCAAGACTGTCTCAAAATGCACACACAACCAAACAAAACTCAAACCTGAATAGACAAAGCCAGCAAAACTGAAACAAACAAACAAAACCCATACAGACCAGGATCAAGAGTTTGTAAGACGCCAGGCCAGTTGTTGTTGGTGGTGGCGGCAAACACCTATAATCCCAGCATTTAGGAGGGAGGCAGAAGCAAGCAAATCTCTGAGTTCGAGACCTGCCTGGTCTACATGAGTCCCAGCACAGCCAGGGCTACACAGAGAAACCCTGTCTCAGGGCTGGAAAAGAGTTTGTAAGATAGACTCTGAGCTTCTGGATATTTGATTATGTGTCTGGCCTTATATCCTGACAGAGACTGAATGACACACACCTTATTGATGGCCCTTTGGTCATCAAGGCCGTCCATCAATCAGTCTCAGTGATTGAACTTCCTAGAGTCGAGTCTTGGAGATTAATTTATGGACAGGAAGGATATAAACACCTTGGCTCTAGTTTCCCAGCAGAACACTGATTTCTTCGGACCCTTTCTTGTCTTAACTCACTCTCCCACTCCGAGGCATTGGCATGCCCTGTACGCCTTCAGAACAATGGACTTCTCCAGTTGGCTCCTGGTCCCAAGGGCTCTGGTGACTTTCCCTGGCAGATGTGTCTGTCTCAGCTGCTGTCAGGCATGGCGAGAGCGGCCTCTGTCTCGGCTGTGTAAGGGCCCTTGTGTGCTTCTGGCCAGTGACAGAATGAGAACAGAGGACGGGTTTCAGGGGCAGCTGCTGAGAGAGCAGCTGTGTGGTTTCACTGGCTCCAGGGGAGACCACCTGGGCTCCAAAGGGACATTCTCAGGGAGAGAGTCAATATATGAATCCCGGGGTGCACAGCAAGGAGGGGTCTCAGTGAATGGAGTCCTTTTCTGTCTTCTTACAGGACTGCCATGACTTAAGTCATGAGTGCTGGGCAAGTTCTGAAAGCAAACTCTAGATGAATGCAGGGTTTACAAACACAGGCTACGTTGTCTGAGCCGTAGAAAAAGAAGGCTTGTCATAGGAAAAGGCATCTTTTCAGAATTATCTTTCTGTTGGGAAGCACAGATTCTACAGGGAGCATTGTGACTGAAAGATGTAAAAGAGACATCCCCAGGTGACAAACATGGGCCCTGAGGTGTTCTCTCTGCCCTGCAGGAGTCCTTCCTCCTTGCAGTTAAGGTAAAGGAAGACCTACTTACAATGAGTCTTCTACTCACGGTGTGACCTCTGGCTCAGCAGAGAACTATGTGGAAATGCCAATTCCTGGGCCTGCCCTGTGGAAATGCTGATCCCTGTGGGCGCTGCACACAGTAGGGGACCTGCTCTCTGGGTCACAAGGATGGCTCTGGTGTCTAATTCCTGAGATTCAGAAAATAGTCATTTAAACTTTGGTGGTGTCTGCTGGGGAGTCCCCAGTGATAGTGTCCCTGCTGCCCACACCAACCAACTGTCTTGTTACAGCAGCCCACTTCCAGGAAGCAGCTTCGAGATGAATCTGGAAATTTTAAGTCATGCTATAGGTCCACTCTATGCCTCTTACAGTGGCTTTAAAAGCTTCCACCCGGAGTTGACACATTACTTCTGTCAATGTTGCGTTGGCAGAGCAAATCGCATGGCCAAAGCTGCCTTCAGAAGAAGATGGAATGCACACCCTATTCTGCTCCGTCTCCCAAGAGCACCAGTCTGAGGACAGCCCCGTTGGCTAGAATCCGAGGTTGCGAGTGACTGCTGACACTCCCGGTGAGCAGAGCTGCCGCTCACACTACAGATACACGGTGGTGGGGTCAAGGGCTTTAGGTTCCCAGCCGCCTGCTATCTCTCACTGCTTCCAACCTTTGGGTCCCAACCATTCATCCCCAGATAGTCTTTTACCCAAGCTTTAACTAAAAACCATCCTGACACTATTATTCATGCACACAAAATGACTACAACACCGCAGCTGCCGCCCAGATGGAAAGTGGCCATGGCAGAGGCTCACGAGCTCCTTCCTGGTGCCCCACCCCCAACCCCAGCATCTCCTCCCCAAAGGCAGCTCTCTTCTGACTTTCCAGAGCCTTACTCTCAAACCGTACTCACCAGCCACACACTGGAACCCCCCAGTCCTGGCAGGTAGTGTCTCAAACCCAAATGTAGAGGCTGGTCCTACTGGGCACGCTGCCAGAGATGGGAACTTTCTGGAAAGTGCTAATTCAGGCAGGCCTGGGGTTGGATGAATTGAGTTAGCGAAGCTTTCAAGGACTTGACCTAGCTAGTGTCTTTATTACTTGCTTCTTTAGATACAGCCAGTATTCCTAACTAGCCAGACACCTTCCGTGCTTGACACACGAGGGCTAAGTGGCCCTCCCAGGCGCAATTTGGTCTTCTGTGGTATTAAAGCCACCAGGAATGGCTGACAGTAGAATTGTTCCCAGCCCCCCACATCAGACCTCTCTTTGTTTAGCATCCAGTCTCACCTTTCCAGGTGGTTCAAGGACCCTTATACTGGTTCCTTCTGGGATGTAGAGAGGGAAGCAAAACTCGCTTGTTTTGACTTAAAACACTCAGGAGGAATACCTCTTATGCAGGTTCCATGACTTGCAAATGAGGGTCAGACTTCCTGTCTTCTTGCCCATCAGATCACCATAGAACTTAAAGCAGAGGTAGAGGGATGGCTGGTTTCCCACAACCGCCAAAATGTCTTCTTCTACTTCAGACATTATGTACAAGTATGCAAAACCAGCGCTTGGCTTTCCAACTTCTGCACAGCGTTCCTGCCAAGTCCAGACTGGGTAGCTCAGGAGAGTATCTGGACTCATCGTTAACTCTCGGCCCCAAGGGTACCGCTACTGACTGCACTGAGAGGAAGCAGGGACCTGGGTAGGTCTGGAGCGCTGTGGCCAAGGGCTCACCACATCCTCTTGTGGTAATTGTCTCCAACAAAATGCACTTTAGATATATTTCTATAATCGGCTGGCTTCTAAATTACAGTCGTGCTGAATACGAGCAGAGTAAACTTATGATTAGCAATTTCCTTCTGTCGAATGTAAAATGAAATTGTTTCCTGCTAAGGGTTGGGGCTTTAAAAAAAATGTGCTTTTAGTGAAAAAAAAGAAAGAAAATGGAAAAGGATCATTATTTCAAAGCCAAAGCAAAGGTTCATGGCCTTCCTGAGTAACCACACTCCAGCTCCATGAGGAAGTGGGGAAAGAAAAGATTAAATTGGGAAAACATACCAAGAGCAGCCCTCCTTCCTGCTCAGCCAGTCATAAGCCTCGTGGTAGCTAAGCACGGAAAACACGGCATGGTGGCAGTCACGGTTCCCAGTCTACCGTAAGTGACTATCCCAGGGGGTTCAGAAATGCCCTTGCGTTTGGACAAGCAGCATAGACACTAGGCGTGGATGGGCTCTTCAGCAGAGATACAGAGTTCCTGGTTCTGACACAGCCCCACCCACCTTGCCTGTCTTCCTTGCTATAAACATCTGCGTAGAGTGTCTGGTAATGGATAAGGAATTATCAGGCTGGACCTAACTCTCACTGACAAGTACCTGGGATGCTTGCAGACCCACGGCACCAGATGCCAGGGGGGAGCCAGAATGTGTGTAATCTACCAGCTCCCCAGGAGATCCTTACCTGCTCTGTGAATGGAAAACTTACACACAAAGGTCTTGCCATTGGCACCAGGTTCTCTAGAGATTTAAAGAAAGGTGATTAGCTGCTCATTACTTACTTCCTTTGAGGGAAAAATAGAGTTTTTTCTTCATCTGTAAGGATTCTCACATTTCTACAGTAGTAGTAGTCAGTATTACAAAGCCAGGGATAAAACTCCTCTCAAAGGGGCTGGAGAGATGGCTCAGCTGTTAGAGGCACTGGCTGCTCTTTTCAGAGGACATGGGTTCAAGTCCCATCACCCACATGGCAGCTCACAGTTGTCTGTAAATCCAGTTCTAGGGGTACACAGACATACATGCAGGCAAAAACAAAACTAAACAAAACAAACAACCCCTCCCCCCACCTGTAGACAGAAGTTTCTGTTCAATCTAGTCCCACAGCTGTTCAGTCCCAAAGAAACACACATAGGCTTATATTAATATAAACTATTGGCCTCTTAGCTCAGGTTTATCATTATCTGACTCTTACAACTTAAATTAACCCATAATTCTTATCTATGTTTTGCCATGTGGTTTGGTACCTTACTCAGTGAGGCATTCTCATCTTGTTTCCTCTGTGTCTGGCTAGTGACTGACTCTTTGCCTTTCTTCTTCCCAGAATTCTCCTAGACTGGTTGCTCTGTCTATAATTCCTTCCTGGCTACTGGCCAGTCAGCATTTTATTAAACCAATGCAAGTGACAAATCTTTATAGTGTACAAGAGCATTATCCCACAGCATTTTTCCTTTCTTTTCAAAACAAAAACCCTGAATATAATCTCTTTTGTTCAGCTTTTTTCCTGACTGTTATCCATAACCACTTGCAACCAACATACTAAACAAAGACAAACACCCATAATTTATTTTTTGGGAATATGGGCACAGTTTTTTAAGGCTACTTCCTGCTAATTGGGAGTGCTGGTAATCTTATGAGGAACCAAAGAAAATTTAGGATTATGGTCAAGTCCTGACTGGAGTAATCTATGATTTAGGTGAAGGCTGCTTGTTTGTTTCCCAGCTGCCCAGACCCAAATTAATCACTCAGAAACTATATTAATTAAATCACTGCTTGGTCAATTGCTTGAGCGTATTGCTCTTATATCTTAAATTGCCACGTGGCTGTGGCTTACTGGGCAAAGTTCAGGCATCTGTCTCCTCTGGAGGCTACATGGCATTCCTGACTCTGCCTTCTCTCCTTCTCCATCTTCTTGGAATTCCTGCCTTGCTTTATTCTGCTAAGTCACTGACTGAAACAGCTTTATTCATTAACCAATAAAAGCAGCACATATACAGAAGGACATCCCGCACCATTTCTCATTTTCTGTTCAAATAAAAAGGTTTTAACTTCAGCATAGTAAAATTGCATATAAAAAACAAGTATCAACCAAGAATTACAGTTACAATATTTATATCTACTTTACCTTTTATCGTAACTAAAAAAACTATAATTATAACTATCTATTCTTCAACTCCTTCAAAGGCCACAGAAGGATACAATATTACCTAAGTTAACAGAAAGTACATTGTAAGCAACTTCCAGAACTCTAGAATTGACAGAGACATCTCGCTGCCTGGACAGTCACCCAAAGTTTTTCTGTAACACTGGAACATCCATCTTCAGCCTACAGGCCATAGTATCTGGCAGACTTTCCCATGAAGCAGGAAATTCCAAAGACAGTTCCACCTATACTGGCAGTTTGTCAGTCACTATGTTGTGGATCTAAAAGCCATCTTTTTTCTTTTTTTAAAAAAAGCCTTTTTAGTCTTTAGGTGGATGTACATTGTTGAAGGCTGGGCATCAATCTATGGACAGAGCCTGCTTGTTTATTTCCAGGCCACCCAGACCCATAACCTATAACCAGAATATACCCAGAAACTATATTAATCAAATCACTGCCTAGCCAATCACTTAGGTGTATTGTTAGCTAGTTCTTATATCTTAAATTAACCCATTTCTATTAATCTGTGTATTACTACATGGCTGTGGCTTACCAGACAAAGTTCAGGCATCGGTGGCTGCACGGCATCTCCCTGACTCCAACTTTTTTCCTCCTCTGTCTGCTTGGAATTCCCACCTTGCTCTATTCTGCTAAGCCACTGGCCGAAACAGCTTTATTCATTAACTAATAAAAGCAATGCATATGCAGGACTTCCCACAGTACTGTGATTATTTTAGCCAACAGCCTTGAAGCTGTTCTGGATGGAGAACTCAGAAAAGAACACAACAGAGGTGCTCGGAAGCATTGGATCATTGGGGCCAGCCATTCCCACTGGAGATTTTTCAGCCAGTCTTCCTCTATCAAAACTTGTTTTTCTTAACCAAGAATGAATCCACAGCTGATCAAACCTTTTTTTTTCTTAGCCAAGAATGAATTCATAGCCTCTCATTTCCTGTGGAAACAAAAGCAACACCTCTTCTCCAAAGTAACGTATCTTTTGACTTAAATTTTGAAGTCAAGGCATTTTCAAAATATATATGTTGGATTAATCCAGCAGCATTTATAATCAAATGTCTTTTAGAAATTCTTGTTCCTTCCTCAGCAGTCAAACAAATCAAAGATAACACAATAATATACAGTATCCAGAATCTTTGTGCATTTTCCATCTTTATGTGGCTTTTTTAAAAATTTTATTTCTTTTATTTTTATTTATTTATTTATTTATTTTTTGAGACAGGGTTTCTCTGTATATCTTTGGGTGTCCTGGAACTCACTCTATAGACCAGGCTGGCCTTGAACTCAGAGAGATCTACCTGCCTCTGCCTCTCAAGTACTGGGATTGAAGTTGTACGCCACCACACCCAACTACTCTATTTTTTTAAAGGACTTTCTCTATCCTTTTTCTTTTCTCTCCCAAGCCTATGCGTATTTCTAAACACTGTAAACCATTTAGAAGTTTTTTTTCATCCGAGTCTATCTTTACTGTGTATCTCTATCTTTTTCTGACCCCATTAGTTTTGATCTGCTAAGTGACACAAGCAGGATTAAAGCTGGCTCTGCCCTACTCCTTGGCTTCCTGAGAGTCTAGCTTCATGGTGGAGGTACTGGTGGGAGCCATGTTTGTTGTCACAACTCTGTGGAGTTTCTAGGTCCATGCCACCACCAAGAAGCATGCCACCAGCTGCTCATAAACACCATTTAAGTGTTTGGTGGCAGAGCCTCTTAAAAGAGCTGTTGAGACTTTTGCTGCTAACGCTGAGTCAGGAAGCCTCTCTTAAAGGAACCGTGCCTCTGCTCACTGCCAGCAAACGGAGCCTACCAGAGTAAAAATGAAGCTTTACTCCACAAAGCTGCACTTGATTCTGTTACTGTTCATCTAGAATCCTCTTCTTTTTAAAAGTTTTCTCTGGCTTTATGTGAAAATTCTTGCCAAATGTTTAGGCGCTATCTACTCAGGACTAGGAAGAATAGCCCTTTAGAAGATCCCGCCTCACAGAAAAAGACTATTGGATATGCTAGGCCCGTAGTCTGAAGATAGAATCCCCAACATTGCAGAGGAACTTTTGGGTGCCTGTCTAGGCAGCCAGCTGTTTCTGTCATTTTGGGGAGATGCTTGCTGGCACTTCCTGCTTAATCAGTTAATATTATTTCCTTTTTGGGTCTCTAAGAGAGTTGAAGATTAGATAGTTATAGTTTACCAGATGCAGAAAGCAAGTTATGATAGAAAGTAAATTAGGTACTAGATTTTGGACTCTCCAAGATAGGATAGTTAAGGAGTATTTTCTCTAAATTTGTCAAATGCAAATAAACTAGACATTGTTAATGTACCTATTGCCTGTATATATTGTATATCGTCATTGTACTTATTGTATATGGTTTTTCTTATTAGTGATAGCCTTCCCTCTTTTAAATATTAGACAAAAAGAAATGTAGTGATATTTCATTTGTATTTTAATAAATAAAGCTTGCCTGAAGTTCAGAGAGTAAAACAGCCACAATGATCAGCCTTAAAGACCAGGCAGTGGTGACACACACCTTTCATCCCAGTTGCTACACTAGTTTGCCATAGAAACAAGGAGGTAGTGGTGCATGCTTTTAATCTCAGCACTCGAGAGGAATATAAGACGGGAGAAGACAGCTCTCACAGTCCCATTCTGAGATTCTTGGAGGCAGGATCACCATTTTGGACTAAGGTAGAGGTAAAAGCCAGTGGCTGGCTGTTTTGCTTTTCTGACCTTCAGGTTGAACCCCAATTTCTGTCTCTGGGTTTTTATTGATTGTGCTACACCTACCAATGCACACGAAATTAAAAAAACAATCAAAACCTGCTCTTAGACTACTGACGTCTAGCAGGATGTCAGTACTCAACACGCTTTTGTATTTGGGCCCTCAAGTCAGTAGTGTGTTCTGGACAGATTTCTCCAGAAGTGATTAGAAATTTAGCTATCACATGTCCTAACAGTGGCTGGACATGCTGCCAGTGTGACCTTCTCGATACCAGGGTCTCAGAGTTCCTAGGCAATTGGCAATACCTGAAGGTCTGGTCTCCTCGTACTGGATGAGAAGATAAAGCTGGCTGTCCCCTCCCGTAGGCTGTCCCTGCTTTAGGGACCTGAACAGAGTTGTGCTTTCACAAACCGCAGCTTCTCCAAAGGGGTAATCCGGCTTGTGTATACAGTGTGTGGAGATCAGAAGATAAAAAGCATTCGAGGTGCCCAATATTATGAGAGCAAACACGGCGTGGGCCAGTCTGCACTCCCCAGAGGTTAAATACACAGTGTATAAGACTTGACTCAAAGATAAAATAGGCACTTGTTTTTATCAGAGCACAGGGGTTCATTTCATTTTTCTCATTTACAATGTTGTTTTAGGTTTTTTTTTTTTTTGTCATCAGTGCTGAGGATTGAACCCGGAGCCTTGGGCATGTCAGGTAAAGACCACTGCACTAGACCCCCTTACCCTGGCCCTACATTTACAGTATAAATGCTTTTTACCTGTCAGTAAAACAAAATCCCCAGGATCATGAACCTCCAGGGAAACAACTCTTTGCTCAGAAGGCATTTTTGGCTATTAAGGGACAGACAAAGCCCCAAATCACTTCCCTTCACAGGCCCCTCACTCTTCCATATGAATTTATTGTACCCAGTTCTGGTCCATGGGACTTAGGCTTTAATAACTTCCTAAGCCAAAACTTAGTTGGAATCCCAGAGCTCGCAGATCTGTTTGGGGGGGAAAGTAAGCAGTTTGGGAGTCCCGACCTCGGTGACCTCACTTTTACAGTTCACAGATGAGGACAGATTTCTGTCCCAGAGGCCCCAGGCCTGCTGTAGAGAGTGGTCAGCTGGCCCAGGCCGACCTGAATCTATCCCCGGCACTTATTCCCTAACTCCGGCAGTTTCTCTAGCATACCAAAACCTAAAGAAAAGCCTGCCTCGCTCGCTTCCTGACCCCTTTTAGCTAATCACTGGCAGTTGTATTCCCAAGTTAGTTCAGGACAAGCATTCATGCAACAGGAAGAATCAACTCAGGGGCTGCCCGGAGGTTGCTTGGCACGTATAAAAAGGTCTTAAATCTCAAGTGTTGTGACATGCAATCTGGGGATGTGGAACCTACGTCACAAGCTCAAGCCCCCTCTGAAGACCTGACCCCCCCCCTTGGAGCCTGAGACCAGCAGACCATGCTCTTGCTCTCCCAGGCCAAACCATCCATCAGCATTTGTGGTGACTGCCGTAAGCCATCAGAACCAGGCAGACAGCTGTCAGTGATGAATCAGGGACAAACCAAAGAGCTTAATGAAATTTTATTTTGAAAATATGGCAAGAGTCTAAGGCACTTCAAACATTTAAATACATCAGGACCAGAGTAAATGTGACTGATGGACACACACAGAGAAGGACACTATGTTCCCCTAGAGGCCAATCCGGAACCCACTCCTCTAACCCAATTCAACCTTTCTCACCAGGTATAGATGCAGTTGGGCAGCTGTTAAAAATGTAACATTACACATTTCTTTATGACTCTATTGTGGAATATAAAAGTTGAAAATGCCGTGTCAATTTCATATAGAAGTCTTTTATATAAAAAGCCATATAATACACCCACCTAGATAAACCAGCTGAAAAGATTTCTTTTGTAAGTTTGGATGGTTTGAGAGCCCTTTTCTATTTTTCAGCCAGACATGATCAGCCTGGAGCCAAGACATTGATGATCAAAGTCATCTCAAGTTTCTTATTTTAAAAGACAAGAGAAATGAACAAAAGCATCCTGGAATGAAATACTGGAAGGGCTTCCCAATGGCTCCACATTTAGTAAGTATAAGTATTTGTGGAAAATTTCACAACTACAATGTCATGGAGAACCTGCCACTTATTTACATTGTAGAAATGGCCTGGCCAAGCCAGGCTACCGCTTTCCACCACTGCAAATAACGGAGCCAATACAGCAGCCACAGAGCTGGGTCCCAGTTCTACAAGAGCGGAAGGCTAGGGAGGCGGCCTTCACCTGGCTTGGCCATTTCCCACCAGCTCTGCTTTCCTTGCCAAAGGGTCAGCCTTCGGCTTCTTCCTTGACATTTCTGTTTGCCGGTCAGCTCGGCGTGGTCCATATACATTCAGTATCTGTCACCTCAACAGGAATAATTAGCAGCTTCGTGGCGGCACACACGTGGAGGGCTATCTTTACATGATCAGTCAAAGGAACCTCGGTGAGTAGGACCAGGAGATGTCTTCCTTCCAAGCCTAGGGGTGCCCTAGAGACCAGGAAAGCGAAAAAAAGTGGAGGTTAGTTAATAAGTGACTTCAGCACATTGGTTATCACAGCAGACGCCCACCTGTGTGCCAGATTCAGGAACTCTCTAGTTAAGAATGAGGGACAGATGTCCGCCCTCAGCAGGCACGGCTCTAAAGCTAGCCAGCCTTAGCAGGACTTGTCCAGCTGTCCAGGAGAGTCAGTCTTCCAACTCTGAGTAAACTCTGAGACGAAGCGCAGCCTACTGAAGGCTTTAGAAACAGTGTCAGGAACACCGTGACACGTAGCCATGAGCTCAGCCTGTGCTATTTGGATCACTATGCATGAAACTAGCTCCTCATGGGAGCTGCTGTCCCCCAAGGATAACTGAGACCCTGCCTTTCCTGGCATTG
Organism: Microtus pennsylvanicus; assembly: GCF_037038515.1. Classification (NCBI taxonomy): domain Eukaryota; kingdom Metazoa; phylum Chordata; class Mammalia; order Rodentia; family Cricetidae; genus Microtus; species Microtus pennsylvanicus. The sequence continues at coordinate 105,762,549 of NC_134583.1, read as the reverse complement.
GGTAGAAATGATGAAGACTTAACTTCTGGGCTAAAACTCCCATTTTCAGAATTAACATAAGACCCTTGTAGTCTGTCAATTCCCCTAGGAAAGGGGGCCGGGCAGCTGGTGGATTCCACTTTATTTGTAAATGCCAAATGCCTGATACTGACCGGAGACTGGGCTTTGGCGAAGTTGACATGGGCATACAGGAGAAGAGCAATGTCCTTGTGTCCAGCATCCAGGGCTATGGAGAGAGCGCTGCTGCCATCCTAAAGAGGAAATGGAAACAACAGGTCAGGTCGAGTCTTTCAAATGTCAAGCAGCCAGAAGGTAACAAAATTGATGAAGTCCCCCAAATTTAGCCATCTGTTCAGTTCTTCAGGCAGTGTTTCTGGATCTTTCGTGCTGGGTCTTGAGGACCCAAAGGTGAGTGAGACTAGGTTCTGTCTATCAGAAGCCAGGCACAAGGAGAATCATTCGGTTTTGCCTATCAGGGCTGGCAAGAGATGTGTGTTCCCTGGGATCCTTAAAAACTGAAGGCTGTCCATGAAGAACCCCTATCCGACTGTCCCACCTATCAGAAGGGGCAGTATGAACAGGAGGGGCCGAAACCTTAGTCTGTCTTCTTACAGTCACAAATGATCAGGTAAGAACGAGGGTGTGTGTGAACTCGCGTAGCCTCTGGATGAGGAGGCTTGTGATCTTGTAGCCTATAGCACTCTACTGAATGCTGGAGGTCACACACACACACACACACACACACACACACCCCACACCCCAACACACACTTAAGCGTTCTACCCTGGCAGCTTGCATGGTATCTTCTGGAAATACCAAGGGAAGCATTGCACATAAGAAAGAAACATTGTTTTGTTAATTGTTTGATTTTTATGAAATTGCAGGGCATGAACTGGATATGAAGGAACTAAGGCAAAGGACAACTCTGTCTGGTTTTGAAGTAAGGGCAAACACACAAACTGTCTGGTTCTGAAGTAAGGACTCTCCTTTGCTTATAGCAACGGGAAATGATTCCCATGTTGAATATGTGAGTCCAGGGAGCGGCTTTCCTTCCAGGGGTCAGGTGGACATAGGCCTCCTTGTACACGGATAAGGAAGTGGACAATCAGCTGGTTAGCCATGATTGCTGAAGTCTTCATAATGTTACAGGTTCTTATTACAAAGAGACAAGTTTTCCGAAGGAAAGCAACTAAACAAACTCCCAAACACATGCAACGGAGACTGTGGTAGGGGAGAGGCAAGCTGCAAACTCTCTCTCCCTGAGAAAGTGAAGGGAACTGCATGTTCCCTGGAGGCAGGCGGGGGTTGCCCTTCTACCCAGTGATGATCTCTCCTGCTTGGCTTGTTGGAGTGAGCCCAGGAGGATCCGAAATTTATGGCAAAGGAGGATATCTTTCCTCTAACGTTACGGTGTATTGAACTGAAAGAAACTCTGGCTTGAACCTGTGTTCTGCAGAGAGAAACTTTCAAAACCAGGATCAGCCTGGCCTGACCTCCATGATCCCTGACTGGGTCCACAGCCCAAGTGCCAGTCCTGTGCTTTCTGCCTGGGGGTACATGGTCTCTCTGGCTTGTCCTCTTGCCTCAGAAGGTTCTTGTGCAAGGTTTATCTTGGAGTGGGACAGCCTGGGAGCTGAGGGAGGAGGGTCATTTGTAACCATGGAAACAGACCAAGCAGAAGGGGGCTCAGAACAGCCAGAGAGCTCATGGGCTTCCTGGCTTGTGAGTCACAGAACAGTCACGTTGAAAGGCCACTGTAGCCCAGCCATGACAATGCATGTGCATGCCTAAGTGGTCCATCCGGGGAAGAAAACCCAAGTGTCTACCGACAGGCTACTCACACACTGCTTCCACCGAGTGTCATCTTGTGGGGCCCATTTGTTCACTCCCATAGGGGACACTGGTTCTCACCTTCTTCCTTTTATGAACTCGAGGGTGAGGTCCATTTATTTATTTTTGCTCTTGGCTAATGCAGGGTCAGACTATACACGGTAAATGCTGCTCAGTTGGGCTATAAAAGGAAGAGGCTTGGATGCCAACACCAGTCCCCAAGGAGCAGGAAAGAGGGGGCCCACACCCGCCAGCCCCTGGCTAGAGGCCCAGTGGGACTCACATTGTCCTCCAGTTGGCTATTGCATCCTGGCTGGGCCAGCAACAACTTGACGATCTCCACATGCCCATGTTCACTGGCACACATCAGGGCAGTGGAGCCCTCGTCATCCTGGATATTGACATCAGCCCCACAGGCCAGCAGACCCTTCACCATGTCTATTCGTCCATGACTGACGGCCAGCATGAGGGCCGTCTGTCCTGCCTGTGAAAGAAGTATGGGTCAGAGGCGGAAGTACAGACTGAGCAGGAAGGCTGGCCCAGTAAGCAAGACACTAACCTGACTGGCCTTGGCGTTCACGTCCCCACAGCCGAAGAGTTCTTCTACAACCTGCATGTCCTTCTCTGCCTCCACGGCGGCGAGTGCCGCCAGCATGATAGGCGTGTACCCCGCCTTGTTCTGGTGATCTACGTTACACACGTCTGCAAGAGAGAAATGTCCTTAGGGAGAGCCACCTAAAGCAGCAAGTGTTCGGGGGAGCCCTGTGGAAAGGGCTCTGGGAACGAAAGCGACTAAGAACGAGACGATTGTTTCTACGCCCCATCTCAGCGGGTTGGCAGCAGCAGAGACGATGGGAAGTGATTACAGTGTGCCCTGCATGTACTGGTGATTATGGTGTGAAAGCTTGGCGCCGCATGAGCAGGCTCTAAGTGTGCTTACTCTGGAGTGTAAGCACCATGAGGGATCTAGACAGGCGCATGTTCAGAAATTCAACCACTTGGCTCCTAGCTCTCAGTGGTGTAAGATCAATATTAATGCAAAAAGTCCTCTAAGAGACTGCCAAGGACTACCAGACCCCACAGGCTACAGCTCTCCTCTTCTCGAAGTCTCAAGAAGCATTCTGGGGCTTTAATGACAAGCCAGGATGAAGAGCAATGGAAAGTAGCTTTTACACTGAGCAGGTATCAAGTTAAACACTTAAGATGGCACAAGGAGAAAACTGCTTGGGACCCTACCTACTCCATAACATAATAACACAATGGAATGTACAGAAGGACTTATGTCTAAGAAGCAAAGTGGGTACACACATGCACCCAAGGTCCTCGGAATCTGAGCTCGTCAGTCCTTCCATGCTGAAGCACCCAGAGCTACATTATATGAAGCCAAAAATCTACTCAAAATAGGAAGCAATAAAAATAGAGTAAATGAAGTGATTAATTAAAATCACCTAACAACGGGATCAATTCAGTTTGCCAAGATACCTATTCTAGAGCTCGGAGGGCAGAAAAACCATTCATTTCAAGAGTAATGCTGAAGTTGTGTTCTCGGGTATTCTCCACGTATCCCCAGCTGAAGGTCATAGACTAGAGGGAAGGAGGCCTGTAACTTCTTCCCGTTGTCAGATGGAAGCAGGCACCCCCTAACGTGGGCACACGCAGCCCTGGGAGGTAGCTCACTGCGGAGTGCTTGTCCAGCATGCAGAAGGCCATAGATAGCTCCACCACCACACCCCTTACCAAGAAAAGAAAGAAACTGAAGATAGCAATAAATGATAAGCGTGCTTGGATGTATTTTTCCCCTCTGTATTAACAACTCCGGGATGGAGTAAAGGCTATCAGGCCATCACATCAAAGGACAATAAAGGAAACTGGATGATCTCATTATAGAAATCAGGTGTTAACATGTCTTCACTAGACGGAGTTACTGTACATTCTGTGCTAGAGGCATATCAAAACTACTGTTTTGATAATGGAGGTGATTTGGGGGCTCCCCCACTTAAGCGCATTGCTGAAGGCCCAATTTCTCAAGAGGTTTCTTCTGAACTGCCCTCTCATCTCATGTATGGCGTGACCCAGGGCTGCCTTCTGGGATGACAAGTTCTCCTCAGTGTATGGGAAACACCACCTCTGCTATCTGCGACTCTTCAGGAGCGCTGTAGTTGGGCAGGGACAGTCATGACTCTATTGTGGCTTTGCTAGTTGCTATCCTGAGCAGCCCCTCACTTCTGTAGGGCCACATGAGGCTGGTGTACAAGGACAAAGTGGCTGCAGACACCAAGGCTGGGACTTTGGGCCCGTGAGCCAAGCCTGCATGATTCATGGAGGAGCCAATGGGAGCCATGTTTACTAGCAAGGTCCACCTCATTTGAAGACAGCCAACCTGCAGCGAGAATATCTTCAAAGCCGCCTTTCAAAATAGACCCGGATTCTGTTTTTTATTGTCCGGGCTTGGTGTACTTGAAGCCTCCCACTCATGACTCAAGAACAGTGTTCTTGCCGTGTCATGTGAAAAAGCAATGAACAGACTTCAGGATGGTCAACGAACTCAGGCATGGGTCAACGGGCTTCGTGTAGACAAATCACAACCCGAGTGTTCCTAGGGGAGCATCAGGGCAGCCTCCGTACCTGCATCCAGAAGCAGCTTGACGATCTGGAAGTTGGAGTGGGACACACTGTAGTGGAGGGCGGTGTTCCCATTGCCGTCGGCCATGTTGATGATGTAGCGAAGGACCTCCGGGGAGATGGCCTCGAAGGCCGTGATGTAGTCACCCACCATGGCCGGCACAGCAGACTTCTGACTGGACACGCGGAACCACTCATGCTGGAGGGTGTTCAGACAGAACCTCTGCCAAAACACCAAGTTGCTGTCAGTTTTATTTATAGCTCTCTCTAGCCCAAGCAGTCAGGCCTTTTATAGTCAAAGTGTACACAGTCAGTGTCGGCTCTCAAGTGCTAGTGAAACCCAGCATCTCAAGAGCAGCTCCAGACAGCAAACCTGAACTTCTCTTCTCGTTTATCCACTGTTATCACTAGGACAGAGGTTACAGTAATGTGCAAATGGGTTTAGAGCCAGCTACTTATCCCTGGGGAATCTTCCCCATCCTACATCTTTAGTTCCCGTGTCTTAAACAAAAACAAAAGAAAACAAGCAAAAACTTCATTTTTATAGCATCTATTAGGCCTGGCTTGACTTTTGAGCTGTTTGTGTTTACTGAACTAACTAGACTTGCAAGCGAACTTTTCACTGGAATCAGGAAGAACTTAGCCCACCTACAACTAAGTTGCTTCCTGAGCCAGAGTGAGTAACTCCAACTCTCCCGCTGCACGAGGCTGGGAGGTGAGATTAGCCTAGGCTACATAGCGAGTTCCAGGCCAACCTGAGCTACGGTGTGAGGGCCTGTCTCAAAGAGCAAGCTGGAATGAACTGATCCTAGCACTATCAGTCTGACTTGGTAGCTGGTACGCTACGGATACTTAAAAATTTTTTATATATTTATTTATTTTTTATTTTTTGTGTGTGTGTGCGCATGCATGCACGTGTAAAATACACATCATAAGCACATATGGAGGTCACAGGACAACCTGCAGATATTGGTTGTCTTAATCTACAGTATGGGCCCTGAGACTCAACCTCGGGTCATCAGGTTGACAGCAAGCACCTTTATCCACTAAGCCATCTCTCAGGCCCAAGGGCTGCATCTCCCAGGGCCCCAGATCCAGGGACTAGGTTTGGCAAGAGTGGTCTGACGGGCACATGTTCCTGTGTACTGGTGTCCAAGTCTGTGACAGCGCTGCCAACTTTTAACATAACGTGCCAGGCCCACAGAATCCCAACTATGTTTCTAGGATTAGCTAACTCCTTAGCTCTCATTTTGCTTTCAGAATTCCAGAATCCCAAGAGCCTTGTAAGTCACCTGAGCAGCAGATGCGGACTTGCATGACTCAGTCTCAAGGGAGGTGAACCTGCTGACATGTGACAACTCAGATCTATGTCATTATCAAAATAATGCAAGAAGCCACATTTTCACAATTCCCTGAAGACAGAGCTGCCAATCAGAGGCCTGGCCAGGCCAAGCAGCTGCAGACCAGGCTGTCGGCAGAGGAGTGAGTCACCCGGCAGCCCACCAGCTCAGCCGCTGCACGGCACTCCCTCTGTGTCCTGTGTTGGGCTACTCCTGACCACTGAGCGGATCACAGTCTCTCTGCTACCCGCTTCTGCGTCTCTCCAGCTGTTCAGTCAGTTTTCTGTTTAAAAATAGTGGCCATCTGCATTCCCCACCGGAACCTAACGGGCGCTTTCCTAATGGAAAGGAATGTTGACCTCAGCCCAGATAAGCTTCCTTAAAAACTATGCTTACTTTTTGAAAAGTTCTGGGATGCTGCTCTTTGGGCCAGAAGGTTCTATGGGTAGAAGCGGAACACGGGGAAAGAAGATTGCCTGCAATTAGCCCTCTCTTTCTTTCTGCCAAGTATGGGCCTCCCAGATGCCTCCACTCCAAGAAAAGTACAGGGTGGGTGAAGGAGAGCGGAAGCTGGGCCTCAGGGAAACAGTGTGTTCCCTGGGCTGGGCAGTATGATGCTCGGCCAGCTGTGCTAGAAATGAGCAGCTTAGGGAGAAGCATGCCTGCAACAGCTGAGGGGCAGGCTACCACGTTCCCGACCGAGGTACACTGGGTGATGCCGCACAGTCGGGGGACTGTTCCTATCACCACACTCACCATATCTTTGCTGGTCAAGGCTTTGGGATCATTTATGTTATTTTTCAGTAAGTTGCATGCAGACAACATCTTTTCACTTAATTCATACCTAAAGGGGAGAAAAAAAACAAGACAGAAAACTTAGGAATTGTCATAAAATAAAAGCGATTTTTATCTGAAAGCCCACAACCATTTAATAGGCCAGGGCCATGAGCCAGCCTAGATGGATTGTAATGACTGGAGCTGTCTCTGGGCAGTGGTGATTGACACATCACTACACAAAGTCAGTAACTCCGCAATGAAGGTCTTTGGAGAAGGGTAACTTCCACTTACATCAGTTTGGCCTTTAGGACATTACAAAATAGCATTTGGAAATTTTTATCCCTTTTATTCTAAGTTCTTAAAAATATCCTTCGTCTTGGCCAGGTGTGATGACACATGCCTTTGATCTCAGTACTCAGGAGACAGAGGCAAGTAGAGTCTGAGGCCAGCCATGATCTACAGGGTGAGTTCAGTCCAGCCAGGACTACACAGTAAGGCTCTGGTTTTTTTTTTTTTGAGACAGGGTTTCTCCGTAGCTTTTGGTTCCTTTCCTGGAACTAGCTCTTGTAGACCAGGCTGGCCTCGAACTCACAGAGATCCGCCTGCCTCTGCATCCCGAGTGCTGGGATTAAAGGCGTGCGCCACCACCGCCCGGCTAAGGCTCTGTTTTTAAAATATGTTGAACCCACGTCTAGTGACACAAGTGTTCATTCAACACATACGCAAAGTCCCACATCAAATGACATGGTAATCTCAATAAAGCTGTTTGAAACCCAGAAGACATCTCACACCCTCTGGAAATACTTACCTTGTGTTGACGGTGAGCTTCTATTTGACAAATGTAACAGAGCGAATGTTTGCTGAAATGTGCCAATGTGTACTTCATAGACCCAAAAAACACACCGAAGTTCCCATCTTTTCTCATTTTATAAGCCAAAAGTCTGCACTTGCTAATGGGGTCACAAACTCACCCCACGTCTCAGAGGATGTTTTAGCCAACCAGAATGTGAGATTTTACTTCAGCTGATAGTTATGACAGTCCCATATCTACTGTTGTGTTCCTTGCCACCCGGTCAGCAACAAAGCAGAGACATGTGGCTGACACCCATCACCTTTCCAGTCAATAGGATTTTGGGTTGAGGCTGAACTCCCATTCTGCACACACATACAATGGTCCCGTTGTAACAATTCTGACATTTGCATCAAGATAAAAATCTGAACTCTTAAATATTGTGCTGGCCATCAGAAATGTCAGGTATGTCTTTGTATTCAAGGTGATGTGTTCAAACAATGGCCGCTATAGTGGACGGTGGTTCCACATGCCAAATTAGACAGCAAAGAGTTAAAGTTTCAGCAAACAAAGGAACGGTTAACTGAGCCATTCTCGTTGCTACGCTAAGAGATCTGAGAGAGACCATACCCTGCACTTATATTTACCAGTGCCTCAACCAGATGCGCATGCCTCCGAGACACAGATAAGGCTAAACCCACACGTAGAGCTGCAAACTACCTGAACCAGTTAATTCTATTACCCAAGTACACCAAGCGTGGGAGGAATCGGGGAGGGGAGGGGAGTGTACCACACCTCTCTCTGATTTCCACCTTCTCAGGTTCACATTCTGGAACCTGCCTTTCATCTTCCACCCTGGCAGACTTGAAACCTTCAATATTAACTGCATGGTGCCCTTCTGCCATTCCCCGAGTGTCGTCATCCTCCTCTTCCTCCTCCTCTTCCTCGGGAGGATACTCAATGGTATCACATTCGTCATCTGACTCAGAAGAAGAGCTTCCATCTGAGCTGGAATCATCACTTGAAGTTGTCTCATACCTAGGTGGCAATTGGGAGTTCAGGAGATGCACGGTGTCCCCATTAAGACCCAGTGACAGACATTCCTGCGGAGGGAAAGCCGCTGCCTGACTGCAGACACCTAGCCAGTGGCTTAGAGCCTGCACACAGAAATTCAAAGTCAGATCTATATTTGAAGGCCTGATAGGTTTACAGTGGGTTTTGGCGTCAGAGAGCTATCTCCCGGTTGACACCTGGTATTATATACCACTTGGAATAATAATAATAACAACAACAACAATAATAAAAGCCATGACACCACTAGCTCAGAATAAATCGAGAGGAGAGTGACTTTATAGAGAACCAGATCTGCAGCTGCTGCTTCTCCCTCCATCCTTCCTATTTTCGCCCCCTTCCTCCTCCCACTGTCAAGGTGGACAGATGATACAAGCAACCAATAGTTCCTCTCGGGCATGGCCTTTGAAATCTTCCGGGCCACATCACTCAGTAAGGCTGGAGATTTGTAAAACGTGCACCATCATGTTAGGCTTCTCCTGGTAGCCACTGCTCTCTAAATACCCACCCCGGCCGGCACTGTTGCCTTCTTATTGAGCAATTGACTAATTGCTTTGATTCAGCTGCAGGAGGACAAACAGGCTCAACCACCTGGGCTAGTAACTACTAGGTATTCTATGGAGAAAGCAAGGAACTCGAGCAAGGGCCGGGTTTACCACTCCTCGGTTGAAATGCCCTAAAGTTTTGCTCATGAACATAGAGAGCTAAGCTAAAAGCAATCCATTCTGGAGAAGGGGATGTCTGTCACTGGGCCCTGGGTCAATGCTGCCAGCCTCTTCTGGTTCCCTCCTGTATTCTAACATGTACAAGCACAACTGTCCAAAGGAGAGCAGCAGCCCTGCTGGGGTTTTGCTGAAGATGTTTTTTTTCCAGGTCAGAGGAGAGGAGAAGTCACTTTCCCAGTTTCAGTGGGTACCCTTGGAAGAGGGACATATCCTTAAGAACAGCGAGAGGAGAGAGGAAGAGAAGCCCAGGAGCACCTTTCTGAGGAAGGATTCTTCTATCAACATGTAGCAGCATCCCAGAACAGGCACCTGGACAGTGACGTAAAGGAGACAGGTGTCTGCACTCCGCCACCACCAACTCTCCTTACCCGCCGTTGATGCCAATGAACTGGAGGTTCTTTTTGGCGCCGCCGTTCGGATCTTTATTCCCATCGCTCTTCTTCATGATGGACTTCAGTGTATTTTCATTATTGGGACAGACTGTAAAGAAGAGCGAACCGAAGTGATGAAAATTCACGGAAATCATGCGAGTTAAACAGAGTGGGCATCCTTCCTCGTGCTTGTGAATGTGGATCTTAGTGTGCTTGGGCGAGAAACTTTCACGAGACCACCGTGAAACAGTGGAAATAATTCAGCACTCGTTCTATTAATAATGTGTTTTTAAAACGGGGGAGAAAAAAAATCTATCAGCGTGCCCAGACATTACAAACTGGTGATAAGGGGCATTTATACCAGGCTGTAATGTTTATAAAGTGACGCCGTGTCTCATTTCACCCTAGGCACCAAGGTAGGGGATATTGGTACTCTTCAGCTAAGATAAGCTGGGGGGTGGGGAGGACATGCATCCTAGCATGCGAGAGAACGGAAGGCTGTTTGTATAGCGCATAATTTGCTGCTAAGACTGCAGAGCATGCTATCTGGTAAAGATACTCCAGGTCTCCCAGCTGCCAAATATTATATAACCTGTCTTCCAGGTCAACGTACAGATCATCAGCTGGAATGCCGGCAGTGCTGCCTAGAATCCCAGCACCAGGCTGTGGAGACTTACCATAGAGGCCAGTGGCTATCTGGTCATCTGTCAGGTTCACCGGCGGCAGAGTATTTCCCTGAGTGGGGAACTGGTCTCGGCCTCTGACGAGCTTCCCTTCTGCCATTCCTGTCTCTTGCTCAGGCTGGGCCTCTGGCACATTTAACAGTCCTCCCGACCGAAGGCCTCCACACTTACAGTGATTTCCTGTTCAGAAAGAGAAGAGCGTGGGAATGGGGTACTAGGGCAGCACATGTACTTAAAAGTTGTTTCACTGAAAACAGTTCTCACGGAGCTGGAGAGATGGCTTAGTGGTTAAGAGCACTGGCTGCTCTTCCGGAGGAACGGGGTTCAAGTTCCAGCACCCACATGGCATCTCACAATGTCTGTAAACAGTTCCAGGGGGTCTGACACCCTCACACAAACATAAATGCAGGTGCACAACACCAATGCAAATAAAATTCTTAAAAAGTAAATACTTGCCGGGCGGTGGTGGCGCACTCCTGTAATCCCAGCACTTGGGAGGCAGAGACAGGCGGATCTCTGTGAGTTCGAGGCCAGCCTGGTCTACCAAGGGAGTTCCAGGACAGGCTCCAATGCTACAGAGAAACCCTGTCTCGAAAAACCAAAAAAATAAAAAAATAAAAAAGTAAATACTTAAAAAAAAATCCAAGTGTCACAACTCTCCTTCTTGTGCTCCCCTGTGAACACATTACACTGCTTATTTACATCACCCAGACTCAGACCTCCAGGGCCTTCGATGATTGCTAAGCTTTGCCCTGGTCAGCAGAACGCTGGCCCGCCAAGGCTTGTCATCTGAGCCACAGAGCATCTCGCTCTTCTACTGTGGCTCCCTTCTGGCACATTGGTGTAGGAACCACGTTCCCACCCATCTCCAAAGACATTAAAGCTTCAGCTGGAAAAAAAAAATATATGACACAACCTATGGAGCAGCTCCTCCACTGGGGAAGTCTGGGAAATGGAGTCCGCATGGAGATGCACCGAGCCAATACCATCTTGCTGGTCCATCGTCATTCCCTTATCCCTGTGGTCTTTGTGGGGAAATGAACGGCAGCCCAGGGAGCTAAGGTTGGGTTCCCTCATTTCCTGACAGCTCTTCTCCCCATCTCCACACAGCCATCACCTTCGTCCCCTCCCTCCTCAGCTGGAGCCAACATTCCTATCTCAGTACAGCCATCTGTCACACTTTTAGGGTCTATCCTACAGGGACAGGGTGAGTTTTAGAAATATTTCCTTGTCAACTTATTTCTCATCGTGTTCACTAGATTACTTCTCCACATGGGAAGCATTTCATATCTGTTCACTGGCCAAAGCAGGAAAATTTGATTAATATTTTGTAATTTAATGTATTACAGAATTCTCAAGATGGCCAACACTGAAATGCTCTTGATAATAAAAGATTAAATTAAAAAGCAAATAAACTGAAATTTATGGATATGTATGTTTGCTTGAGAGAAGGTTGCACTATATGTCCCTGGTAGGTAGGCCTGGAATTTTCTATATATACATATCAATCAAGTTGGCCTCAAACTCACAGAGATCTTACTTGCTGCCTCTGCATGCCACTATGCCCAGCTAAATATAATAATACACACAAATACACCTTTATAGAAGATTAACCAGCAAAAGTCCACTAAAAGGAATAAGCTATTGGTGATTAAAATTTTTCAAATATTTACTACCTTCCTATACTAAGTGTAAGAAATTTGTTTTGTATAATCCATACTAAGTGTGGACCAGCTGTTTTCAAAATCACTTTAATTTAGTAATTTGATTTCCAAAAATGTTGTTCTACGGATACACAGAGACATACAGAAGGATTTTTCATTATGCCCATATTTAAACCAGAAAGGAGAAGCTGACCTCACAGTCTACGTAAGAAACCAGTGCTGAGCTAGCGGGTACTCGCACAAGAGAATTCTATGCAGTCTTTATGGGTTCCGTGTGGTGCTGTGACCACAGCAGCGAGTCTTCTCTCGGCAAGCTGTTCACCAGCCTGGCACGCTGCCACTTTCATGGTCCGTGCTGTCTATGCTCTCTCCAAGACGCGGCCTAAATCCTATCCTTTTAATTCTGTTTTTCTAGACACCGTTCTCTTTTCTCTAGCACTGCTCTGTGCAAACCAAACACTCCCTGCCCCGGATTCTCAGCCCTTGCACAGTCCCTCCTGGACGGGCAGGCTCCTTGAAAGCCCCTTTTGCTGCATCTGTATCTGGCATCCTCGGCAAGGTTTAGAATGGTGCTGGACAACAGATGTCCTTCATTAAACATCTGTGCAACTTACCTGGAGGTCAGAGATGCTGCCTGAGGCCAACAGGTACTGCAAGGTCACCGGGCACCAAACTAGTCCTTACTAGTCTTGTCAGGGAAAACTCCTACCTGTATTGCTGGAAAATCTGTGCTGGGTGGTGTTCAAACTGGCTGGACTTGAACGGCCTGGACGTGACTCCCTGAGCTTGGCAAGGCCCTTACTATAGGCACGGGCATCACATGGAGTGGCACTGCCCCAGCACAAAGCTCTGACCAAGGACACTGACAGGCAAGAAGAAGGAGGAAGAGTGGGGATGAACAGGGAAAACCAGATTTTCACACTGGTCATGGTTGGAAATCATGTATATGAGGGGATGGGACTTTCAACAATACAGAAAAGAGCTACTATGTGCTGGTGGGCTCAGCAATCACTATAATAATATATAATAATAATATAATAATCATCATTGTTTCAAGACAGGATCTTACTACATAACGTAGCTCTTGCTGGCCTGGAAGGTAGACCAGCTGGCCTCGGAGAGCATCCTGCCTCTGTTGTTTCAGGGCTTGCTTTAAATTAGGTGTGTGCCACGATGCCCAGTGTGGAATCGGGATTTTTTTTTTTTATTCTTTCCCCATGATTTTCCCCCTCAGCCAAGATCGAGAACTACTAAAATTAAACTAAACTGCAGCTTGAGGGCTGAAAACCAAGAGTGCATGCCTCCTCAGCCCAACTCATCAACTGGGAAGTGTCTGGAGTCTTAGAAATAACTGTTTAGTGGAGGTGGGCGGTCCTTGGACTTCCCACAGGTCAGGGAACCCTGATTGCTCTTCGAGCTGATGAGGGAGAGGGACTTGATGGGGGAGGGGGGGAAATGGGATGCGGTGGCGGGGAGGAGGCAGAAATCCTTAATAAATAAATAAATTTAAAAAATTAAAATAAATACAGAAAATTTGGATAATTAAAAAAAAAGAAATAACTGTTTAGTGAACAAGCCTGGGCCACCAATGGTGGAAGTCCAGAGCGAAGACGACATGTCACCCAAGCAAAAGCAAAACGCAAGGTAGCGATAAAAGACCCTCCATTGTCCTAGCCCTACAGCCCAGATGTTTCAGACACCTCTGGGTGGCAACGGTTCCTACAGGCATAGTCAGTGCAAAGACGGGAGGAGCAGGCAGCTGCGAGATGGCTTTGGCCGCCAGCTCATTTAAAGTGGACATAGATACTAATAAAACATGAGCTCCGTTTTAGGCCTTGGCCAGGTTAGTGACGACTGGAAGATGGTGAGTGACAGAATCTTACTGTTCTGGAGAGTGGAAAGCATTCATTCAATGTACTAATTCTAATTTTAAAGTGCACACAGGATTTAATATGCAGACAATCTTAATAGCGAAGGCAAGCTATATTTTAAAAAAGCGATGTAAATTTTATTTTGTAGCATTTCCAACTTTAGGGCCATTAGAAACAAAATATTAAATAAGAAAAATAATTCCATGAAAAATAGGGGACAATTCCTCTGTGACATTTCTTCCTGACTTTTGAAAATTTACTAAGATGAACTTTGAAAGTTTTGTTCACAGATACCTACACTACCGTGGCAAGCAAATCCAAATTTTTATTTATTTTTCCAGCTGCCTTGAGAAAACACAGCTTTGTAACAGTACGGCGCGCTAAGTAACAGCTGTAGTGCCTGAGCCTTAGCATTCTGTATGGGTTTTTAAAGACCATTTAGCTTCCCTGTCAAGAACGAGCAGAACCATAATTTCTGACTCACAATGGAGGCTGTCCATGCCTCTAGGTGTTTCCCCTAAAATGTAACTGTGTAACTGAATTTCCTGGGGTGAGGATGGGCACAAGCAGGGGCCTGCCCTTTGGGTGTACACACTGGCTCAATGATGAGGAAGCAGAGATTCTATTTTTGACAGAGGTCCTTTAGGGTGGACAGTGTGTGGCCTAGATGGAGGAGCAGGACCCTCCCTCTTGGACTTCTGCCCCAAGTGGAGGAGGCACGTACTCCGCAATACAAATGGTGACCTCCAACCAGAGGAGCCCGGAGCTGCGCCAGGACAGAGCCACGCGCCCTTCCGTCATTTCTAGCACCATTGTGTTATTCTCCCGAGAACAGTTCAAATGGCTGCTAAGTATCCACCAAAAGTGGATGCTCAGAAACTACAACCCCAAAGTGGATTAAGAATCAAATTCTTTTTCACCGCAACCCCACCCACATTTAATTATATATCCTCCCATGACTTGACCCAGAAATCCCAGGCTGACAAGCTGCCTTAACTAAGGCTGAGTTAAAACGTGCCCTGGGCAGGCTCCTCCCAGAGAAGCCAAGGTCCTCGGCTCTTCCCCGGACCTTGGTGGCCTTGACCACAGCTGAACCCTGAGCACTCTCTACTTGCCTAAGTGATCTCCATGGTGACCACTCACATTTCGGCCACACGCTGCGTCTTGGCTTCCCAAACAGTGGGCCAGTTATTCACGGCACATCGGTATAGCTATGTGCTGCAGTACCGCATGTTTTATTATGGATACCGCTGACATTTAATGTACAGCGACTGATCAACATGAATAGATGCGGGGGGGGGGCATTACAGAGTCTAAACATTTTCACTGAAGTATGAGCGACTCTCTGCTCAGGAAAAGACACGGTGAAAGTGACCGTGTCTGCCATTCCTGCAGACAGCATGAATTCAAGCTATTTATGTTTCTTGAAAATTACCAACTGCCCTTAGCCTGACATCAGCTATATGCTTCGGGATCCAGTCGGAATAAGTGACAAGTGAGCCAGCACTTCTCCCAGGACACTTCTGCAGTTCGCTCATAACCACTTAGGAAGATCAAGTTCAGGAGAGCAGAATTGTCTAACAAGTGTCAACTGAAGGGCTGCCAAGGGAGAGGGCGGGGTTAATCCTCTGACGGCCCTTCCTTCACAGATGAATGCCTTTTCCCAAGATCATTAACACATAGGCAAGTGACCTGGGCCGGGCCTACAATTTTAATCTTTCAGGGGTCACTTAAAAAAAGATATGCCCCTCCACCCACACCGAGAGACAGGGTTTCTCTGTGTAACAGCCCTGGCTGTCTTAGAACTCACTCTGTAAACCAGGCTGGCCTCAAACTCAGAGTGATATGCCTGTCTCTGCCTCCTGAGTGTTGGGATTAAAGGTGTGCACCACCACCGCCCAGCCCACCTCTTTTTATTTTATGTGAGTATTTTGCGTATATGTACGCAAGTGTACCATGTGTGCATCCGGTGTAAAAGACAGAAGAGGATGTTGGATGCCCTGGAACTGGAGTTACAATGTTTGTGAGCCACCATGTGGGTGCCAGGACTGAACTTGGATCCTCTGCAAGAACGGTAACTACTCTTAACCACCGAATCACCTCCCTAGCCCCGATTTAGTTGTGAGCCCTAGCCTTTAATTGTAAAGCCACCTCTCCAGCTCAACCAGCTCTTAAAAAAAAAAAAAAGAAAAAAAAAAGAAGAGAAAAAAGATGGGGTTTCACTTTTTCCCTTCTGGCTAGCCTGGAATTCACTATAAAAATCAGGGTACCCTGAACTCAGAGATCCACCTGTCTCAGCCTCCTGACTGCTGGGATTAAAGGTGTGGGCCCAGTAGAACATGCCCAGCAGGAATAATTTCTTTCTCTTTTTCAATACAGGGTCTCATATATAGCAGGTTAGCCCACTACTCCTTATAAGCGAAACCTCTGATCCTCTTGTCTCTACCTCTGAAGTATTGAGATTATAGGCATGGACCATCGTTTAGCTATCATTTTGGACAATCACATAAAGTTATACACCATTTACAAAATAAAAGGCCCAAGCATAAAGATATTCAAAGTTATGGGCTGACTCTAGATGAAGAGGCTCTGACCACAGACCAGGGATGCAGTTCCGTGGCAGTGAGCCTCCAGATTCACCTTAAACTCCATGCTTTAAGCCCGTTTATTCCCACATGCCCCTCAAACTGGAGTGTTTATTTGGTGACGGGGGTAGGGAATGGGTGGTAGCAGATAATACATGTTTAAATAAATTCAAAGGCATAACCCTTCACTGAAGTGGATGGCCAGTCTTTTATACAGCACCTTCCACAGGAAAATTCTGCTGGGAGGGAGCCTGGGGAGAAAATGAGTCTTCTCATTTGACCCAGACGCAGAACTCAGACTCTGCAGAGACAAACACAAATTCCCAGGCCTGAGAACCAGCCAGCTCTCCAGACTCCCAGGCCAGAAGAGACCCCTCCTCCCCAGGCCACTTAAACACTGCGGGGTGCCAGGACCTCTTGGCCTGGCTGATTTTGATGCTCTTGTAACATCTTAAAAAAGAGATGCAAAAAGAAAAACAGATACTGAGTGGTGTAGCTTGAGAAACAAGCAGATAGTTCTTTAGAAACAGAATTCTGTAACAGTTTCATTTCCCGCTCTTGTTTTGGTTAGATTTCCTCCTACAAATCTGCACAGCTAAGAGAAGGTCTCCAAGTTCATAAACGTTTTAAACAAGCCTTTAAACCAAGAATGCAAACAGAGACTGTGTAAGCAGCAGCTCTTTGAGTGTGAAAGGTGAATTTTCTAAAAATCATCTGGCAGGCAGTTAAGTTCTATCTGCATTTGCTCAGGGATAGTTAGATATTTTTAGGGACTTTGTAACTCTGAGTCATTTGTCTAGAGTTTTCTTCCCCTTTCCAAAGTTAAAAAAAAAGAAAAGAAAAGAAAAGGGGGAGAAGAAGGAGGAAACTCCACTCCTCAAATATAAACCCACTGGTATAAAGGAAAAAGTAAAACCTCTTAAGATTTTTTTTTTTTTTGGTAATAATGGAGTTTCCTTCCTCTTAGCCAGGCATGGCGGTGCACACCTGGAATCCTAGACTTGGGGAGGCTGAGCCAGGAGGCTCTAGTGAAAGGTCAGGCTGATCCACAGTGAGGGTCTGTCAAGAGGAGGAAGGAGGGAACTTACTTCCTGTGACCATTTTAACTGTACTAGACAAACAATGTCATGACACATTGTCCCTCAACTCCTGAGAGAATGCTTATGGCCACTTAGGTGAGGAAATACACGGGAGATAGCATGATTTTGCACAGCGAAATAGCATAATTTGTGATTCAAATTCGATTAGAAAAAAAAAACACGTTTCTACACCACAAGCCACATACCTGTACTCTCGTACATAGCTAGCGCACACAGGGGCACTACAGGAGAACATGTTTCATGGTCTTCTAAAGGACTTACAATCACATACTCACAGTGTAATTTTAAATAGAACGAAAATATTTAGTGTGATGATGTGGCTAAAAGAACAGTTCGCGGCTGAGCAGTGGTCGTTCACATCATTAAGCCCAGCACTTGGGAGGTGGAGGCAAGTGGATCTGAGTTCAAGACTAGCCTGGTTGATGGTGAGTCCCAGGACATCCAGGACTACACAGTGAAACCCTGTCTTGGAGGGGTTATGGCGATGACAACAGTCCACAAGCTGACAAGTGACTCCATCATTAAACCCTTAACTCTAGAAACAGTGCATCTACAGACAAGGTCTAATACATGTATATATTGTATAATAATGTACTGAGCCTAAATACTGATTTTTGAAAGACTGTGTCCTGACAATTTATCTTACTCCCACCCAATTTCCCTATAATACTTTTTATCTTGATAAAAATATTAGTTGGACAGGCATAATAATTGGTGCATATGAGTGTGCAATATGTGAATGCGTGTGTTAGAGAGGAAATTCACAAGCCAGAATTATGAATATAAAAAGTGGAGATTAAAAGGGGAGGGGCTGACGAGAGCACTTTTGTTTTTTTGAAGGACCTGGGTTCGAGTCCCAGCACCTACATGGTGGCTCACAACCACTTATAGCTACGTTCAGGGGACCTGATGCTTTCTTCCCACCTCTACAGGAACCAGTCACTCACGCAGTGCATTGACATACAGCCAGGCAAAACACTCACAAATACAAAACAACAGAAAAACAAACAAACAAGCAAACAAGTCAAAGGTTACTTGCACAAGCTTTGTTTAGCAACTTTTCTGAACACGCCCATTTCTGGAGGAGCTCAGACACCAGCGGCAGCAGCTTTCGTTCAGCCCTTCTGCTCTGTGCTGCAGAATACTCCATGCTTCCCTCTTACAGACCCCGATTCTTCATCACAACCTTGTGGCAGCACAAAGACAACCTCTCTTTGCAGACATAATCTGGGCTCGGACTGCCTTGCTGACTTCAGACCCCAAAGTTAACTTCTTGAAAGAACCGGGTTTGTTCCAGCGACTGCTAATACTCCGAGCCATGTCAAACCCAATTCCTTAATGGTTTTGAAAGGATCAGATTGCATGAACAAAAGCTATGTGGTCTACGCTGTGTGAGGGACAGTGTGGATTACTAGGTAGGTATGGTGACCCAGTGTCCTGTGACAGACACTTCCTTATATGTAGCATGCAGATGCTAAGAATGCACACCTTCCTGTATCGAGCTGCCTGCCACCCTATGTGGGGTAAATTCTTGACCTGATTTCCTTTCTCACCAGATCTGGGTTACGATGTGTATGTGACAAGAGTTACAGACGGTCTTTAAAGTCTCTCTTGTGTGTTCCGACAATGGCTGCCACTATGACTAGCCACCTGCTACGAGAGTATCTTTCCCTTTTGTTCCCAGCTGTCACAGATCTCGTGTGTATTAGCCGACTAATTAGGTGTTCATTGCTGGGTCAGATCTACACCCCAAAGTGTGGAATGTCAGCACGACTGGACAGAACCCAGAGCACACTGTAGCACAATCAAATAAGACTTCCCAATCTCCATGCTCAGAAGGTCACACGAATCACTCCGGTAATACAGTGGAATATTCTTGATGAGAATGTGAACTACTAACCCCAGTTTGGGGAGGAGGAAGGAAGGCTGGGAAGAGCATGTCTTCATAATTCCCTCTGCCATCTGTGTCTGAGGCACGGAAGAAGTTTGTTTTGACATCAACACCTGACAGCATGTTTTTTTTTTAAAGGATGAGGAGGCAGACATGTAAGATTTCACTTCAGCCCACATATCAGTCTAATCCTGTTTATCCTAAAATGACTCCTCTGTATATTTATTAGTGATATATATGTGTCTATAATATCAGAATCATTATGTATGTATTAGAATCCTAAAAGGCAAACCGACATACACATCAGTTGTTATGCGCTTTTTTCCCCTTTCACAGTAAACTCTGGCCTATAGCACAGATACTAAAAACTAATAATCATTCAGGTTTGAAAGCATGAACCCAGAAGATATCGAAAGGGTGTATGTTAGTCTACTTTCATGGCTATCCTTTCTGGATATAAGGGGCATATTGAGACTTCTATGGGTGGCTTACTCCAACCTATTCCTCGCATTTTCACAAAAAAAGTTCACTTGATGAGCACCCTTCTCCCTAGGTACTGGGACTGGGAGCCTGGGGCCATGCCTAGGAGTAGGGTACTGTGGAGAGACTTGGAGCACCCGGTTCCAAGGGAAGACACATATAGTGAGTCTCTTGGGGAGATGCTACATCACAAAATATCCCAGGGTGATTGCTCAGTGAGCAGCTTTAATTTCCAAACAGATGAGCAGGAATCTCCATGAATGGGAAGACGGAAGTGTAGGAGAAAGACCCGCTGTCTGTCCTTGCAAAAGCAAACCTTTCCCTCCAGACACGGCACTCCCTGTCCCTGGAACTAGAAGCAAAGTCTCCACAGTCCTTGCTGCTTCCTGACCTAGCACAGCTCTCCCGCTTATGGCCTGGTGACCCCAGCAGGGAAGGGAGCCTGTGCTGAGATGACGTGGAAATTCAAAGGTTATTTGCCCTCATAACGAGTCGATGAAGTAAGTGTCTACCCTCTCATAAAATGCTAACCGAGAACATTTTACTCTAGAATTTTTAATTGGTCATATACTGATAATTATGCATATAAATAATACAGGCATTTCAAAAGCAGTTCTGTATAAAATGAGCAAATACATAACCAGAAGACAGACATGAGCCTCAGAGGATACTTCTGGGGAAGCCAGGCCTCAAAGACCTGCTTTCCTGTGTTAGGCTGAAGCCAGGGGCCAAAGGAGCTAGGAGATACTGAGGATCAGCAAAGCTGCTGTTATCTTGGTTTGCGATCAACTCAATCCCATCCTAAAGTTGTCTTCAAGAGTCAAAAAATGGTTTCAGCAGTTAAAGAATAAACAAAATCAAACACCCTCACTTCTTAGAGAGACAGTCTCCCCATCTTTCCTCCTACAGTTTGAATGTGTCCTCAACAATTCATGTGGTGGAAAATGAATCCCTCTGTCCCTGTGGACTGATGTCACTATCCTGGAAATGGGGACATTACCGTTCCGCCTTACCAGATGATACATTCTTGGCTATGACAGAGCAAAGAAAGAGCTTGTGAAAGTTGGGGCCATGCTTTGGACTTCTACTCTTCAGAGCCCTAAGCTACACACACCTCTACCTTTTGTAAGTGTCCCCATGTCCTCATGCTCAGGTCTTTGGGGTACCACCTACCTGTGATTTTACCCAGCCTGGTTTTCTGGAAGTCAGGGTGCCTGAGCTCTTCCATGCTTGCAGACTTCATGACGGTATTGATGGATGTCAGGGTGCTGATGAGCTGGGAATTGAGGGAGCCGATCTGGGAATGAGGCTCCCCAAAAGCCTCTGCCAGTTCACTGTAGTTCTCAGCCAGCAAGGCCTGCTGCTCTGCCAGCAGCTTCTGCACGCGCTCAATGTAGTGATCCAAATCAGTCACCATCCCAGATGCAAGCGGAGGCTGAGGAGCTTCCTCCATGAGATCCCCTACAGGCTCGCTCCCAACACCCACGCTCCTCCTGCCACCCATCAGTCCCACAGTCAACTGTGGAGGCCCACAAGCTATGGTCCGCATTTTGAGACCAACCAGGTAGTTGTCGTGAATATTTATCTGTCCCACACCTGACTCTTTGGTCTTCACAGCAGATGGCTTGTCAAACTCGGAACTGCCGGACAGCACTGTCCCAACACCAACAGACCGAGTCTTAGTGGAGGGGTTGATGTCTTTGACCCGGCCTTCTCCTATGGCCACTGTTCGCACCTCCACGGTCTGGGTGCTGGTCTGCTTGTCAAGAGTGCTGAGGAAGGTGTTGGTGCAGGACTCCACAAGGGTGGCCGCCTCCGTGTTAGTGCACTGGTCCACCTGCTCCAGAGTCGTGCTAGTATGCTGGTTTGTGGTATGAGGCACTGCCATGATCGCGGCCTCCTCCTGACTTACCGCTTCTGTGTTCATGCTTCGGGAGGTGCACTCCTTGGGGGAGCAGACGATCACATCAACAGAACAGTCTCCACAGCCAATGGACCGCACGTCTTTGAGGTTCAAGTTTGTCTTAAGGAGTGTCAGGTCACTCCCAGAAGCCTCTGTGTTGCTGCCTGTTTCACAGATGCTGACTTCCACGCCCACACTCTGGTCACAAGTCTCAACAGACTTCCCTACGCATCGGTCATGCATTTCCACTCTCTCCTTCACGACCCACCAATTCATTGGCAGCTCGGGCCCCGCAACTTGATTCTTGCGATCAGGTTGGCAGGAGATGCCTACACTGCTGGTTTGCACCGAGGTCCCAACACACGAATCTGTTGTGTTCACGTGACTGCCAACCATTTGGTCTCTGGTTGGCACAAGTGCCTCCACCAACTTGCTGAAGACAAGTGGCTGGGCCATTGTGGCCTTGTCGACTTTTTTCCTGGATCCAGCAGCCTGTAGTTCTTGCTTTAGCTTAGTCATCTCCCGATCATGGGTGGTTTCTTTAAGCTGGACTTCCAGGCGGTAAATCTTTTCCTTTAAGGCCTCTATGGTCTGCTGTTGCAGCTCAATCTCTTTGTCAGCTTCGGTAATCACCCCGAGCATGGCTTCTGTCACACTGGTGCCAAAGTTCCTTGTCTCGATGAGGGTCCCTACAGCTGTATCCTTGCAGGTCCTGAAGTCTCTGTGGTAAACAACAATGTCGTTCATGTTCTCATCACTCCCGACAGCCACAGACTTGCACTCCCGAGACGGGCACTGTCCATTCTCCCTGAGCTCCGATGTGGCCTCACAGCTGCTATCCTGAATCTTCTGCTCCAGCGCCTGCATGTCGGCTGTGAGCTGCCGGAACTCCTTGATTCTCTGTGTGCTCTGCTGCACGCTCTCCATCTCTTCCTCCTCGTAGTCGATGTACAATTCCCCGCCACCTCTTCGGGTCCGGGAAAGCAGTTCCAGCTGGGAGGCATTGCCGGCACTGTAGGAGCGCTTCCTCACCCCACACGCCTCGTTCTGGGACGCAGCCCTCTGATTTTTCAGCTGTGAGGCCAACTGCCTTTTCTCTTCTTGCAAGACGGAGATCTTCACCTGGAGCACGGGGATGGTCCTCACCTGCTCCTCAAGTTCCTTCAGGCGTTTTAAGGCGATGGCCATCTGTTCTCGGATATGCTGCAGGTGCATAGGGCTCACGTTGGTCACGGGGGTGGAGATCCCTGAACTCAATGGGCTGTGGCGGATGGAGCTCCCCATGGAGGAAGTGGTAGCAGCTGCCGGGACATAGCTACCATAATCCCCATTGCCTTGGTATCCATTCTGAAGCTGGTGCATGGCTGAATTGTGGTTACCAGAACCCATATAGGATGGGAGGGAGCTCGTGGAGCCCATGCCCCCAAAACTGGCCAGCCGGGGCCTTCTGAACTCCCCCGGTGCCATCTGCATGGTGACTCTCTCCTGTTCGAGTCTTCTCCGGGTCTCCATCAATGTCTTGGTGACATGAAGGTTGTGCTTTGGAGGTTGAGGCGAGGGAGGGGGCAGCAGCTGTCGACTTTCTGGGATGGCAAAAGTGGGTGAGGTCTCTAGGGGGGCAGGTGGTCGCGGGATTGGGGTTGATGTCACGTGGCTTCTGGCTAGGTGGAAGCTGGGGCACTGTTTGCTGTCATCGCTGTTGGAGGATGACAGGGATTCAGTGGAAGTCCACACACCCTGATGAGCAGGTGTGGCTTTGACTTCTGCGCATGGTCCAGACGGCTTTCGTCTCTTCTGGATGTTGAGTTTCTTGATAGTATTTCCCTTCTGTATGTCATCCACGTATTTGACGAAATCTAAGTCTAGCTGAAAACCATAAGGGGTTTCCACAAAATATGGGTCCTTCTGTTCCTTGTTATGGTCTCCGTTCAGAACGTCATCTGTTTTATCTGAGAGGGAGAAGACATGATAATACATGTGTTATATATTTTAGTAAGAACAATTGCTCGTGAGTGTGGCACAAGCTAGTCTGATCGTCTACGTTCTGGCAGTCCTATTTTCTGAACCTCAACTCTCTGAATGAAAACAGAGACACCGACCACTGTAATGGCACAAGTCCATGATCCCAGTTACTGGAGAGATCAAGGATTCCAAGTTCAAGGCCAGCCTAGGCAAATGAGAGAGCTCTTATGTCAAGATAAAAATAAAGACGGCCATGGGTGTAGCTCAGTAGTAGAGCAATCTACAGTACTAAGCCCCCCACAAATAAACAAAAGGATAATTCAAGCATTCAACTCATAACATTTTGAAACTACGGCCTTGAGAGCCAAGCACATCAGTACAAAAAGCCTGACAACATGACTGTGTAATTTCACTTGTCCTCCACAGTTCTTTGAAGGAAAAGAGAGGAATTATTAAGATTCCCATCTTCTGCAGTGTTCATCAAGATCAGCAGAGTAAAAGAGAGGAATGCGTGGAGCCGGGGACGTCAGTGTGTTCTGTGAGAGTGTGTGTGTGTTCCTTCTTGCAGGTTTGGTAGTCTTTCTTGCCAGTGGGCCAGAGCCACCTGGTGTCTGACTATGCCCACATGATTCCATCTTGCCCTGACCCCTTCTTGCTTCCAAGCTGGGGACACAGGACAGGGAGTGGATTCTCAGGTAGCCTAGGTACAAGAACAAGGTCAGGGGACAGACTTTCACCTACTGCTTCCGTTCTCTCCCTGCTAAAAGCGCTCTCCCAACTGGAGAGAAAGTTTTCTCAGCTCTGCCACGTTGTGCTTTTAGACACAACATTGACCAATTCACAAATACCTAGTTTTGTAGTCATAAGCAACGAGAACAGGTCCAAAGAGGAGTGGAAGGAAGGGCAAACCAAACTCCACCATCAGGATCCTGTGGGATTCAGTAAATGCTGCTTCTGGCTAAACCAAACATCAAAAAGGAAACGCAGGAACCTTGCAAAGCAAAGCACAGGTCTCACTGCTGATCTGAGCCACCACCACATTGCGAATTTAAAAGCAAGGTCGTTTTGTTGAAACTGTGGGATTAGGTCATAGGTTTTTCTAACAAGGCCTGTGTTTTCAGGTCTATGGAAAGAACCAAAAGCTAGGAGTGAAAATGAGAGCCATCTGTTTCCCCTGCCCAGTCCTGGTTATCCCCCTGCCTATACTATAGTTCAGCTCCAAGGATGTGAAGCCAATTTATGCTGCTGCCACTTTCCTAGTCCCCAACACATTACAACTGATGGGGAATGCTTGGAACGACACCCCCCCCCCACACACACACCATTTGCCTCCAAGTTTTTCTCTTTTGAAATTCCAGAAAGTTTAAAAAGATTACCAAGCAGGAATAAAAACGGACACACATTCTTTGTATCTCGATTTCAAACAATATTAAGATAAGAATACTTGGCTAGCCTGTGGCATGAGTCCTGGGGTTCAACCATTCCACATATACACATAATCTCCAAATCCAAACTACCACAGTCGCTGCTGCCACCACCAGCACCAGAAAGCAGTATTAGAACTGCTAAGGAATTCTCTTTGAAATAAGTGTCCCAGCGTGAGCTGACCGAGAGTGTTAGTGTCTGGAAATTTGAGCTCATGCTACCAGAATGTGTCTTCCCCTCTCTCTTTCCTAGCTTCCAACTCCACAGGACAGTGCGCTAGCTCAAAATATGCAGCCAGACCTGTTTCCAGAACTGTCTGAAGTTCCAAAGGAAGCGAGGAGAAAAGGACAGATCCCAACCAGCCCAGGGTGTCTGAGTGAATGAGTGCATACTCACTCAGCCAGGGCTCACAGTATGGTGCCGGAGGGGTGGGGGTGGGGGCACTCAGGGTCCCGTGGGACGGGAGCCGGAGCCATCTGCAGGTCGCCCTCAGCCCCTAAGCCGACGGCCCGCACCCCTCGGCTCGCCCCACCCCACAGGCCTACCCCTCCCAAGTTCACCTACCGCAGGCCCACAGCCGGACAGCCTCTGGCCGCAGCACCCCAGGCCCGGATTCCGCTCCTCTCCACTTAAGGGAACGCCTGTCAACTCGCGCACACACCTCCCAGGCCCGCAGGAACACCATAGGCCCAGCCTTCACCAATGAGGGCTCAGGCGTCCGCAGCCGGCACCCCCCAAGGCACACTCAGCGGACCGGCAGCCCCCTGCTGTCTTAATGAAAACAGGAAGCCGCTGCCTTCTTCGGAAAACCTGTGCTAGTCGGTGCAGCTTTGCCAGGAGCCCAAATAAAGCCGGCAATGTGAGCCTCTCCACCGAGGGCTCAGTCTGCCCCTGGGGCCCGACACTTCATCAAAGAGTCTGTGTTCTGGAGGCCGGCCCAGCAAACTCAGCCCGGGTCACCTGAGGAAGGGCAGGGCCACAATTGGCCACTGTTCCCGAGCACTGAAGGGCACTTCTCAGCCTAGTTCCTGACAGGTGACCGGTAACCAACAGTTCCCCTCCCACTGTCGAGCCCTAGCCATGAATCTTAAAGAAAATTAATGAAACAGGCCCTTTATCCACTGCAAACAAAGCGGGGGCATGTTTGCAGGATATCACAGAGGCTTGACAAAGAAAAAGTCAGTCCTGTCGGAGGCGGTGGCAGCCGGCCTGACTTCTAGGTTTTCTTATGGATGTTCCCGCTGCAGCACTTTCAGTGGGAAAAGTGAGTGGATTCTGGGTCAGGTTTCAACTCCCCACCCCCACCACACACACCAGAGCACATTTTTCAGCAAAAGTTAACTGGCGCTATATTTAGCTGCTTCCCAAGCTCAGCGAGTAGAGATAACCAAAGGTCTGGGTCCTTCTGAATTATCCCCAAGTGACGGTTTGGACTTCTCCCCTAGAAAACAGGGGCAGTTAGAATTTAACCACAGCGGATTTCTTCCCAAGCACTGCTGAATCCCGAGTTCTGAAAGGACCCTGGAACCTGCCCGTATTTCCTTCTCTAGCAATAAAACGAAACAAACAAAAACCAACCAAACAAGCAAACAAACATGCTCAAAGAGTAATCTGTACAACTATCCTGGGTACCAAGTATTCTATTAAATTGAAATAGCCAGTCTCACTTCAATATTTTTTATTTAATTCACTTATATTTTTAAGAGTCTCATTAGATACCCCAGATTACCTTAGAACTAGCTAAATAGACCAGGCTAGCCTTCAGAGATCCACCTGCCTTTACCTCCCAAGTGTCTGGAAAAGAGGTGTGGTAACCACACCCAGGACACAATCTCACTGTTTTTTATCTCCTGATTTCCAGTGTGTCCATACACAAGTATCCGCTGACATACCTATGGCCCGTATTTATTCCTCAGTTTTTCTGTACAAAAGTATGTCTTAACTTATCCTCCATACCATAAACATCCTCAGAGCAACAGACTGAATTTTCAAAAACTTTACCCCCGTTAACAAGTAGACATTTAAAACCCCTTTAACAGTTATTTTAGGGTGTGAAATTAGGGGTGATACATATTTTGTGCTCTACAAATTTTTATGCCACACGGATACTTAAAAAAATCTACCAACAGAAGTCACTGTTCCTACAGGAACGCACTGCAGTAAAAATCTAAGTACGCTCAAGTGGGCGGTGTGTGAAAGTGGCAAGGGAAGACAGCTAATATTCCTCTTCCACAGTAGAATTAACTTATGAAACCCAATATGGACAAGTTCAACAGAATCGCCATATACGGGCTGCCCATGCATTGCTAGGGCATAAATTTCATTTCATTTCTTTTTTTTTCAAATATAAAGCCAGTATTTCCCCCAGTCTCCCTTTACTGTTAGTGTGGCCAGAAGTGGACAGTTCGTGAAACAACACCCACCAGAACCTTCCTCGAGAGACGCAGGAGTAATCTTTCGAACTCTTGTCTCCATTCCTTCCTCCAGTGCAGGGCTCGAGCTGCTAACTTGGCCTTTGAGCTTACACCTGGGGATAGAGGACCCCTGTGCTGGAAGGGATCTGGGCCTCAAGTGGCTTTGCGGATCTTGAAGAGCCCACATCTCTGTACTTTAATGTGAGAGAAATAAACTTTAGAGTGACTGCAGATTCTAGGAGATGCAGCAGCTTCTATCCCATGTCCTCTTCTCATCCCTACCCTACCCCCAAATTGCCGGCTATATAGCTCTTACAAAGGAGAAAATGCTAAGTAACTAAACTGAGGAGGTATTACAACAATAAGCTTTTATTATGAAAATTGGTAAATTTAAGGATAAGGAATAATAAAAACAATGACGTTTTAGAAAAAAAAATATCCACAGTTGAGTTAAAAAGTCGTTTTAGCTCTCTCAAAAACCTCTTTAGACTTAACAGAAATGTCTGCTTTCACAAGGCCAAACCTCCACTGGTTATGTGGAACTCTGCAAGCACCAGCTTCTGACCCTGCTGGAACTGGAGGGCTGCCCAGGTATTTACTAGAATTTTCTGAACGCTTGGGAATGCAGTACCGGAGTGAGACCACCCCAGCACCCTTTTGTCTTCATTATATAACGCTGATTGAAAACTTATTGGGTGCAGAAAGAGGATCCCATTCTGTTAAAAGAATAGAAGGAAAACTGTCTAAGAAATAAAATGAGACGTCGGCCAGCTGGGCCGAGGACTGCCAAGACAACAGCACAGGCTAAAGTTAGTTACGAAGGTAGGCCAGCAACAAGCCAGGCAGCAATACATGAACGAGTGGTCAAAACAGAAAGGGATGCCCAAGAATTGGGTTTTGAAGCCCAGGTAAGTGATGAGAAGACTACCAAGGGAAGAGGGGCAGGGCTGTGTCTGTGAGAAACCTTACCTTCAGGGCAGGTAAGATAGGGGATGGGTGCAGAAGAGGTCCTGGGACCAAGAGCAGGGCACTTTACCCCCTGTAGCCACTAACTGGGGGGCAAAGGTTAAAAGGCACCAGCAAATATGTCCTTGACAGCTATGGAGGAATTGGGCTGAGCTAGGTAAAGAGAGCTCAAATTCAGGGAACCAGATAAAATGGTTTTTTTGGGGGGGGGGGAGGGTGCTTCCTTTTTTTGAAAGACAGTCTTATCATGTACCTCTCTGACTGACCTAGAATTAATTATATAAACCAGGCTGGCTTTGAACTCAGAGATTTGCCTGCCTTTGCCTCCCAAGTGCTATTATATGTGACAGCAAGGAATAGGTCTTAATAGCCACTGGGAAGTTTAGAGCAAAGAAGATAGGCATTCTTTTCGTTCGTTCTTTTGGTTCATTTGTTTGTTTTTGTTTTGGGAGACAGGGTTTCTTTGTGAAGTTTTGGAGCCTATCCTGGAACTCACTTTGTAGACCAGGCTGGCCTTGTACTCAGAGATCTGCCTGCCTCTGCCTCCCAAGTGCTGGGATTAAAGGTGTGCGCCACGGCCACCCAGTTGAAGCTGTGTATTCTTATGTGCAATTTACAGTCAATATTGAGACTAAAAGCTTATGAAAATCTATCATCCATTCATCTTCACCACGGAACACTTTCTGCTATAGGAGAATATAATATAAATATAATATAAATGAAAGAAGCAAGGTCTCTACTCTTATGTGGCTCACAGTCTAGTGCAGATGGGACACACAAGGGGAAAAAAGATGATCTACAAAGCAGGCGTGAAGTTAGACTGAAGAGCTCTCGCCAGCCTTTGCACCAGTGTGCCTGGGTAACTGGGTGGCTTGCTAAAGTGGGCTGCACAGCCTTCTGGGCCAGCACCCTTTCTGAGATGACCTTACACCTGAAAACCAAAGGTCCACAGAGACCCTTCTCCTCCCTTCTCTACCCAGTCTGTCCGGTGTGCAATTAGGGGTAACCACAAACAAACGTGATAGCCTCCATCAGAGAAAACTCGCCAAGTCCAGGGCAGATTCCCAAGAGTTCAGAGGGAAATCAAAATCTACAGCTGATGATAAGGCAAAGGCTTTGTGTGTGTATTTGCCTCCCGTGAAACTCCGAACCCCAAGGGAAAAAGGCCCAACAGTGGCTTCAAGAACAGTG
This sequence comes from Microtus pennsylvanicus, assembly GCF_037038515.1. Lineage (NCBI taxonomy): Eukaryota > Metazoa > Chordata > Mammalia > Rodentia > Cricetidae > Microtus > Microtus pennsylvanicus. Next base: position 105,732,888 of record NC_134583.1, on the reverse strand, counting down.
CAGCGTTTTCTTGCGGTTCTTTTCCATTTACCAGCAAATTTGAGGTGTTAAAAAAAAAATTTCATCTAGGGCCATAATGTGTTATTTATTCAATTTTAACTTTTTAAGCAAACTAAATCCAATATCAAAATAATATTCGACTTGGGAAGACCTAAAAATGACTACTCACCAAGAAGTAGCAGCTTAGGAAGTAGTTAACTAGTGAGGGTGTGTCCAGCCAGCAGTGGTGACATCTGGCAAGGTCACAAAGTAGTGAAAAGAGCTACTACTGGCTGGCAGTGGCTTAGTGAGTAGAGCCCAAGGGTGGTGCTTAATGCCTGGTCTGCCTCCTCTTCCAAGACAGCCCCCCAACAGAGCAAAAGATCTGCATACTGCAACATCTGGGCTGTATTTTTTTTTTTTTTAGCCCTCTATTTCTCAATGAGACTATAATACTACTTGCCAGGGACAGGGTGATCTTTAAAAAACCAACAACAAAAGAAAAAAACAAAATAGTCTTGCTAAATGGCCCTAGGACATGGAGCTTGTTTTGTAGACCTCAAACTTGATCCTCCTGCCTCTGCCTTCTGCGGGGTGGTATTACAGATCTGCACCACCATGCCTCGCCGCCAGTCTTTTCATTCAGTGTCTCTTCATCGTATAGAACAATGCACTTTGTGGCGACATCCTCACACATGGGGACCACGTTCTTCTGCCACACTCACACGCCCCCATTCTCTGTCTTACTCCTCCTGTCTCTTCCTCATGCTCCCGAATTTAAATCCTGTGTATGATTGAAAATATGCAATATTTATCTTTCAGAGAAAATGCTACTTTTGAGTAAGAGACACTCATCATTTTCCTAGACTTCTGCCATAATGAGCTATTCTTTATTAAGAAAAAAAAAGCACTAGACATTTCCAAAATGATGTGCCCTGGACTTCTGAAAGGACAAGGCCTGATATTATTACTCTCTGTTTGTCAGGGCACAATGGCTCCTTTGTTCTGCTGCACACTCTAAGCCCAATTACTGAGGATGCATGAAGAATAATTACAGCCGTGTGCCACAACCTCACACATTGTTAATGTGTTTTTACTCATCGGACATTCTCACTGACTGCCGAAGCGAAAGAGTTAATTCCCACTAACACGTTGTCCCCTCTCACAGGAAGCACAGGGACCTGGCCTAAGGAGCTGTATCAGTCCCAGAGAAGCATGACATCACCACGGATTCCCACACTGACAAGTGACCCAGTGCAGTCCGTTGCTGTGGGGAGCAACACGGACGACCCACAGCAGAAAAGAAAGCCATGCAGATGAAGAGGAAGGAGGCAAGGCTCACGCAGTGAATTCCTCAGCGTTTGAAGGGATCTGAGCTAGCAAGACAGATCCTCCAGGAAGGGACAGTGGTATAGAGAGAAAGCAGGAACTGGAGCTGCTGGACCGTGCCAATCCGAACAGGTCTAGCAGGAAGCACTCTGGAGACACTGAGCAGTAAGCTTTCCTATCCAAGCACCTTCCCTCCCAATACCAAATCTACATGAGAAACATCACTTATGATATAGGAAACCACTGCAAGAGAGATGACAGTAACAGTATTCTGCATTCTGCAAAACTGGAATGTGTAGCAGGCAAGACGCTTTCTTGCATTTATCAAACAGTTACTTGGTTTTATTTACTTCTTTATTTTGCCTCTGGAGATAGTCTTGTTATGTTGCATCACAGGCTGGCCTCAAACTCAAGATCCGCCTCAACTGCCCTCATGCTGGACAGAGTTAGTTGCTTGCAAGTGAGCTCTTTTCTTCCCAGCTAAAGCCCATTCATTTAACAAGCCACTCAAAAGGGTGCTAGGCTCTGTTGGAAGAAACCTGCATTTTTCCTCTCGGAATATAGATTGCCTATCTGAATCGTGCCAGTCCCTCCCCACAGCTGTTCTAAATAGCTGTCCAAACACTTCCGCAAATAAAACAAGAAAGAGAAAGGATATTTCAAAAGCTTTAAGTACCCGGCCCACTGACACTATAGGCAGCAAAACAGCAACTTAACAGTTTTGCTTTGTTTATGTGGCTGCCAGAGGACTTGGTGCTTCTTTCTTTCAACCTTTCGATTTCATCTCCACGTTTGTAAGCTGTGCCACAGCTTTTCACCCACACGCGAGCCATACCGAAGCCTTCCTTTCTACACTAGCTCTACATTCCCCGGTTTCCTTTTGGGAATACTCTGGCGCTCCACAGGGGATCCTCACCTTAGGAGAATGATAGATTCAGTTTTTCGCTTAGTAAATATTCATGAAGAACCCAACATGTGGCAAGCTGCTCAGTGCTGCACAGAACAGCCAAGGAGCGAGCCCGCTCAGGTAGAACTTATAGACTATAGGAGACAGTCAAGTGCTTGGACAGATTAGCAACTGCCTAAGTGAATACTGTGGAGGTGAAACGGGGCCCTCACGTGGGGGCAAGGGGTAGGGAGTGATCTTTGGGAGCTGCACTGTAGAGTTCTGCTGGGCAGTCTATTAGGTACATGAGGGAGGGGATGAGGACCCCTCCCCCCCGGCAGAGGAGGGGGATAGGGAAAGATCAGTTTTGGATCCTGAAGTGTGTCTTGAAGCTAATGGGTGTTTTAAACAAGAGAGTGAAATGGTCCATTTACATTTTAATAAGATTTCTTTGGCTAGTTGAACGACTATATATTAAAATTCCCTTCTCTGTTTCCTGGTAGACTCACAAGGATTGCTTGTACAAATTTTCTCTTCAGTCTCACAAGTGAGTACTGTCTACTTAACGAGATAAATAATCAGCGTGGCATGACATTAAACTACCCAAGCCTACACTGTATTTGGGTAGTCGGAACTTGGGTCTCGGTGCCCATCTCTCCACCTCTATATGTCCTGGCAAACGTCAGTCCCTGTGGGCTGAGCTGGGGACCGACACCAGGACCAAGGCTCTGCCAGTCTCTCTCTGGGCCCCATTCTGCTGCTAAAAAGAAAAATATTTTTCTTTGAGCCAATGACTCACCGCGGAGGAAAATGGTGGGGGAGGGGTTTCCTCTTCTGGAGGTCATTAAACAACAGTAAATCTAATCTGTGAAGGGCAGAGGAGGCATGAGTAATGCCAGGAAGTAGGTTTAGGGAATCCACGCTTAGGGAGGAATGGAGACTCGCTCCACATCCTGAGACTCCAGGAGGGGAACGGCAAGGATTCAAAGTGTCACCACAAGGCTGACCGGGCAGCCAGCAGGAGTTTCTGTACCTTTAACCCTTCCTTAACTTTAATTTCTCCACCCACACTGCCTAGCTGCCTCATGAGGAAAAACTCAACAAACTCAACAATGCAGAGAGGGGCTAGGAAGACTTAAACAATGCCCCCCAGCCCCAGATTCAAAACATTTACCCACCAGATGGCCTTAAAGCTGGGTTCGGGGTTGGCTTGCCTGATGTCCTGAATGCTCCTATCAGCCTAGATCTCCTTTGGATGATTCTGCATGATGCAGGCATCTAAACCCACAGCTAGCCCCACTGCCTGTCGGATGCTGCTCTCAAATGCCAACACGACATTAGCTATTCCAAACCAGTGGAGTGGTCTACTTGGTTCAGAGACTCTTCTGGAATCCCATTGGCCACTTGGATAATTTGAGCATCAAAATAATATAATTAATGATAATGACTAACTGATAAGTATCTGCGAGTCCATAATGCTAGAGAAGAGAGCCAGCTAATGACCACGGTAAGGATTATGGGAACAGAAAATTACCATACAGCAACCATCACGGCAGTGGCTGACGGAGACAGGAATGGCTGTGAAGGCTGGTGGATGGAATAGTTCCTACCAGAGAGGAGAATATTGCTGTGGTCTCAGAAAACCTCACGACAAGACAGAACTGTCCGTCATGGACAGAAAGTGATGGTGACAGTGAGCGAGGCTGGCATTGTGCCCCTGTGAAATGCACCTGAGATGAGCGGAGTCACTTTTGTCAAATGAGAGATATGGCCGGAATCTAGAAACATCTGTGGACCCCACCTGAAGGACAAATCTACAGCACCAAAGGACTTTCCTTTGGAAATTCTCAAAGTCACAAAGAAAGGAAATACAACTGTTTCAGACTGACAGAGACTGGGTTACTTAAAAAGATAAATTTCAGTTCTTTCCTCCTTTCCTCCCTCCATCCCTCTGATAGATCTATCATCTATCTATCTGTCTGTCTGTCTGTCTGTCTATCTATCTATCTATCTATCTATCTATCTATCTATCTATCATGTGTGTTCCACCTGCATGCTCTAAGAGGGCACCAGATCTCATTACAGATGGCTGTGAGACACCATGTTGCTGCTGCTGGGAATTGAACTCAGGACCTCTGGAAGAATCACCAGTGTTCTTAACCTTCTGAGCCATCTCTCCAGGCCTTCTCTCTACTTTAAAGGTTCATGAACGTAGCCCATCAGTCATCATGGAGCCAGGCCGAGCCCTTGATGATGCTTGTTTTGCAGACTTAGCAGTCAGCCCGCTCTCCGTTTCTGTTAATTTGAGGATGTTCCCTTTCTCTGAGGTATTTTTGAAAACATACAGAATCTCACTCAATTCTATTGATGGATGTGTCCCATTACAAAAATATCTTCCTGAGTTCCTGTCGGTGGTGTTGAAGCGTCCACAGTTCAGCCTCGACCCAGCACTTGCCACGTCTCTACCCACTCTCCTCAGCATGCCAAACAATATTCATAGCTACCTGTGGCCTCTCTCTCCATCTAGCGTCTATTCACCAGGCTCCACCAACTGTCAACACCAGCTGTGCTGTCCTTCTGAGCCTAAGCTGCCTGGCTCACCTTCCTCAAAGCCCACATTTACACCTTAGCTGCTCTCTTCTGGGCAGGACTGGTCACCTTGTTCCCACCACTCCGAAGGCCTTTGCAGGATGCGATGCCCCATGTTGGGGTGAGCAGGCACATGGCTCATCCCCACCCTCAACTGTAAATGTCTTAGGAGGGTGAGAACTGAGCAGAATATCTATTTTTTTAGTCCTTCAGTGCCTAGCTAGCCTGGTGCTTAGCATACCGCATGCTTAGTTATGTGTCGGCACCAAACCCTCACATCTGGGCATCTACTCATGAGTAAGTGTGCTGTACTAAAAGCAGGAGCCTGTTCTACTAAAAGTAGACTGTTCATGCTACTTGCTAGTTATTGGCAAGTTGGATTATCCTCCCATGGTATAATTAGGAAAATGGGTACCCATATCACTGCTATGAGGATGGGAAGGGATGCTGGGGGTCTGTGCTATCATTACGGGATCACTAACAGCCTGATAACCCAGAAATTAGGCAGAACTTTGCCTCAAATTCTGTCAGGGCCCTACGAAGTTGGGATCTGAGGTTATGTGTGATACTTGTTCAAAATCAAGGAAATCTGCTAACCTTTGAGTCCTGTGTTGCTGAGCAGGGTAGGCATGAGCACATGCATGTGCTGGACGAGGGTTAGGTGCTGGGTCCGTGGAAGGGAGGCTTGGACCAGCACCAATAACACACAGGAAGGAAGGAAGGAAGGAAGACAAAAGGGGATGAGCATCCTCACTCTTCAAAGCATAAGGCTAAGGTAAAATATATTCCTACTAAGGGGTATGCAATGACTGTAATGAGGGCTTACTCTGTGGTGTCTGGGGAGGTCCTCAGGGCAGAGGGCACCTGCCTAGAGGGTGCCTGAGACCCAGCCAGTATATTTCCATGGTGGTCATTCCTGCAGGGCCTTCCTAAGCTGTGGGAAGGTACAGCTTACATTTTGTTGATCAAGAGTATGAAGTATAAATGGTTCTTCATTCACCATCAAGCAATGGGCAACAAAAAACCACAACCAAAACAAAACAAGATAACCAACAACAACAACAACAACAACAACAAAAATGCAATAATAATTTAGTGTGTAAAATGGGTCCACTAATAAGTATTCCATGATTTCTACGGCTGCCACTTGACTGAATAGCTGCGGACCACACTTGACACAAACATCCCCTACCAAAGCAGGCTAGTGACGAGTGAAAGTAGAAATTAATTTACAGTGGCTGTCAGAGCGGGTGAGCTCCAGCAGGGTCTGTGGCTTGCTCTCTGCAGGGCCTGCTCACAGGTACCTTTCCAGTTGCCTCTTGGCCAGCAAGACTGAGCCACCCCCTCCCCAAACACAGGAACCCATTGGCAATGTCTTTGGTTATACCTTACATATGACTTAAGAAGTCAAGGGTCAGGCAGCAGCACTGAGGGGAGGGAACGTGGAAAGGGTTAGTCACCATTCATAGGAACAAAATGTCTCATTGAAGGGTAGGCTGGACCAGAGAGGTGCATGAGGAGGCAGGTATCAAATGGCTGGGCACAATTGTCCTTTTATCCATTGTTCAGAGTCAACAATAGATGCAACAACCCCTTATCAATAATCTCCAGGCATCTCCCCAGCTCCACCCATGCTGTTCACGCTCTATCTGTGTAGTCAGAGACTCGAAGCTGAGTCAGCCCAGCGTCATCTTTCATACACAGAGGGGAGCTGCTGTTCAACCTTTAGTCAAGAATTCCATGCCTCGGCTAGAGAGATGGCTCAGTGCTGAAGAGCACGGGCTGCTCTTGGAGAGGATCCAGGTTTGGTTCCCAGCACCCATTTTGCAGTTCACAGCCATCCTCGATTTTTGCCTGACCTCCTCAGGTATCAGGCACACACACAGTAACAGATATACACACGCAAAACACCCATACCCCCAAATAAAATAAAAAGAAAAACAAAACAAAAACAAAAACCACACAAGAAACATTTTTAAGTCAAGTAAGGTAGGGACAGACAGAGTTCTGTGAGTTTGAAGCCAGCCTGGTCTAGATATTGAATTCCAGGCCAGCAAGGGACTAATCATGAAATCCTGTTCCTGAAAAAAATTAAAAAAAAAAAGCAAGCAAAAAGAATTCCGTGCAACTCTTAAGCATAAATAGGAAACAGGCCAGGAGACAGGGATGTTCTATGAGTAGCAGACAAGGTACCTAGGCTGAGACTGATAGAGAGGGCACCAGCGACACTTTCGGGGACGTGGAAGAACTCTTGTAGGAATCCTGGCCCCTACGGAGCTGACATAGGAAACCAGAACCAGATTTAATATATCCCAGGCAACTAGCTCCCTAGAGAAAATGGAAGTGAGGGCTGGAGAGGTGGCTCATCGGTTCAAAGAACTGGTTGTTTTGCAGAGACCTGGGCTCATTTCTCAGCACTGACATGGCAGGTCACAACTACCTGTAATTCTAGGTCCAGGGGATCCGATGCCCTCTCTTGGCTTCTGTGGGCACCAGACATGCACACACACACACACACACACACACACACACACACACACACACACACTTAAAACACTTAAGCACATAAAAGAAATAAATCCTTAAAAGAAAAACATGTGAGAACAAGTGTCCAAAGAGGGATTGATTAACAACATAAGGGAAGTCCTGGAATTTAAGCAAATCGTGACCTCAGAAACGCAAGCTTTAACATCTGTGTGAAACGGTCCCTAGGGCGACAATGGCATCTTTGTGCCAAGGCCACGGGCGAAAGGGAAAGTTTTCACTGACCCCAGAGGCAAGTGCCGAGTTATTTTTTCCAGTCTGTAATAAAGGCAAATATTTTTCATAACACACAGTGCTCCACTTTGTATTGCAGCAGCCCCCACCCACATGTCACGGTCCACTGTCTTTTTTTGGGCACCCAGGGGTACAAAAGCTGTCGTTTTCAGCAAGGCAGGAAGTCTCAGCGAACTTCCTTCAGCATTAAAGAGACTCCACGCACTCCCAGGCACAGAGCCCAGCAGCCACGGCAGAGCATTTATTTATACCCATTTTGGAATTTCCTGACAGTTAACAGCCACAGCGTCTAATTCCATGTCACGGAGCTATGTGAGACAGCAAAATCCCCAATGAATGAAACTGCTGTACAGATCTTAACCGAAAAACAGGCTAAGGTGGACCCCCCCCCCAAAAAAAACCTCTTCCACAAGTCACCCTCCCACTCTGCAACGCTGTACCAGAAATGGAGTTGTTTTTTTTTTTTTTTTTTTTTTAACTCCAGGAAGAGAGAAAGGTAGCCAGGTTCCTTCACTCTAGTTCTCTGAGTTATGAGGCAGCAGCTGGCTTGGAAGTGATTTGGTCTAATGCTGCCCCAGGCTGGGCAGCTGGAGACTCCCTGAGGATATTCTGCTAATCCTGAAATTCACCAGAGAAAAACCAGTTCAACCATTTTGGCCGAATTTAAGAAAGCTTTTATTAAAATGTTAACTACTCACCAAGATGAAATCTAGTTAGGACCACCACCTGGAAACTTCCCAGCTGTGTGGCCCCAAGACACAGGTTGGCTTATATGGACAAAACCCACAGGCCTAAATTCCTATGAGGCTTTGTTGTTACTTCCTAAGAACTACAACTCCCAGAATCCCAGGAAGTTGCCTGATTCTTGGGCAGGTGGGGCTTGGAAGTTAACTGGGTCCAGTAATCCTTATTTAGTACAACTTGGAATCTGAAGGCTAAAAACACCATTAGTAAACCACAGTCCCCACCACCATGCCCCACCCCACCCCACCCCAACCACAACTTAGATGGCATGAATTTCAAAGGCTGAAGATGAATTCTGGGACAGGTACATTTTGTTTGGTGCACTGGCATCATGGGGCATGCTTTTGTTTCTGTTCTTAAAAATGAGTAAACTTGTGTCCCTTTAATGATTTAAGTTCACCACTGCAAGGAAAGAAGAAAGGAAGGAAGGGAGGGAGGGAGGGAGAATGGGAGGGAGGAGGAAAGGAGGGAGGGAGGAAGGGAAGAGGATGTAAAGAGGGAAACAAGGAAAGAGGAGGAAGACAGAGGAAAGAAGGAGGAGGAAGAAGAAAAAGAAGAACCACCACCCCCTGTCCCAACCAAAGCCTATAGGGTAGATGTGGTCCTGTGGAAGATTTGCCGAATTCCATCAGAGCACAAACAAGAGAAGGAAGTTCCAAACAAGACCTCAGACAGCACCCAAGATTGGGGTAGCTGCAAGGGAAGCGGTGAGCTTCTAGAACTCATAGGCCCTGTTTTCTCTGCTCATCTCAGATCCCCTTGCCTGACCCACCCCTCCCCTCACCCCCAGTCATTTGCCTTTCCATCCGTCCTCCTGCTTAGACGTGCCCACACTGGGGACTTTGTGTCTGCTCATCTTCCCAGCATTCATTTTTCTGTCCATAAAAAAATAATTAAACCAAGAAAAGCATCAGAATATGTTGTTTCTTGATCCTATAAAAGCATTCTGGTACATTTTTATATATAAACATTGCATTCCAGCAAGAATATGATTTAGTATATAAAGAGTGGATGCTAACTATTTGGCTTCTGTGGCCTGTATCCGATGCTGTGCAGAATCAGACACCTGTGTGCATCTGCGAAGGTGAATTCTGGCAGGACAGCAGTTATTGTACGCAAATGAATGTCGAGGCCTTTGTCAGAGGATGACAGAGGTTGGGAAGGGAAACTCCTGAGAAGACGAGTTCCACTGGCCTGGAAACCGTCAGTCACAAAGGTCCATCGAAGGCCCACCAAGGACCATTCTCTTCACCCTCTTCAGACTGAGGAAGCAAGAAGGCAAAAGCTGAGGGAGGAGAGGATTCTCTGACAGATGGGAGTAGCCAGGGAAAGTGAGCCCTGAGGAGAAGGACACCGGCTGCAGACGGCAGGCTGCTGTGTTAGCACAGGCCTCACTTTACACCAGGGGAGGGTCTTCAGAGCTCTGTAATTACAGGCCAACACCTCTGGCCCCTCAGCTCCGCCACACCAAGACACCAAGACTGGCCTCCGGTTGTTGGCTCCTCATCAAGAGCAAAGAGCGAAGCTGAATGCTGACGTGAATTCCATGGTGGACACCTCAAGCTGCCTGTTGCCCGCCTCCCCTCTCCTGTTCCCCGCCGTGCTTATTCACTTCACAGAGCCCTCCCGGCCTCACCCTACAGCAGGAACAACTCTACTAGCTGTCACGCTTGCAACAGCCTGCCCACACGCTTCCCACCTCTCCCCACCGCCCAGCCTCAGTCATTCTGCCATTATTCACCGACAGCTGAAGCACCTTTCCGAGGGCTTTCTCCATGTATGACCTCATTCATCTTCACAGCGGCCCTACGAAGCAGGTGTGACCATCTCCGCATTTCACAGAGGAGCTTACATCACGTGCACACAGTACCCTCCTACTGCGTCTTGACACTCTATTGTATTGTCCAGCCAGACACGCTCCATCCCGCAGCTTTTATGGGGGCAAAGAGGGTCTGGGAAAGGGATTTGGTATGAGGATTAAATACAGGCAGATTTCTGCAAAGAAATTTTCTTCCAATTTCAGAAAAAGAAATTCTGTTCTAATACAGCCACAAAACTAAGTATCAACCGCTTCCCACCAATGCAAAAACAAAACCTCTGGATCTTAAGCGTTAAATTGAGGGAAGGCATCTGAATGGAGGGTCTCAGGGCTATAAAAACATTCTGTTGAAGTTTGACTGGTCAATACCGTGTTTTGGTAATGATATTTTAGGGACTTCATTTGCTATTTCTTCTCTGAGTGAGGGTCACAGCTTATTTTTCTCTGGAAAAACTCTTCCCATTTCCAAAGGCTAGCCAAAATATCAGCTCTGGGGCCTGAGAATGTAGCCCAGCGGTAGACAGAGGACTTGCCTAGAATGCCCAAGGTTTAGGATTCAAGCCCTAGGACTGAAAATAAACACAACCCTCCTGCTCCGTCACAGCTAGCTTTTATGTTAACTTGACATAAGCAAGTGTCACCAGATAGGAAGGAAGCTCAACTGAGAAAAATGCCTCCATAAGATCAGACTGAAGGCAAGCTTGTCTGTCTGCGAGAGGGTCCCGCCCATTGTGGATGGGGCTACCCCAGGGTTCTATAAGAAAGCAGGCTGAGAAGTCATGAGGAACAAGCCAGTAAGCAGCACCCCTCCATGGCCTCTGCTTCAGCTCCTGCCTCCGGGATGCTGCCCTGCTGGAGCTCCTGTCCTGATTTCCCTCAGTGATGAACTATTTATTACCCAGAAGTGTAAGTGAGCTAAGCCCTTTCTCTCCAAGTTGCTTTGGTCATGGTGTTTCATTACAGCAACAGAAATTCTCTCACCGCCTCCCAGGGCCCTCTGAGGCTGCTCCTTATCCCCTTAGCCGCCTCTTCCACCACGGCAATCAGAGCAGCTTGCCCCTGACCCCATCTTGGTATACCCCTTGTATCCTATCTTTATGAATATCAGAGAGCTCTGTCCTCTCCATCATAGACAGGACTGTGCCCATATACGGTCCTCGGGTGTACAGGACAAGCTCAACTCCAGCCCTTCTCAGAGAGCAAATCCCAAGAGTATTTATTTCCTTTCAGGGGGTTTGTGAACATGCCAACGACTCATCCTATGCCCTCATTTCACCGCCAGGCAGAACTCTGGGCACAAAGAGGTGACACTAACTGACTTTTGCTCTGTCATTCAAGGAGCTGGCACTGAGCTTGGAACCTCCCAAAAGTTCTCAGTCCCTGGACACCAACAAGCCACCCTGGGCTGTTGTTAGATGTTGACCTCCACACCCACCATGAATCAGACCTCCTGGGGCCTGGCCCAACTTGGGCATCAGCGTTTTTCAAAGCTCCTCCAATGAGTCTGTCCTGCAGCCAGGAGTGAGAACCACATAAAGTTCCTTTTGGCTTCTGAATTAGAGCCGAGTTAACACACCCCTTAAACAACTCAGGCACCCTCATGGCCTAGGTAGTTTCCAAGTCAAGTGTCTCAACTGAAAGGAAAGGGGCGTTAACGAAGTTGGGGGACCCAGAGAGCACCTGCTTCTTTCTCCAGTGACTGTGCCCACTGGGATGTCCATGTTCAGTGTTGTCATATCTCCCGATTTTTTTGTCCCCAAAGAAGCGAAAGCAATTGGTATCTTTATAGAAAATGAAGCAATTTAAAATATCCTGGCAATAAACTCAAATGAAAAGAATGAGTTGGAGAAACAGAACATTACCTCTTCCGTGTCCGAGGCGAGGACACCTGATACCCCTTCCGTTCCAATTTTATTCCTGTTCCTATCACTTTCCTTGTCTTATCTTTCTTGCCCACTCTAGTTTCCGGAAGCTCAGGCTGTCTGTCCTTGAACTGCCCAGCTGAAGATGACCTTGAACTTCTGATCTTGTTTGTAGGCACAGTGCCTTGCCTGGTGGTGCAGGGCAAGCACTCTATATCCAAGGCCTCCTTTTTTTTTATTTGACAGTGACTTTGGTCTTATAAACCCATTCAAGGGGAAAAAAATAACTCAGATTTTAAGGCTTTAGTTTGTTGCATATTAATTTGTCCATCTTTCACATTTCGATCCAGCTCTTTGGCTAACGAGATGCTTTATTAAAAAGACGGAATAATGACAAGGACAACAGCATCCTCACATCACATCCCACCACTATCTCCTTCATGCACTTCGCAGAACCTTTCTACAGATGAGCGCTCACCCTTAAAGGGACAGGTTGAAGGAGAACTCACTGCATTTCTTCTCGGAGGGGCTAGGCTGCTCCTGCTGTGTTAGAGATGGCCTCCAAACACTCAACTCTCTCTTACTGTACTTTTGCCTCTCCTTTACCCTCTGGCTGATGATGGGGTGCGGGTGTGGATCTCTGGGTGTCTGGAGAACTGTACAGAGGCAAACAGTGGGTGTATAGTTCCTTCCCATAACACTGATGCTCCTCTACCCACTTCCATTGGCAACCAAGAGGGTGGCGGGACTTGCAGAGGATTAGAGGGCAAGTCAGCAAGGCCCTACACCCCTGCTCCTTCTGTGGGGTGTAGACCTTGCTCCACCCTGGGTGTTGGGTGTTTTATATGCCCGGATTAGCAAGACCTGTTCCTGAGACCTCGCGTTAGGGCAGACTTTCCCAGGACAGACCACCCAGCATGCACCGGGAGGAGGGTGTGTCCTAGCAGCAAAGGGGTGTGGTTCTTCTCACGAGAGTGACAGCGGAAGAGGACACTATCTCACTGTCCTATCTGAAAAGACAAGAATGAGAAGCCTGTTTGTTTTGTTATGGCTTTCCCTGAGCAGAGGCCCGAGCTGGAGTCACACTGGATTTCCACACACTCTACTGTCCATTCCCCCATTATTATCCTCATCAGATTAAAGGAGAGATGTGGCCATGTCTAGTCAAGATTAAAAATCAACATTTTAGTTGTAGTTTATCTTTTTACTTTGGGCAGCACTGGGGACTAAGGACCTTACAAGCAAGCACTCTACCTCTGAGCCATATCCCTAGCCCTCTGTTTATATTTTATTTTGACACAGGGTCTCCTAAGTTGTCCATAATGGCCTTAAACTCAATTGGTATCCTCGGCAGTCCTTCAATTTGCAATCCTAAAGTCCCAGTCTCCTCAGTGTCTGGAATTACAGCCTGTGCCACCAGGCCTGGCTGAAATCGGTATTTTAAAAGGTCAAATGGTGCCAGGCAATGGTGGCACACACCTTTAATCCCAGCATTTGGGAGGCAGAGGCAGGTATCGGATCTCAGTGAGTTCAAGGCCAGCCTGGTCAACAAAGAGAGTCCCAGGACAGTCAGGACTGTTACAAACCCTGTCTCGAGAAACAAAACAAAACAAAACAACAACAACAAAGGGCAAATGGCAGAATCTCCTGTGGGGCACAGAAGTAAATGAGGGGATGAAAACCTTAAATGTTCACAAGGCTGTAGACTGTGAATGAGCAACAATAGGGACTACTTATTTCCTTACATCTGATAAAAGATGTGCAGACGCTATGCCAAGAGAATAGTGGGACAGAAGTAGGGCAGACCACACTCTCAGAGTCCCCAGCTCAGGTCTCACCCACAATTCCAAGGGCTCCACCAAACCAGAATAAATAAGCTTGGCCAGAGGAGTCAGCTGGTCCTCTGCCTCCTGCTCCCTGCTGGTGGTCCGCCTCCTCCCCCTCTGTCTGGACTGTCAACAAGCAGTGAAAGGAGCAAAGAAAAAGGTCACGGGAGCTGGAGAGAACTTTCCAAATAGCCTCAGAAAATCCTTCTGAGAACGGCTGCTCATTATACTCACACTACTCTGCCCTTCTCCCTGCATCCAGAGGCTCCCCAACGCTGTCACTGAAGCCAGCCTTTGAGCAAAGGACGGAGAGAAAGCAGCAACCCAAACAAGAGGTGGAATGGAAGCTAGTGCCTATGACACGGTGACAACCACTTGTCTGGTTCACCCAGGTGGACAGACCAAGTGTGAACTAGCAGAGCAAGCGACTCCAGAGAACAGGCGGGTAGACAACATGCTACGGCTGGAACGATGTCAGACTGGCAAGTGCCAGGGCCCATTTCAGTCCCACAATTCTGCCTCTTGCTCTGAAGTATGTGCCCGGTGTTAGCAAGCATAATGCAAGGGCACTGAAAGTGTGGCTGAACATGGAATCTGCTGGTCCACAAAGCAAGGGAGGACAAGTCTACAAAGACCATTACATGAGTCTTAAGTCTTGTAACAGAGGGATGAGGTACACAGCAGAGGCACATGACCCTTCTGTATGCTGTGAATATGTCTTATTACCATTGGTTAATAAAGAAGTTGATTTGGTCAATAGCCATGCAGAATATAGCTAGGTAGGAAATCCAAGCAGGAGGCGGGGAGAGAAGGCAGAGTCAGGGAGATGCCAGAAGCTGCTGGAGACATCAGAAACTGTTGGAGATGCAAGATGTGAGGTAACAAGGCACAAGTTTCCTGGTAAAATATAAACTAATAGAAATGGGTTAATTTAAGTTGTAAGACCTAGACAGTAATAAGCCTGAGCTATCGGCCAAACAATTTGCAATTAATATTAAGTCTCATAGAGGACATTTGGGAACTGGAGGGCAGGAGAGAAACCTCCAGTTATAGGAGGTGATGATAATCATTTGATAGAAATACAAAACACTCTTGGAATTATTTTTTTTTTTTAAAAAGAAAGACGAAGAGCTGGAGATGGCTCAGTGGTCAAGGGCCCTAGCAGCTCTTTCAGAAGACTGGTTACTAGCTCTATCAGGCATCTCACAAATGTGTGCAACTCCAGCGGCAGGGCATCCAACACCCTCTTCTGTATTCCTATCTGTACTTCCATGCACATACCCACAGACAAATATAATCAAAAATAATAAAAAGTCAAATCAAGAAAAGAGATGTTCAGAAGTGATTTTAAGAAGATGAATTCCACAGGATCCATCAACGACCACTGAGACTCTAGAGCAGAGTCGTGGGGTTTGAAGGTTATGAAGGGCCTGTATCCACAGATGCAGGAAGGGCTTTCAGGTCCAGAGACCAGTGCTTCAAGCAAAGCCCCAGGCTGGGGAGCAGCACTGGGATGGAGAGACTCTCCCTCTTGCACAGTCGTCTGGCCTCTTGCTACCTCAAGCCCAGGAAAACCCACTGCGGTCTCCTCAGACACTGATGGGGAGAGAAGCAGACAACGGCTACTGTCAGAATTGGCCCCAAACAAAGGTCTGGAGTTAAGAAAATAGTTCCAAAGTTTGTAGGGGAAAAAGTATCTGAGGAGAAAGAAAAATCAAAGAATCGTGCCAATCGTCACTAACCAAACAAAACCACAACCTGGTGAGAAAGGGAAGCGAGACGCCTTTCCAGGGACTAGGATGGCTCATCACACAAACCGGGACTCAGTGTTCCTCTGCCAAATGCATCTCTGAGCGAGTTTGGTTTTTCGAGGCAGGGTTTCCCTGTGTAGCTTTGGAGCCTTTCCTGGAACTTGCTCTACAGACCAGGCTGGCCTTGAACTCACAGAGATCTGCCTGCCTCTGCCTTCCGAGTGCTGGGATTAAAGGCGTGCACAACCAGCGCCCAGCTGAGCGGGTGTTTTAAAGGGAACCACCAAATGAATGAGCTTTCTGAATTCGAGTGTTGCTGCAATTTTCCGCTACTCTGCCTATGAGTCCCTAAACAATTCAAATTCACCACTAATGCGAGGTTTCCTTTCTCAGTGTCACACGTTCTGGGGAAAACCAAGGGTTTTGACAGGGGAGAAACCTCTGGCCCCGAAATCCCTTTAACCTTCTAGGAGTCTATTTTGGGATTCTTTATTTCAAATCAGTACTCTGAGGCGTTGTGGACTCCAGCCGCTATTTTCTGGTGCCCAGATAAAGCCCTAGCAATGTCTATAGCTGTTTCTGCAACTGCTGAGTGTGTGGGAGGAGGGAGAAGCATGGGCTCCCTGTGGGCCCTTTGGGATACACAGAGAGGTGACTAGACCTAAAATTCATGACACACTGGGGCCATCTTCCTCACACAGTCCCTGGGGCAGATCTGGGCAGATCCTGGCACTAGTGGGAAAATCTGGTGGCACAGGACTTCGTGTTTTGCAATTTCTTCCTGTAAGCTACACGGTTGGAATCATTTCACAGGCAGGCCATGCCTCCTCCCCCACTGGCCTACAGACTTCCAGGTCTCCACCCTGGAAATGCCAGTGCATCATGGGACTGATTCACCACTGTAGGCCGGGCACCAGCAAGGGGACGTGCTACATAAACCCGGCGAGTACTTCAGCATCCTCTGCCAGGGCATGGAAAGGCAAACCAACTCTGTCTTCAGTTGGAGGGGAGCAGGGGAGCAGGCTGTGCCCCCAAGTTTTCCTGGTGTGTTCCCAGTTGGAATACAGCATCCTAGCCCATCAAAAATACAGGGCAGAGAATCAGTCGTACCTTGCTGGGTCTCTGGACTTAGAGGAGGTTGACAGAGGATGTAAGGGCTGACACACACCACTAGTACTACAAAGATACTAAGCACTAGGTTTGTGAACTGCTGGAAATGCCCAGTCTCCCAACCCCCGCCTCCCAAGTTTCTAGCTTGAAGCATTTGTCCGCTTTCTTGTAGGAGACTCTAACATGCACCCGTGGCAGAGGAACAGCATGCCCTGCACTAATGGGCTCAGACAAGAGGAAAGGGCTCAAAAGAGGGCAGGGTCGGGAAAAGTGGACTAAGTATGCTCGGTCGATGTTTTCACAAAATTATCTGCAAAGATGATGGGGTTTATCGATTCCACCAAATATTATGTGAACAAATACAGAAGCCACTGATTCTCTTTTGGTTCTACCTAACTGTTAAGTTGGGAGCGTCACTCTAGCCCCTGGCATCCATTCCAGCCCCCTGGCCTCAGAGTTGCATTGCTCTGGACTTCAAATCCCAGCATGCCAGGGTCAGGACCACTCCCACAGGGTATTTAAGTGGGCTCCCAGCGGAGGAACGCATGGTTCTGGGTTTGCATGTGCTCCCCGGCTTTTCTGTCTCCCCTGCCGTGCTCTCAGTTAATCTGACCTCATTGGATTTCTTTGCGCCGGCGGAGCAGTTCATCTTAGGATTTTTTTCCGTAACAATAACAAGGAACATTTTGACTTTTAAATTTTCTTCCTTCCTTCCTCCTTTCCTCCCTCCTTTCCCATCTCTCTGTCTCTATCTCTCTCTCTCTTCTTCCTTCTTTCCTTCCTTCCTTCCTTCCTTCCTTCCTTCCTTCCTTCCTTCCTTCCTTCCTTCCTCTTGTGCCTATATGCATCAGACTGTGTATATACATGTGGAGCCAGGCAGGTGTCTCCCTCTACCATTCTCCACTATATATGTATATATGTAAACATATACATATGTACATACATACACACATACATATATGTTGTTGTTGCTGCTATTTGTTTGAGACAGGGTCTCACTGTATAGCCCTGGCTGTTCTAGAACCCACTAAGTAGACCAGGCTGGCCTTGAACTCACACTGACTGCCTCTGCCTCCTGAGCACCAGGATTAAAGCCTACACCACCACGCCTGGCTCTGCTGTGTCTTTAGAACTCACTGATTAGCTGACCAACACACTCCAGTGAGCCACCTGCCTCTGCACCACCATACTAGAGTTATAGATACCTGCAACCACCCCGGGCTTTTGTGTGGGTGCCGTGGATCTGAACTCAGGTCCTTATGTCTGTGCAACGGGCACTTTACAATCTAAGACATTTCTCCGGTCCTAGAATATACTTTCAAAATACAGAAGATCACTTGAGAGGAAAACCTTCTTTGATGACCTGAAGTCACAGAAAAGAACTCCAATGAACACAGTACTTGTGACTTTTAAAAGCAAATTGCTTCTCTGAATTCTTATTTCCTCCATAAATAAAGGTTTATATGCTGAAGATGTAATAAAGTCTACAGCCCTTGATCCAGGTGAAGGAACTGTCAAGGGATCCTTCAAACCTGGCTTGCATAAAATAAGGACTCCAGAAGCTTGACTTTCCAGCTAAGTTAAATCCTGCAAACCAGACATCTAGCCCCTGACAAAACTTCGCTGCCTATAGTTCTACTTTCTATCTATGGATGAGAGAAGACTTGAGGATCGCACGGAGTCTGGACCGTAGCTGTCACTGCTTCTAACTTCTGCTCCGATGAGGAATCTGGCCACTGTATTTTTAAAAATCCTCAAAATAGAAGCATAATTATTTTTAAGTGGGGCGCCCACTTGTCTGAACAGTACTCCCCGCTGAGATCACCAGTGTTTAGACACAAATGGGCCGCATATTATTTTAGCCTTTCTAATAAACTGCATAGCCCCAAAGATGAATCCAATTTGTCTTCTAAACACGAGCACATTTTTCCTAACAAACAGGAAAATGAATGAGCCAATGAACAGCTCATTCAGACTCTTCACAGAGAAGTCAAGACGCTTGGCCTCAGAGTGTTTGAACTCGGGTCCTCCTGTTTGCTACGCAGGCACTTTTGCCCGATGAGACATTCATTTCTCCAGCCCCAGGAAACACATTCAAACTACAAGAGATCACTTAGAGAGAAAAATTTTCTTCCAGGACAAACAAGAACTCAAGTGAACACAGTACTCGTGACGTCTGACAGCAAATCGCTTCTCTAGCTACAGCAGTTTGAATTAATCCGGCCACATCTGATTTCCAGATCCGGAATCAAGTTTTTATTGGTGACGTCTACTCTAGGCAATGCTAATGCATTTTTTTTTCCAGAAAAGAGTGGACTTTATTGCTTCCACAAATCTAAGAACTATGCTTACATTCTTCAAGCCGGATCAAATCAAACAGCTTTTTACAGGAAAGAACGGCAAAGCAGAGACTTGGAACTTTATCAGTCATCCTCCTCCCAGCCCATAGAAACCGCTGAGACTGTACAGAGGAGATGGACTGAAAGTCTCCACGACACAGGAAGAAGCCCTGGAAAAGGTGAGCTGTCCATGGATGGATTCCCCAGCCCACTGAAGCCAGTGAAGACAGCACAGACGGCGCGAATCATAATAAACGACAGTACTCACGGTGGGGAGTCCTGGAGTGTGGCAGGGGCTGTGCCGGCTCTGTGCTGGCTTCCAGGGCTCTTAGAGTCAGCGCAGTAGAAATCTGCAGCTGAGCTTTCCTGGCCTTGCCCCGGGAGGAGCCCTTTTCTCTCCTTCCTACGCCCAAGGAGGCTGGTACTCACCAGTCCCGGCTTAGCTGCAGCCCTAATCGCCTGCTTGAAATCTGATGCTTAACCCATTAAGACTGGGCAAGCCTGGGAGAAAGAATGCTTGGAAGGGGAAGCTGGCTACAGGTTTAGGCTGAAGCCAGGAGCGTTAGTACAACAGGCAAACCCTGAGCAGGGAAGATCTTCCACAGTCTCTCCAGGGGTGGGCATCAACTCTGGGGTTCTGTTTAGCCACCCAGGCAAGACTCCAAAACCCAGGGTCTCCTATTTGTAACTAGTGTTGTCATTTTAACAATTATAAAATTCAAACTATTTGACTTAAAAAAAAAAGCCTCGTCAAAGACCATTGTTATAAGAAAAATTACTTTGTGACCTTCGGTGTGAAATTAGCCTTCGATAAAACTAATATATAAGTTTTATTAAAAGCTGAAATGTAAATATAATTAAATCCAATAACATACCCAATGCTAGGAAGGAAGTTCATGGTACAATAGAGAAGTATAAGGCATTAAATAATATGGAATTCAATTAAACAATGCACATCAATGCACATTAAAAGGTAAACTATCAATATAACCATTATCATGCATATTAGGAAACTAGCATTAAAGAAAATACCTATTACCAAAACCCCAATCTTAAAGGATATTTTGCTTTTAACCATCACACTTCCCAGGTATTAATAAATTTGCTGAAATACATACTGTTTGGGTTAAGGCTTCACCCCAGCCCCTGGCATCCATATATCCAAAGAGTCTGGAATGTTTGGGTGGAAGTTGCATCCCAAGCCCCTTCCCTGGGAGTTGCCTCAGTCCAGACTCCACCTCTGAGAAAGCCCCCCAAACGATGACACCCCCCCCCCACATCCCAGAGATGCTCAAGACCACTCCCACAGGGTATTTAAACTGCCCCCAGAGAACAGACACATGGATTTCCGGTCTCCTTTCCCAGTTTCCTCTCTGAGATGCTGGAAGGCCACCTGGGAGCTTTGGCATCCATTAAACCTGGATTTTTTCTAATTCAGCTTGATTTGGTCTGATTTGGAT
Source organism: Microtus pennsylvanicus (assembly GCF_037038515.1). Lineage (NCBI taxonomy): Eukaryota > Metazoa > Chordata > Mammalia > Rodentia > Cricetidae > Microtus > Microtus pennsylvanicus. The sequence goes on along the minus strand of NC_134583.1, from coordinate 105,712,416 downwards.
TATTGCGTCGGCGGAGAGGTTTATTGGGGCACAGAAACCTTTAACGTACATCTCCCTTGGTCTCTTTTCTCACACTATCTTGACCAGACACTATATACACTGTCAATGACAACACAAGGCGGACTTGCCTTAGCCACTGGCTCACTGGGTGAACTTCACAAGTTGGGTTTTGTCTTCTGAGAGGAGGGAAGAGAGGCCAGACAACTGATATAAAACAGACCTCCTCTTGCTCCTACCTGTATTTATATGTTAAGAAACTCACTTTTACCCTCGGCTTTTTTCTGACAATCTGATGACACTACTTACGGGAAAATACAGGGTTGAAATAAGAACACCCACCTAACGTCCCGTTACAGACAGAACCAAGAGACCCCAGAAGTCACAGAGCATAGCATTGTTTATACGCCGTTTAAGCTCCGCCTGTGGGACCAGAGTAACTAGACGGCAGGGCTGGAACTCACCCTCAGGGACACGGCAGCTCCGCTGTGTCCTTCCTAAAGATGGTCTCAGCAAACACCACCGTGATTCCAGGCAGACTAGTCAATGCAGAGTGGTGTTTAAACTTGAAATTCCAGCTGCTAGGCTCACCCTCAGTGGGCTCAGAGTTCTGTTTGAGAAATGCGCCTGCCCAGAAAAAATATTTACACAACCCAGAGTGGGCTGTGGGTGTCACAGCTAGCTTTGCCTGCTCTGCAGGAGTCTTGGGCTCTGTCTGCTTGACCCAGCCTTATCAATGCCCTTTGTACCTCAATTGAGATCAGCATAGAGACAAAATCCACAGCCAAATCAACTGCCCTGGCTAAGCAGATTCAAGATCCGTGACAGTTACTGAGGCCATTACAAAGCTGAGCTCTTCAACTCCCATTTCTGTGAAACTACGCTCAGGAAATCATAGAAGAGGAGAAAAATGCCAAGGCAAGAGGCGGCTTGCGGCATCATTTTTCTCCAGGGAAGGGAAGATGCAGCAACTTTCCTTCCAAACACCCCAGCAAAAAGTGAAGAGTAACCGGGCTGCTAGAACTACGGCCAGGAGTACCAGGAATTCGAAAGCATTTTCCAGGGGCTGGATAGATGGCTCAGATGTTAAGAGCATTGCCTGCTCTTCCAAAGGTCCTGAGTTCAATTCCCAGCAACCACATGGTGGCTCACAACCATCTGTAATGGGATCTGGTGCCCTCTGCTGGCCTGCAGGCATACACACACACACAGACTATTGTATACATAATAAATAAATAATTAAAAAAAAAAGAAAGCATTTTCCATGAAGACTGGGCAGAAGAATACAGAGAGTGTTAAAGCCAAGGACTCCATACTAAAATGTACGAAAGCTTACTTAGTGAAGCCCTATGCTTGCCTGACCAGGGAAGGGAAAGCGCTGAAAATAAGACATAGGATGGGTTTGTAAGTGTGCCCCCTTCTCTCTTCCTAAAAAATTCATGAATGCGATCCAATCAATTTTTAAAAATGGAGTTAAAAGTTTTTATTTTATATGTAGAAGTGTTTGCTGGCACAGATATATATGCACCACTTGTGTGCCTGGTGCCCACAAAGACCAGAGGGGTCATCGATCAGGTAATAGCCCGGAGCTGGTTTACGGAGATTTGTGAGCTGCCATCTGAGTGCTGGGAACCCAATCCAGGTCCTCTGCAAGAGCAGCAAATACTCTCGAACCACAGAGCATTTTTCCAATAATTTAAAATTTTTAATGCAGCCAGTAAGTAAGTGAGCAGACATTGCAAGTAAGCAGACATGTGAGCAAAGACACCCAGAATGACAAGAGCCACAATGGAGGAAGGCAGCTAATTGCAAACGCAAAGATGGTAACAGTGGCCAGAAAAGTCACCGAACCACACTCGCCCGTTCATCCCACTTAACTGTTAGAGAGGGGCAGGAGAACACACTGGCACCAATGTCTCAGCACCTGGGGGGGTTCCACATGAGGGCACAAGCAGGACAGGGACGACGGGGCAAGGACAACTGGCCTGTCCCCTGACATCTGCCTAGCACTTGCGCCTTAAAATGTGTTCTCCCAAACCAGGTGTAAGGGCTCATGCCTGTCATCCCAGCTCTCGGGAGGAAAGAGGACTGAGTTCAAGGGCAGCCTGGAGACCCTGTCTCAGAAGAACCACAACAATGCAAGGCAAAGTTCACAGCTTTGCCTATTTTTTCCCCTCACACCTGTCTTGTGAAGAAAAGAAGACACGGGTTATTATCTTCATCTGACAAATCAGCCACTTGTTATTTGGCTTCTAAAGGAATCCTAAGGTCTAATTAAAGTTTCACAACATTAATTAGTGTTTAGAGAGGTATCAATCAGTGTAGCCAGTTGATGACACGACTTGGGAACTTGGGTGAAGAACAGACTGTCCCCATTTCGAGACCCCGAAGAAATCCAGCTACCTTTCTAACCAGTGGGATGTCTACCGCCTGGCTAGTCACAGAACAGTCAAAGGCAATCTCGACAGCCCGGCTCCTGAGGGCAGACTCTGCGGGCACTAGCCGTGTTCTGAACGAGTACATACCAACTATGCCAGGGGACAGAAGTAGCCACAGCTCTGCTAAAAAGAGATAGTGTCGTGAGGATGACTGGTGCAGACGGGAGGGTGACGCAAAAAGAAGGGTTTGGGTGGGGCAGCTTAGCCAGGTTTAGCAAGCAGAAGTAGACAGATCACCAGCTAAACGCGAACCTCAGACATACAGCCCTTCTGTGGTGTAAACACATGCTCTATTTTAGCATCCCTGCCCATAGGAGACCCTGGCAGTGGCAATTTGATCTTGTGGTGCTTTCTATTGGTCACTTTTCCTTGACTTGTACAAACATGAAAAGAGTTTCCTATTCATGTTGTATAAATCCCAAACAGTTATTTTTAGGGAAAGGATTGGGAGACTATATTTAAGGGAAATGCAATTAAAAAAAATCATAAACATGACTTTATTTTTTTGGGGGAAGGGGACCTGCAAACATATAACTTACATCTAAAACTTCTACTAAATGACCCAGACCAGTTTCACAGGACTGATCGGTAACCGGTCCCCACTAGTTGCCCCCCACCATACAGAATGCCTTAATTTTCTTTCTACTGCTATGATAAAACACTGTGACCAAAAGCAACTTGGGGGTGAAAGGGTTTATTTGCCTTACGCTTCCATATCACAGTCCATTACTGAGGGAAGTCAAGGCAGGAACTCCAACGTAACCCCAGTCAGGAACTAAAGGGGACCATGGAAGAATGCTGCTTTCTGGGTTACTTTCTCAACCACAATGGGCTGGGCCCTCTCACATCAAGTGTCCATCAAGAAAATGCCCCACAGGCTTTTCTAAGGCGAACTTAGGGAGCCACTGTTCTCAGTTGAGCTTCCCTCTTCTCAAGTGACCCTAGCCTGTGTCAAGGTGACAACAAAACCAACACACAAAACTCACTTGTAAAAAGAATCACTTGAATTTTTCATCATGATTGTGAGTATGTAGAGAATGCAGATTCTGATAGAGAACAGAAAAGGGATCCGGAGCCCCGAGAGCAGGAGTTACCGGTGGCTGAGAACTGCCTGATAGGTCCGTGGGCACGTATTTCTTGTGTAATACAAAACGAGAGCGGAAAAGCACACAAAACCATGATTTGGTGAGAAAAACCTTTTTATCATCAAAAATATTTAAGATGTGAAAATTTGGAAAGTGGGAAAACTATTTTTGGGGTGGCAGTAGTACCAAGGATTTTGAATTCATTTTTAGAAAGTCCAATACTTCTCTGCTTTGTATCTAATGAGTGTCATGTACACATAAATCCATGCGTGTTAACTAAGCAACTCTGTACGAATAATTTGCTTAAAGCAGTAGTTCTTAACCTATGGGTCATGACCCCTTTGGGGGTCAAACGACGCCTCCACGAGGCTCACTTAAGACCATTGGAAAACACAGATATTTATATTATAAGTCATAACAGTAGCAAAAGTATAGTTATCAAATAGCAATGAAAATGATTTTATGGTTGGGGTCATCACCACATGAGGAACGGTATTAGTGGGCGGCAGCATTGGGAAGGCTGAGAACCCTGGCTTGGAGGCTTGCTTATACCAGTAGAAGCAAGGATTTCTCGTCCCCTTGTCTGTACTGGACGCCGCCAGGAACCATTCATACCAGCACATCCTGGAACACAGAATCTGAGGGCTTTCCTTTACTTTGCACTTGATGCCCAGACCCTAGTAGGCAGGAAACCAAGTCGGGAAGAAAGTTCCTGCTGCCACCAGATACCACCAGCTCTCAAGGGCGGAACAAGGTGAGGTCAGGAAGTGGGGAGGCAGGGGTTGACACAGATCTCTACAACAGGAGCGGGAGTACAAATGCTAAGCAGACTAAGCAGACCGCAAATGAAGCCTCCTGGCTCTGAGTGTCTGCCCTTCCTGCATACCATGCTGCCGCGTGAGGGGGCTCAGAGTCAGAAAAGCTAGGACTCCAGTCAGGCTCTGGAGCGGGAAACTCTCGCTGTCAATCATGCAGCTACTCAGCAAGTTTTCCAGAGAGGAATTAATATTCCATATGTTGATTACGCAGGTTACCTACTAATAGGATGAACCTCCCCCCACCCCATTTATTCTACAAATTTCTCCCAAGTCTTACAAAAGCAAACTGGTATTCAATACACACAGGTCTCTAATAACCAAAGTAAGAGTACAAGTCTTCATGATTCAAACTTATAGCTGTTACACACTCCAAAAGGAGGTTGTTTACAGCATACAGTCTCTTCCTGGGGCGACTGAGCTTATGTTCTTCTACTCTAAGTTATCCCATATTGTATAAAACTAGCTACGCCTTGCCCAGAGTGACTCCATTGTATGAAGCAACAGGTGGACTCCCTTTCAATCAAATGCTGAGTCAGAACGAGCGTCCATCTTAGATACCACGACTAGTACAACGTGAACCCGGAAGCACGTTACTTGTTCAACCAAGCTACGAGATACTATGAATTTAACATAGCTGGTTGGGGACACAGAAAAGCCAGGTCCTAAAATTTACTGAGCACACCAGGAGGGTGATGAATATGACCTCCCCACCTGGATACCATAAAGGATGGAGAGCTAACACTGGGAGAGAGTGTCACCCGGGGACATGCCATCTAACCAACTGATCGATCAGCACTGGACTTCAGACTGTCCCCAGCTTGGACTTGGTGCCACTCATGAGGACTTGGTTAGGCAGTGCACTCTGCTTCAGCTTGCCCTGGCCATGAATCTGACTTGACCATCTGCACTGCATGGGTACCACTCTTGCCTCTGCCTTCTAGTAAGGCCATTCCGTAGATGATGTATCATTATGGTATGTGTAGTATGCACTTAAGAGTTCATAAGATGGGAATAAAAGAACCTTAGGCTGCAAACTGCCACACCACCAAGTAAAGACAAGATCACCCGGTGAATCATAGCCAACAGAACTGACTGGACTTATGAATTTACTGATACACCATAAGTTCTGACACTGGACAAGGAAACAAATGTTTCTGTTCACTGCATCCCCATGGTTGGTCTCATCATACAAACCTCCTAGGTAGGAACTGGTTTTCAGGATCAAAACTGGTTGCCGTTCATCTAAGGATTACTCAGAGAGAAGTCTAAGTTGAGTGCGTGCGCCTTGTGCTTAGAGCAACGGTCAAGATTTTTACATTTCTTTCTCAACACATCAGCAGAAACTTTTAGGTAAGATTGTCTTAAAGAGAAGGATCGGTGGGGTAAAGACACCTGTCGTCAAGACTGACCACCTGAGTTCAATGCCTGGAGTGCACATGCTGGAAGGCGAGCACTCCCCCCACAAAGTTGTCCTCTGATGCCCCCTAAACAAACAAAAGTGTGTGTGTGTGTGTGTTTTAAGACAAGTCTTCTACGAGTTTAAAGAAGAAACAACTTTAACGAGATAGAAAGTTGCTGTGAAATTCTACTTCTCTAGGCCACTTGCTATTATCTGTCCTTTATTAAAAGAGGAATCAATAAGTAATTTGAGCAAGACATACCCTTTCCTCCCTCCTTCTGTCATCAGAGCGTGCTTACCTGCACCATAGCCGTTGACTTTTGTGGTATAAGCCATGCTGGCTCAAATCCAAGAACGGACGCAGGAACCAGTGAGGATTTGAGAGAATTTCATACAGCAAGTTCCCAGAGGTTTTCAACCTGAAATGACAGAGAGAGCCCCATCAGAAAGTTCAAGGTGGGTAGAACCACAAACCTTGGTTCATGTGGACAGAGGTGGCTGCTGATGCAAAAAGCAGTTAGAAGGGAGAGAGACGGACTAAGGATCCAGGTGGTGGCTGCACGAGGCCTGGCCCCAAAGCGTGCGGAGGAATGACATGTCCACTGGCCGACCGGTGTCCAGACGGGTGTCCAATACACTCTGGGGAGAGAAAACTGGCCCCAGACACTGACTACTTAGGAAGTAGGGCACCTGACACATATCCCTCTTCAGTGCCCTCTATACTTTTTTTAATTATATGAAATAGTTTATATACACACTCACTATATGTGTGTATATGTGTTTTGAAGCTCATCTGCTTTTCTAAAAGTTGGTTCAATGATTTCATTTATCTGACTGCAACTTCAAAGCAGTTCTTGCACCAGATAGATGCTCGATCTCTTAAAGGTAAACTCCATATACATTCTTTTTAAATGTCAGGTCTTTGTCCCAGTCCCACTTTTCTTCTATGCAATCGCTTTGCTAAGAACCTTCAGTATCTTGCACTGTTATGTTGGGCAAACTTCAAATGACAGCATGTCACACCATCAGAGACACTGGATCCCACACCACACAAAAGACAGCAGGACACGCAGTCGCAGACACTGGATCCCACGCCGTACAACACGTTTCTGATTTTACATTGACTTTCTGTTAAGAGTTACCTCCGGTTACTGCATCGAGACATATAACAGTTACAAACTTTGAAACAAGCATGGAGTAAACTAGGGAAAAAAATACTGCTCTAACTATTGCTTTTCGAAAATGCTTTTATAAAAAACTGGCAAAGAAAGTAAATAATTATATACGAGAACACTGCCGGTCCATCCTAACTCTGGACTTACGAAGCCAGAAGAAACACACCTCCCTGTGAAGCGCTGTCAGCCAAAAAGCCAAACGACTTCTCCGGAACAACACTATACTAAAATAACAGTAGAGACCTATGCCATCCTAGCACAGCAGCGGAAAGCATGGAGGTTGTTGGGGATATGAAAAATGCCCAGCGGAAGTTGACTTTTAAAAAGTAAGACAGGGCCAGCGAGACGACCGAGAAAGTAAGAACGCTGCCACGCAAGCCTGAGGACCTGAGTTCAACCCCAGGCACCCACATCAAGAGTCTCAGAAAACCAGCAGCCCCTGTGAGACAGGAGGCAGGGGCAGGAGAGGGTAGCCTGGAGTACACAGGCCAGCAGCGGCAGCAGCAGCGAGAGACCCTGCCTCTAGAGTAAGTGGTCTCCTGACTGCCACACACACTCATGGCAACACGCGTTCACACACACCACACACGCAAATAAACAAAAACTTGAAATGAACAAGTATTATGTGTATGTATACAGACCTACACACCCACTACAAAAATCAATGTGTTATTAACTGATAATGCTGAGGACAGCCAACGTTCATTAATCTCTAACGGCTGTTAAATCTAATTCGTCACTAAATGCCACACAATGCCATGATTTAAGAATCACTGATTAAAAAAATAAATCCTACCAATCAAATCCCAAGGCTGAGTTGTTTTTGTTTTAAAGTGTGTTTGTGCATTTAATTAAAAATCAGAAGTAAATGGACCAGGATATCCACTGTGGCTGCCCCTGGCAGAGGCACTGGCGGACGATGCTGGCTCCTTCGTTCCTTCTCTAACAATACTAACCATAAACCAGTGTCTGGACTCTTCTTGCCATTTGGACTTTATTTGCTTTGAAGGGGAGATGTAAGAATATGAATCCCTCTCCTTTCCGAGCACACACGATGCTGGTCACACTTGTGTGAAGGGAAAGACGGCTGTTGATGGTTGTTGTTGTGTGACCACATAGGGCGAGAACCTTGCTCCTTCGCTAGTGAAATTGTCCTCACTGCTCATGGCTGCAAACTCAAAAGGACTTTCTGCTGTTGTCAAAGGCCGCTTCTGTCAAGTCCTCCATGCTCTCCCAGTCACAGCGGAGTGCTCAGATTCTGAGCCTTCCCCTCCCGGCGGGATCCCAGTGGCTGTGAACTGGCTCTGGTCTCTCTGGGTAAGAAGCAATCACCTGACGCAGTGGCACAAGGGGCACTGAACCTGCAAGTCAATAAACTGTGACGGGTGTGAGGTGGCTGGGCTGAAAGGCAAGGGACACAGAGAACAGAAGCTTTCTTCCAGAACAGAAATGACTACCAACATCTGCCGGGCAAGGCTTTATAAAAGAATGTGGGGCCTGGAAAGACTTGAGGGGAGGAGTGGGGACAGGAGGGGGTCAAGGAGAGAGGCCAAGTTTCTGGAATTGTTCAACTAATGACATTTCTAAAAGCCATAACGAAAACCTCAAAAACCTCAGGCCGAAGCCTGTTTTCTGGCCCCTCGGTAGCCTCTCAGGTTTGTGCTCTTGTGTCGACTCAGAGAGGCTAGTAAATACCAGCACTCAACCTGCTGAGGGCAAACAGAAGACAAGAAGAGACAAGCTGTGGGTGTTAGGGGTGAACGAAGTGTGTGTCAAGGTATTTGAATGGAGATGTGCCCAGAGCCTTCCTAGCCAAGCTTCGTAGACTTTGGCCCAACACACACACATACTTGTCTGTTATTGAACTTCTCTCACCTGGCAGGAGAGCTTTAGCTCAGATCCAAATTGATCTCTCCCATCCTCTCCTAAAACAGAACACAATAACAAGAGGGAAGCCTAAACTTAGGAGCTACAAGCATGTCACAGATAAAATAACAAGGCCCCCAGTCACGGGATGTGGGAGCTGGCAGTGTCTGCACTGGGACAGCTGTAAATTGTGGATCTGTCCCTCCCAGGTACTGTCCCATCTGACAGGTGGCCTACCAGTTGTGCAGACTGGCTCTTCTTCATGAAATGCGGTCTTTTACCAGCCCATTGAAGAAAGCAGAGAATGGCCATGGTCCATTCCCTTGTTACAGCTCAATAAAGCATTTCTTTTCTCCCTTGGAGGAAAGTAGCAACCACTAACTCCCGTGGCGCAATCACGGCTTCTTTCTGCTACCTACAAAAAGCATTTCTTTTGATTTGGGAAAATCCTTCGATAGAGAAAATAAAGAATGTGCCTCCTCTCTTTATTTCCAGAAACCGGATGGTACTGAAGATCATCTCCATAGTAGCCCAAGTGTGGTTCAGTGAACAAGATAAAGAGTTGACCTCACAAGTACTTTACATCAGCTGAAATGAAACAAACTATGAAAAGCCACTCAACAGAGTTCTGTGAAGAGCACACCAAAGAAGACAGCAGTTGGAGAAGCAGAGAGAGCACCCGCAGCCCAGCTCTGTAAACCATCAACTGCCATCACATTGCTTGGGACCATGACGACAAAGGACAACATTGATGATACTACTGCAGCTAACATGATTTTATCCCTTGCTAGGATTTCTGAAATTAGAAACCTCACTTAGTGTATGGTGTACCATTAAGTGCTGATCTGAAAACATATCTTATTAAGTGATGATGAAATGACCAGGGCTGGATGTTCTTCCAGAGGACACAGGTTCGATTCCCAGCACCCACATGGTTGCTCACACACATCTGTAACTCCAGTCCTAGAGGATCCATCGCCCTCTCCTGGCCTCTGTGGGCATTGCACCTATATGGTGTACAGACAAACAAGCAAGCAAACCACCGATACACATAAAAATAGACAAAAATTAAAAAATAAAATGCTTACTAAAACTGCATCGGGGCTGATGATGAGGATAACACTCGGTGGTCCAGCGTGTGTTTAGCATCTGTAAGGTCCTGGGCTTGATTCTTAGTACCATAGAAAAGGAAGAGAAGGAGGAGGAGGGAGAAGAGAAGGAAGAAGAGGGACTGCATTTACGGTAATACAGATCCTTGTTCCAAGTGTTAAGATCTGGAAGAGATCTTAAGAATTGATGGCATTATGATACATTCTGGACAGTTTTTATTAAAACACACTTCTCACCTTGTTTTCCCCTCCTAAGAACCTGCAAATGCTGAAATCCATTCCCTCGTTTTACAAGTAACAAAGGCTTAGGATGATCCAGTCACAGAGCTTCATGACTGGGCGGATACAGCAGCGCTTGCCCTGGGCTTATGGGATTAGCAGTAAGAGCACAAGGCTTTGACACAGGAGAACGTACATGCACCAACACGCGATGTCCCTCTCAAACCCTGCACAGGGACGCACAGGCTCAGTGCAAGGATAACCTGACGCACACCGCTTTTATACAGAAGGAGTACAAATGAAGCTAGGCAGCCAGATGGTCTAAGGAGACACAGATTCTAGCAAAAGCAACTGGACACACAGATACACAAATACATTGGCTCCGATTTTAAAAACCACACAGCTCAATTATTTAAGTTAGTCTTTTAACCAAGCCTCCAAAAACCCGTCTAACTTACCACATACATCATATCACATACAACTGTCCACACATGCCTGTAGACTCTGCAAAGACAGTCAGCTATCTAATTAATGGCAACAATAAATGTCATGCCAGTGTGGCCACCGTTCTGGATCAGACCCTCTCCCAGGGGTCTCCATGCTTACTGGCTTCCCACCATCTGAGAGCGGAGGCTGGGGGGGGGGGCGCAGATGCTACTGTTTTGCAGCCATGCTACCTAGTATGGCCCAACCTCACGGAGCCCCTTCCTCTACAGCAGATCATTTTTACTGTATGAGAGAGAGAAGGCAGGAGGAAGGGAGGGAAAAAGGGAGAGAGGGAGGGAGGGAAGGGGGAGGGAGGGAGAGAGGGAGGGAATCTTTACTATGGATCAAAATATAAATTAAAATCTCATCTAGATACTGGCTTTCATTTCCAATGAAGAAATAATGCTGGGGTTTGCTTATTGGGGTATTTTAGACTATGTTTGTCCACACAGCTAGAGTTGCCGTTTCATGGTGTTGGGTAAATCCCAGATAAAAGGCTTAAGTAGGTGCTTTTTTTAATCACAGACACCAATTAAAATGCAGATGCTAAGGAGAAAAGAAAATAAGTACCAGTGAATAAATTCATTCATTCATTCATTCCTTGCCTGGTCATCATAAGCCAGTCTGATTGTTGAACCAAAGGAGACACACACCTACCCTCTTCTCTGAAATAAGCTGACTGAAGGTCTGTTCTTCGGGAACAAAGCACATGTAGGTTCCTGAGATGCTTAAAGATCAGCTGCACCCAAAGGTCACCTTTCTGCCTTACTTACGTGAAAAGTTCCCACGGTCACATCTGCCTCCGTATGCACTCACTTTGTCCCAGAGTGGGTGTGGGTGTGGGTGTGCCGTGCCCACTCACAGACCCCTATTGCTCATCTACATCCACCCATCAGCAACACTACAAAAGGACACCCGTATCTTTCCCAGAGTGTGTAGGAGCCGCGGGCAGGCTAACGCCACCTGGAAGCCTCCAGATGTTTTCACAGCCCCACCCTGGCTCTGCTCCAGCTGGGTTGCTGGGACAGACAAGGCTTCCTGTACACTAACTAACGCTGGTTTCTTTCCAGGAACCTTTCTGAGGTGAAAGTTCACCGGATAGTGACAACCAACTTCTCTCTGGCCTCCACAAGTGACAGAGTATAGAGCGTAGTCACAAGTGCACGCCCCCATTCCCCTGAGGAACAGCTCTCCACTCTTGTTGACTTAGGAAGAAAACATCCCCAGGACTCAGGTCAAGCCCAATGACGTGGCATGTTCTGTCCTGCTCTGGTCGCCCTGCAGTTGTCTTGGGGAAAGCAATCCCAACAGGAACTAAACTTTGACTTACAAGTATGGCCAGATTACCGGCACCTTGCTCTTGCTGAAAAAGAATTCTGTCTGGCAGTGCTTTGTGAGTTAAAATATCACTACTGTTCCCTCTGTTCCCTAGTCCAACATTAAGAACAAGACTAATGCTGGGTGGTGGTGGTACAGGCCTTTAATAACAGCACTCGGGAGGCAGAGGCAGGCGGACCTCTGTGAGTTTGAGGCCAGCCTGGTCTACAGAATTGAGTTTCAGGACAGTCAGGGATACACAGAGAAACCATGTCTGGAAAACGCAAAAAAAAAAAAAAAAAAAAAAAGAACAAGCCTCAGCACAGAAGGAAGAGAACTCGAGTCCCTCACTTACTTTTCCTCCATGAGCATTGGTGTTTTGCCTGCATGTGTGTCTGTGTGGAGCTATCAGGTCCCCCTGGAACTGGAGCTACCCACAGTTGTGAGCTGACATGTGGGTGATCGGAGTGGAACCCCAGTCCTCTGGAAGAGCAGTCAGTGCTCTTAACCACTGAGCCATTTCTCCAGTCCCTGGAAAGACTTTTAATGTGTCCTATTTAAATGATTTAAAATGTTTTGATTGATGTCTCTATGGGAAAAGTTTTCCTTTATTTCCTCTGGGACTGTATTATCCGGTGACGTTCTCTAAGAGTATTATTCAACTGATCCACTGTCACTAAATAAAATGGGGCCGTCACACACACTCAGATTCTTTAACCTTGAAATGGTTTATCTTAGAGCGAAGTCCAAACAACATTGCCTCCCAGAATCTTTTAAGAAACCTTCCAGTTTAGGGTTATTATGGGCGCTTTTCCTTGTTTCTTTGTCTTGCCCTACTTCAATGTGTTTCTGTTTCATCTTATTATATTTTATTTTGTTACATTCTAATATTACTCTTAGATGCCTGCTCTTTTCTAATGAGAGACAGAAAGGGAGTGGGGATCTGGGTGGGAGGGGAGGTGGGAAGAACTGGGAGACGCAGAGGGAGGGGAAACCATAATCAGGGTATATTATGTGAGAAAAGTATTTTCAATAAAAGGAATAAAGAAACAAAAATCCTCAGGTCTTCTTAGAGGTGGACCCGGTCTCTAGGAGCCACGCCCAGCGATCTGCACTTTAACAGGTTGCTAGGAGACCCTGATGTACAGCAGATGTTCTTATCACCACAGCTTGACAGGAAGATTCACCAGGAAGAAGCTAAGTTCCAAGGGTCCCGGAGCCAGGAAGAGCCTGGGATTTTAACACAATGCTTCCCAGGGGTAGGAAAGCTATCCCCAGGAAGTCTGACTTTCAGCGGTTTGTTTAAAAAGTTTGTTAAAATCAATATTAAACCTCAGCATGTGACAACAGATAGTATTGGATACTACAGAGTGAACAGAACAGGCTCATGCCTGTGTCTCTGAGGCCTACAGATCTTAAAGACAAAACATCAGGAGGAGAAGGACATTGGATCTTTGGACCACACAAAAGGATTTCACCTTGAAGCTATCTATCATCCATCTCCAGGTTCAGAAAGGCTCAGTTATGCTAAACAGAAATCTCCTAGGTGTGTGTGCACGTGCGTGTGTTTTTTCCCAAGAACAAACAAGTTTCCACTCTCTTGAGAGAGACTTTAACGAGGCTAAGAGCCAAGGAGGTGCTTTATAACATGACAGCTGGTGAAAGTTCTCAATGCCAAGCCAGGTAGGACTAGATGAAAACTACAATGAATTATCATCTCACACTCCCCATCAAACTCCGAAACACCAGCGACATCAGTGGTTGGTGGTGGCAGGGCTGACTTTTAAAATAATGAGTGATGGGAATGTAGAGAGAGCAACAGGACTCCTTGTGCCCTATTAACAGAACTGAAAAAAATGGTACAATTATAATGGAAGACTTTATGGAGCATCCCCACCCCAAAACAAGAAATACAATTACTCTATGATCCAGCAACCCGCTTCTAAAAGCTGCCCAAGAAACTGAAACAGGACCCTAAAGAGATATTTGTGCCCCCATGCTCACTACAGAAGCGTTCACAATATCCATCCAGATAATAAGTGCACACACGGTCTCCACATACACAGAGAGCACTCTCTTTAACAAGGGCATCCTGTCAAACACGGGACAGACAACCGCTAAACATCTCACAAGGCATAGAAACTCTGAGAACACATGCCTGGTGTAGTTCTTTCCTGTGCTTGTATACACGTGAGTTTATCTGCAAATGTTACTCTATAATATATGACATTGTAGCTGGGCGTGGTGGTGCAAGTCTTTTATCCCAGGACTTGAGAGGCACAGGTGGATCTGAGTTCAAGGCTAGTCTGGTCTGCACAGTGAGTTCTAGGACAGCCAGGGCTACACAAAGAAACCATGTCTCAAAAAACCAAATACACATCCACACCACACCACACCACAATACAAGCAACCTAAGACAATAACCATTTTATTAATGGCTACATAGTATTTTTTCATATTTGTTTCATATTTCGTTTGACCTTCCTTAATTACTACACACTTAGAATATTTTTCACACTGCAACATTTTGATAGACTGCTTTGGGTATTTCCCCAGTAATTTCCTGTGAGTAAATTCCAAGAGGTGGGTGAGCAAGGAGAAAAAACAAACAAACACAAAAACAAACAGAAGCTGTTCATATCCTACAAACATGGATACCATTGTGTTGTTCTTCAGAAACCAGAAGCACGGGAGGGAAACTGAACTGAGCTCCATTCCTAATTTTATTGCTTTGCACATGATGAGCACATCCGCCAAAAATCTCTCTGCATAACAACAGCAAGCGTGCTTTCACTAGGTTTGACTTGACGTGACGTTTGAGCCATTCCACACCAGCTTCTGCATTTACCCTCCAGTTTTTGACCTCAGAACCTCAGTTCCTGTACACAACAGACGGGGAGCAAATGGACGGAAAACATTCAATTTCTCGTCCTGAGTTACTTGGAGTGCCTCACTACCCCAGGCTTGTCATGGACCAAGCACGCAGACTGAACCTGAGGCAGGGGGACATTCTCACTCAAAAACATGGTTAGACTCAAGGAACATTCTAGAACTGCCTCTTAACACCTCCAAACTAATGCTAGCAAGACACATATCGCTGCTAAACTATCATGTCAGGATCTCAAATTAGTGTGCGGGACACAGAGGTTAATATAGCCAAACGTGGGTGCCATGCACAAAAGAAATAATTTTAAAAGTTTGAAGCCAGAAAATTAAAGATTCATTTTTTTAAAAAAAATGAAAAAGAAAAGGATGGGGAATGTAGAGGAAAATATATTAACATGCATACTTATCTTGGAAGTGGCCTCACAGATGCGCAAACGCACCCTCAAAGCACAGACACGGGAAGTAGATACAGTGCTGGGTGAGCAAATCCTCCCTTGGTTCACTTTAGTGGCTCCGAGAACAGGGTCCGTCCAAATTCTTTTCTCTGTACTTGAGGCTACTTGGTGAAGGGTGGCACAGTCTCACAAGCTACTTAGAAGCATCCCCTGGTTTTCTTCTGAAGAGTGAAGGGGACGGTTCACAATCCCAGTCCACCCCTAGGTTGGAGGCAGGAGGGAAAGGGACCTTATCTCACTTCCTCCTTTATCTTGTCCCTCTGCCCTGCATTCCTGTCCTCACAGCCCCCGAGGAGCCAGTTCTGGGAATTCCACTCCCAACCCTGCAGGAGCAGGCACGTCAAATGTTCTCCCAGGCGGTTTCTCTCTCCCCGTAGTATCTCACCTAATCACAGCCAGCCTCAAAGCTGGTGGTTCCACGTGCCCCTCTCACTCAGGGAAGCTACAATAGCACCCAGAGTCAGAGCTGGGTGACTTGCTACTCATGCTGTGTCACACAGGCTTGGGATCCGCTGGTGCCTGCATCCGTCAGAACTGATTGGAAACCATGGTTTAGGGCCGATACCCCAGACCTACTGAACCTCAGAATTTACGGTTCAGTAAGGGCCCCACGTGAAAGCAGCAGAAGGGTAATTTTTTAAACAGATCTTCAGCACACCTCTCCCTGTCTGGAGAACAGACTGACGGTTCTTTATTGACATTTCTTCAGAGAAAGGTATAGAGGTGTATTTGATCTTAACCAGGAAAGACTCACAAGGAACTTTTCTCAAACTGCCCAGCAGTGAAAACATCGGGAGTGAACATAATTAAAGAGAGAAACATCACTTTAGACTTTTTATAAATTCCATATGAAGGCCAGCAGCAAGGGACAACTTCATACTAGCATACTGGGTACTGCAAGCAGTCACACAAAGTGACACCCATCCCTTCTTTTAAAAGAATAGAACTGTCAGAAATTCATCTTAGATCCTTTGATCCTAGCTTGTCTTTGTAAAGGAAGGAACAGCCAGTGAAGAAGTATATATGTGTATATGTATACTTATACACACACACACACACACACACACACACACACACACACACACACGCTATGCAATACACATTTAGGGACAAGTTCTAATGTAGAGCAGGCCTCTAACTCACTTTTATTACTCAGTTAAAAACACAGAAGGAAAAGGACACCCAGGTAAACACTCTTGCACCTTCAGGGGGTAGTACAACCTAGTCTTCCTGGAGCAGATCCTGCTCTGGATGTGTCCTGGGTGAAGCAGAACCTTTACTCTTCATCCCCTTGGACAGCGACAGCATCACTATGGAAACCACTCCCCAGCCTGCCAACTGCGGGGAGAGAGGCTGGGAGCCAGTGCTTCATCTCTGCCATGTGTACCTGTGGGTCCGAAGAAGCAACTGAGCCATTCAGTACTTAGTATTCCCTGCTCTGAGGAAACAAGCTAAGCCACACACTTAGCTCCAACACTCACAGTGCTTGGGCGCTTGGGAGACACAGCGATCTCTGGACCCTTCCCCTCAAGACCCTTCCATGAGGCAAATCGAGGTATGTTGTTGTTTTGTTCAGAAAGGACTAAAGCTGTATCCTCAAAATGAAAACAGGTGGACACTAGCCAAAAGAACTAGCTTTCTGTAGATTTCACTAGTTTGAGACCTGAATGGTTCCAAAGAGAAAAGCGGTGGGTTGTCTATGCTCATGGACAAGCAGAGAAAAAAACCAAAAAGGCATACAGTGATCATGTTTTTGAACTTAGGTTTCTGTCTATTGTTGCTTTCCCATCTTGTTACCTCACAATAGAGCATACGGGTATACCAAGAAACGCTGGAAAACTGCCATGCCATGACAGCACATCTTAACCTAGAGCTGCGCCCACTTGTCAAAATATTTAGAAGACCAATGCAAACAAACAGATAAACAAGCGTCTTAGTCACTGTTCTGTTGCTGTGAAGAGACACCATGACCAAGGAAACACTTGTAAAGAAGTCCCATTTATTTGGGGCCTTGCTTTCAGTTTCAGAGGGTTAGTCTATGGCCATCATGGTGGGAAGCAGAGCGGCAGCCAGACAGACATGGGGTTGAGAGCTCTGCCTTCTGATCTGAAAGCTCAAAGACTACCCCCCAGTGACACACTTCCTTCAACAAGGCCACACATCCTGATCCCTCTCAAAGGAGTTCCACTAACTGGGGACCAAGCATCCAAATGGGTGAGCTATGGGGCGGGGGGCATTCCCATTCAAACCTCCACAACAAGATACAATACCGTCAGTTTAGCTAAGGCTCTTTCCTCTCCCCCAGCCACCACCTCAGTCAGATGACATCATGGGGATGGCTTTGGAGGGCAAATCAAAAGCAAATCCCTATAGCAAGGGTAGCGATTTCAAGGGTGATGCTGAAAAAGATTTGCTGGGGAAACAGTCTCCTGGTCCTTGTCGCATAGGACAGTTACTACTGGGGACGATGAACCTCCGTCAACAGAGAAAGTCAGTCGTACTCAACAGACTGCTTGAGGAAGTCTCCAAGTACAAAATTAAATTTCGAAAGAAAATATCAGTAAATGAGAGGGGATAGAAAAGATAAGTTGGAGGGGCAAAGTCCGTGCTCTTTAGAAATCTGAGTCACCCACAATAACTTAGTCTTTGGAGAAATATAAACAGCCCTGTTTTACAATAATTTATTTTAAAATATTTTCTCTCTTTATATCTGCTTGTGATGTTTGGTGATGTCCATATGTCCCAAGAGACCGTATGATTCTTAATTTTTCTCATTTATTTTTTTAAAAAAGATTTATTTTTATTCATGTGCATCTATATGTGAGTGTGTGTGTGTGTATGTACACGCATGCGTGTGTGGATCCAGATGCACACCTGAGGAGCCCTCTGGTGCTAGGAACTGAGCTTTGGCCTCTGTAAGAGACGCATGTGCCCTTAACTGCCCACCCATCCCTCCAGATCCTCGAATCAGAATCTTAACTTTACAAAAGACCTGGAAAGTGAAGCAAGATGGGAGGCGGCAACTTTGTGGGCTGAGCTTTGTGGGTCTGCTGCCATTCCTTAGGCCTCCTGTTAGTCCTAAATATAGCCCGGACTACTGACTCACACACAGTAACCATTCAACAAACATCCGTTGGAATAGGGTTAGGGTCTTACAGCTAAGTCATACATAATAAGTACTTTACCTTATTTTTGTTGTATAGACTAAGTATATATTATTTTTTCCTGTTTTAATTTTTTTAAATATGTATGGGTGTTTTGCTTGCCTGAGTGTCTTGGAGGACAGAAAATGGCATTGGATCCCCTGGAACAGGAGTTACAGTTGTGAGCTGCCTCATGGGTGCCGAGAATCAAACCCAGGTCCTCTGGAAAAGGAGCCGTCTCTCCCGTCCCTAAGCTAGTTTTAAGCATTAGGGATTTCAGTTCTTTAAAGTGAGACTGTCAGTCTGTCTGTCCTAAAGATGTTTGTTTTATATTTTTACATATATGAGTGTTTACTTGCGTGTATAGCCGTGTACCACGTGTGTGCCTCGTTCTCTACAGAGACCAGAAAAGGGCATCCCATCCCTGGAACTGGAGTTACAGAGGTTCTGAGCTGCCATGCGGGTGCGGAGAAATTCACCCTAGTTCTCTTCAAGAGCCCTATTTCCTTTTCAAATTTCCAATTACGAACACTTATTAAGCAACAGGTGTGTACTACAATGGTTGCTAAACAACAAAAACACAAGATAAACATACACCCTGCTACTTACTAAGATTATAGTCTAAAATAAAACACAAGAATGCTATACGCCTACCACAAACTCTCAACTTAGAAACAGAGTTTAGGCTTGGAATGTGGTCCAAGTATCTTACTTGTATCTATTTCCCCCACTACATTAGGCTCGCTAAGAAAAAAAAAAGAGCACTTAGAAATTTGGTAAGACATTGAACTGCTGCCCCGCGTCCTGCAGAGTTCTAAACACAGATGCCCATGGGCTCCGCAGACAGGGACATCTGGGACCACACCAGGACTGCCTTCTCCTCCACTTGAACACAACCTCTTCCTCCTTTTCCACTAGTATGGCTCCGATCACCCCCCATCGAGGAATAAAGTGCTGAGCCTAGATAAATGACCCACTGGGTCAGGCGACCTAACAAGAGAAACTTCTAGGAAATATTAATTCGTATTTTAAAAGAGGACCACGCAAATGTTCAGAGGAGACACCTCGCTATGGAAGACACACCAAGATGGTCCAGCTCACACATCTCCAAAGTGATTAAGATCATATCAAATGCTTGCTCTTTCATTATCTATTTCTGGTGTAAGAACACAGAAGAATTTAGCATTAAGGAGCTATAGTGTATGCTGACTACTGTAGACAGTTTCTCTGTTTTGTTTTGTTTTAGTTTGGTTTCTGGCTTTTGAGACTTCATAGCCACAGCTGACCTTGAACTTAATGTAGACTAGACAGGCCCTGAATTTGTGATCCTTTGATGTCAGCTCCCATGAGCCAGGATCATAGGTGTGCACCACCATACCACTTTAAGGACCTAATTCTTGAATTCTTAAATGTTTCAGAATAAAACGCAATTCCTTTTTACCCAGCTTAACAGGAATTGACACTTTTGACACAAACCACTCAAACCTGAGTGATTACACTGACTCTAAAACTGGTGCTTATGCAAGCTTATATAAACCTTATCAGAAAATGTGTGTGTGTGTGTGTGTGTATCTGTGGATATATAATACAGATCATACAGATCTCGTACATACACACAAACACACACCAAAATCATCTGCATATAATTTCAAAGAAAGATGGCCAAGACAGAGAAGTGTCACCCTCCTACCTGACTCCCCAACACACTCTTTGAATCAAAACTTTAATTTTGAAACAGATAAACTGCCATTAATCAATACATTATAAATGTTTGATTTTTCTTTTTCTTTTAAACCATAAGATCCTTTCAAATCATGACCTAAGCAGCCACTTGAAAATGGCCTTCCTTCTGTTATCTGTGTGTTTCCAAACAGGCATTCTTCTCACAAAAAAGTTACTTTGTATCTTACAAAAACATGTTGACATATCTAATACAAAAAAGAAAACCTACAAAGGCACAAAGATAGAGACAGTCGTAAACAGGCAAAAAAAAAAAAAACAAAAACAAACAAACAAAAAAAACAACAACCACTTCCAGACTGCATGAGCTTCACAGACAGGCGGGGCCGCCAAGGAGGCATAAAAATAAAAATCCCAAAATACCAAAAGAGGCACCAACTTTTTCCATCTATAGAATCTCAAGGACGTGGGGACATAGGGGGCCTGCTTGCTGTGAAGAACCCAGAGCGTGGTGGTATCTTGACTCTAGGAATTGGAATAACTCAAGAAGTACCGGCTACCACTCTTTGTCTAGCTTATACTATTGTTCCTCAAGGATGGAGAGTTTCATCCGTTCGTTCAGAGAAATGCCAACTGTCCCTCTGAGTGCGAACTGAAACCCAGAGTTCTCGGTAAGGAGTTCACAAAATTAACCCTGTCTGTTGTGAACATCAGTAAAAAATCAACAACTGGCTCAAAAGTCAGCCCTGCCAACGACTTCCCAGCTCTTATTTGCTCAAGTATAAATCAACTGAGAGAAACTGCTGCATAGATAACTCCTCTTTCCAAGGTGAAGGGGAAGAAGGAAAAAGGTTCTTCGCAAGGAACCTTCAGAATGCTGTTCCCTCCACTGACTTGGTAAAGCATACAGTGTCTTAACGATGAAGTTTTCTAAAGACAATTTATTCTGGGACCCTTCCTGCTATCAGGCTACTAAAGCTGTGAGTCGGGAGACATATAGGGATGAGAAGTAAAATGCCAAGGGCATCAGAGCACACTAGTTGTATTCGCTGAGAAATTCACACAAGCAGCTATCAGAGTTCAACCTCCCAGTCTATGGGAATCAACCCCCCCCATCCCCCAAGAAAAGCAGGCTCAGACAGAAAGGAGATTAATGGCTCTTAGATCCGGTATGTGGTGGCAAGGCTAGAAGGGAATGGCTCATGACTGCCAAACAGTTTTCTTTTTGGAATGACAGAAACATTCAAACACTGCTTGTGTTGATGGCTGTGTGATTATGTATCATAGATTTGCATATGTTAATAAATGGATGAACTTCCAATGTGGTGAATTATACTTCAATTAAGCTTCAATAATATTATCCAAATTAAAATTTAGGGTGTGGAAGATGGCTCAGTAGAGGAAAGTACTTGTGTGAAGACTTAAGTTCAAATCCCCAGAACCCACATAAAGCCAGGCACACTCACACCTTTGTCTAAAGCTAGTGTCTTATCATTCCTGTAGTGAGATAGGAGGGGAGACAGGAGAAGGTCCGTGGCAGTTAGCCTGGGAGAACAAGAAAGACAACAACAAGGGGTGGTGGGTGTGGGGAGGCAAGGCTCAACACCCGAATCTCCTCTGCCTGCCATACAAGCGCTGGGGTGGCACATGCACCCATATTCACATAAAGAGATGAAAAAGAAACAAACAAAAACACTAAACTAAATTCCTTCATCTGTGAGATCAGAGAGCAGGTAGGGAAAGGTATAGAGGGTATGAGAAAATCAAAGAGAGCCCAGACGCTGTAAGGTGAATTGAGAAAGCATCATTGGTCCTCCTCATAGAATCATCTCTCCAAGCAAGCACAGGCGCAGCCTCCCAGATGCCAGGAGATGCCTCTGACGCGACGCCCTCAACTTTAGGGTCATGTTCCTAGAAATTCTTTGGACTCCCAATGTTTGGTAGAGCATCCTGACTTTCTGCAAGCTGCTCCGCCTGCACGTTGTCCAGTGGCAGAAAAGATCTTATTAGCCATGACACAGAGGCTCTGGACAACCCTAAGAGACAGCAAGGTGTTCCCCCTTACTTCTGTTCCCCTTACACATCTGATAAGGATTACCACACAGGAAACAATTACACAAAAGACTTTCATTTGTTTATCTGATAAAGACAGTGCATATAAACACACACGCTCAGGCGGCTTTTTAAATATGTTGTGTGCGGCTGTGTGTGTCTCCTGGCATTAATTAGCACTTCCACAGGGATTCTGGTCTTCCTCGGTGGAACTTTTCACCATCGCTGGGCTAATTTCTCAGGCTGCAAGTATCACTCACTGACGGTGAAAGGGAACCGGTTTGGGCTGTTGGCAACATCAGCTAAAAACTGACATCAAAATTGGCACTCCTTTTTACAGATTCATTAACACTCGGACAGACACGCAAAAATGCTGATGTGGGTCACACAGATGGAGTTTTCTTTCAGATGGACAGTCAGGAGGAGAACGAGAGAGCGAGAGCCTTCAGCTTCACAGAGCACATGGTCCGGAAGGCAGGCTTTTGAGTGTCAAAGGGAACCAGGCACTTTGAGGTTGGAAGGCTGCTGGGCTCTGAACAACTCAAATTCAAATAAGGAAAATTAACTCCCAAGGCAATGGGTTGGGTAAGAGCTCAGTGGGTAAGAGCACTTTTGATGTGGGAAGGTCATCTACTAGTTGAAGAAAGGGGGCTCTGGACACCGATGGCTACCAGTGAGAAGGAGAAGCATTTCAAGGGATATTTAAGTAAAACAGGGTAGAATACAAGCCCAAAGTAAGACAGCAGCTTTGAAGAAACGCTGAAGAAAGCAAAATGTTTAGCACCCAACGGGGGTGGGGTGGAGATGGCTTGATAGTGTTTTCATGGGGCTGCGATAGGAATGAGAGACATGGTATCTGCTTCTTTCTCCACGTATTACATAAAATCATTCCAAGTCATTGACTTTTTCAAAGGTGAATGTCTTGAAACGCATTAAGATAAGAGTATGCTGAAAGCAATCTGCTCGAGCTGGAGGTAAAAGATGTGACCTGCCCCTGAGGGGTGAGCGCTGCCAAACATTCTTTGGGGGAAGAGTCAAAAGAGGCAGTTTCCAGACTCACATTGATTTGAGGTTCAGAGGAATTGACAGAAGAGAATCAGGAAGAACTAAGTCCTACTTCCACAGAAGTCAAATTTAACAAGATCATGAAAGAAAACTTCAAGCCACTTCAAAGGGGAAGGTAGCCTGGTGTGGGCCCAGAACCTGGAAATAAAGAACCAACGTAGTCCTCGCCAAGTGCCCAGCCTCTGACAGACAGGACACACTGGGACGCCTCGCACAGCTGGTGCCAAAATGTAATTTTAGCCTCAATGCCCAGGAGGAAGCAGATTCATCAGAGGCTTTCCTTTCCCTCGTGTGCTTCGTTTCAACAAAACTGGATCACCCCTGACCTGGCAGAGAAACACTCATCCCAGACATCTTCTTCAAGGGCTAGATGGTGACCAAGCAAGGAAAGGCTCAGGCTAGAATCAGGAGAGAGAGAGGGTGAAAGGGGTTGGTTCAGGTGAGCCTTTAGCTGGGCAGGTTGTATGGACACCTTGACTGGGGCAGGAAGGCAGTGGAACGGCAGGGCCTGTCAGGGAGCTCACTGCCCATTCATTGCCCCTGTGGTGGAGGAGTCCTGTTTGCAAAGCCTCTGGCCCAGGCGGTGCGTCTGTTTGCAGCGTCATGCTGCCATGCTGGACTGGTCACGGAATTCCAGATAAAGATGGTATCATTTTATTTGTTTATTTTCCTAACCTGGCAACAGCATCCTTGGAACTAGAAGATCCTATGAAGTGATGAACCCTGACTGTATGGAGATAGCTAAGAAACTGATGCAAAGCTTCAGTTATTAAAGAGAAAGCTAAGAGCCACACAGTTCATTTCTTAGGAGAGCAAGTCAACCTGTCTCCGTGACTGCTCTGCTCATGCCTGAATGATTATCTCTGCCAAAACCTGCATTTAGAATTCAGTGTCTCCAACAGTTACTGACAATTTGTAAGCTAGGACACTGAATGAGGTGCACCTGAAGATGATCTGAATACTTCTGCAGCCGCTCTGTCACCAACAAGAACCAGTCAGGTCACAGGAGTCTAAGGACCCGTGGTGATGCCAAAGGAAGGTAACAAAACCAGCCCAAGCGTCTGACATCACTGAGCCAAAAGAATCCATCAACCCCAAGATCTGTTTTAAAAAAATATTGACTTTCTTAATGCTTAAGACAACTTCCTGCGTGTCTCAGTTTAAGAATTCCTTTAAAAATTCTATACCTAATAGTAGGTATCCCACATGAGTGCCTGCTATTAGGGTATCTGAAAGCTCTTAGCTAAAATGTTCCAAATATATTAACCTGTGCTCCAGAACACACATGTGCATGCATGCATGCATGTATGTGTGTGTGTATGTGTGTTGAAACTAGGGCCTCTTGCAAGCAAAGGGGGCAACTTAATCTTCACTTTGAAATGTTTCACTCTTCAAAATGTTTGTTTTGAGACAGGGTCTTGCTAAGTTGCCAAGGCTGGCTTTAAACCTTAGATAGCCCTGACCCTCCCTGTAGTTGCGGTAGGCTTGAACCTACCTGCAACTGTAGCCTCGCTGAGACTACAGTCCTGTACAAACAGGCCTGGCTAACTTCAAACACTTAACCTAAAGAAATGTACACTCACTCCTGGGTTGGTTCTTGACAGAGCTTCTCAAGTGTGGTCCCCAGATAAAGCTGCACTTTCGTGACCAGAGAACTTACTAGCACTAATTCCCAGGCCTCACCCCAGACTTGGTGACTCAGAAATCCTTGGGTGTAGAGGCCAGCAAACTGTTTGAATAAGGACATTGGTGGTTTTGCTGCACGCTGAAATTTAAGAACCTCTGCTGCTTAAGACACCAGGTGCCACTCATCATTAGTCACAACCAAATAAACGGCGAACCATGCAGAACTGGGCTGTAGAAGTGCCACCCTGCCCTCCAGTCCCTACCCCAAGCACTGTCACAGATGAAAGGCCAGGAAAGAACGAACACCCGACGGTGCCCGCACAAAAACTTTCCCATCGTCACCCTGAGTGCACAGCGAGGCTATCAAGGCGAGTCTGGAGGAGGAAGAGGAAAACCTGGAAATAGTGAACCTGAGAGAAGATACAGACGTTCTCCTGACACCGCTGATGTTAGGAACCTGGTTGTGAAGTAAAACAAAGAAAATGTCGGGTTCCAGGACCGGCACCAAAGCTACAGAGAAACCCTGTCTCGAAAAACCAAAAAAAAAAAAAAAAAAGAAAATGTCGGGGTGGAGGAGGGGACACTCTCACAGATGGAATAAAGCAGGAAACAACAAAAAAAACTTCTGGGGTGTCGAGAGACAAGAACTGAGGTGAACGTGAGCAAAGCGCAATGATACAGGCATCCTGACTCAAAAGGAGAAAGTGAACAATCACGATACTCCCACAAGACACAAAGTGCTGAAGACAGGATCTGCGAAGGGTAGCAAGTGCTGAGCATTGTGGGAACATGGCTGTGAGCAGGCTGGAGAGATGGCTCAGGGGTTAAGAGTGCACACTGCTTTCTCAGAGGACCCAGGCTTGGATACCGGAACCCATCATGGTTACGCTGCCTATAAATGGCTATAGGAGATCTGACACCTCTGGCTGCCCTCCCCCCCCTCACACACACACACACACACACACACACACACACACACACACACACACTCTCGCTCAAGTGGAACACTGGCAATATGTACTCAGAGATGGTAACTGAGCCTCTCCGACTGCTGAAATATTGTCATGGACTCTGTGGGAAGTAGAGAAATGAGATGTTGACCATGCAGACAAGGAAGGAAGGTGGATATTTAGCCATCAAAGGTTACTCAGTCAGATATGCTTACCTGAAACAGTCTAAGTCTGGGAAAATGTGAAATGACTCTGATAGCCTATAGAAGAAGGGCTTGCACATGGAGCCCACAGCGGCATTCTCTGAACACACACCTATCCCTGAGGGGCAGACCGGGTCCTTCCGCAGACCACCTGACAGCTAGTTTTACATGACGTGTGAGTCAGAGTGATTTTTAAACTGTTAGCTATCTAGTGTGTACTAACTCTGATGTGCACCCACTTCTCAGAAAGATATTAAGGGGCCTAAGTGCTTTATGCCCCCCCCCCGCAAGTTAAGGGCTGGGGACAATAGTTAAAGGGCTTGCTACCTAAGCATAAAGGCTATTTTAGATCCTAGAACCCTCATAAAAGGCTAGGTGGGCATGGTGACCTGCCTATAATTCCTGTCTCAGAGGGCAGAGATGAGATTCCCGAGCGCAAACTAGGCAGTGAGCCTACCTATATGCATGAACCCTGGGTTTGATTAAAAGAATAAGAAAGGTGGAATAATGGAGAATAATTCCTAGCAGCAACCTTGGGTCTCCATGACCATGTATGCTTATGTACATACAAATATACATATGCGCGCCACACACACACACATACACGGAAAAGGGGGGAAAAGTGAAGAAGTAATAAACCATGAGCACTGTATTTACTTTTTCTTCCTTTACTAGTGAGAGATTCTTAATGGAAAGGGCCCACATGCGCCCTATTCTAAGGACCAGTCTGACCCCAAAGGGCCATGACCAGGATGTCTGAACATTCCCGTCACGGTGACATTAGTCTTAACATTTCAGAAGAGGTTTGCACAAATACAGTCAAGGTTTGAGGTTCTTTGAAAAGCAGACAAGAGAATAGAAAGACCTACAAGTAAGTCCTGAAGGACCTTAAAGCATGACTGGAGAGGTTGGGGAGATGGCTGAGTGGTTAAGAGCACTGACTGCTCTCCCAGAGGACCCAGGCTCCGTTCCCAGTACCTACAAGCTGGCTCACAACAGTCTAACTCCAGGTCCATGGATCTAATGAACTCTCTGGCTTCTGTGGACAACAGGTACACATGTGGTACCCAAACATGCATGAAGGCAAAACACACACATAAGATTTAAAAAATAATAACAAAATGAAATAAAATGGCAAAGGGTGAAGAGAGTGGAATAGGGTCCTGGAACACCCCCCCCCCTTTTTTTTAGCCTTTGTTCCACTGAGGATGGTGACCATCAAACCTATTTTTCTTGCCAGCCATTGGTACAGGGAAGGACATGTGACTCAGTTCTGGCCAATGAGCTACTCCATGGGGTGTTTCTGTGGGTCATTTCCCATAGTTCTCAAGGGGACACACGGTGCGGGGTCAGGATGCAATGACAAGTACTTTGGCGTCCACTTTCCCTCTGTGCAATCCGAGGGTGTTCTGGCATGAGGACGGGGGGGAGAGGGTAGAGGCTGTGACAGTGTGGGAGGCGGATGGCGACGCTGTGCCAATAATATGTCAATTAACTTTAAAGCCGCTCTTCTTGGAGTTCAGTTATAAAACAGACAATTTGAGTCAAGATTTTTCTTGGGCTTTTATTTGCACCTAGTACATATTCGGAAAATAAGACTAAGATGAATCAAAAGGAATTCTTGAGGGCCTGTACTGCCAGGCTCCAGAAAACAGATGGTTTCTATAGGGAAAGACTTCATTGTGAGGGCAGAGTGGCACTGTTTGGTAGAAAATTGAATGGGACGAAGAAGGGCTCTTACCCAAAGTCCATGGAATGTTTTATCCCACAACCCCCCTTTATAGGGTTCTAGAAGCGTGGCAATAGAGGGAGACCCTCCTATGGGACAAAGGTTTGTACCCTGTCAGTGGTCTTTTAATAAAATGCTGATTGGCCAGTAGCCAGACAGGAAGTAGAGGCGGGACAATGAGAATTCTGGGAGAGGAAAGGAGTCTGCAGTCATGACCCAGTTGCAGAAGAAGCAAGGTGTGACTGCCTAGATGGAAAAGGTACCCAGCCTCGTGGCTAACTCAGACAAGAATTATGGGCTAATATAAGAATTAGTTAATAAGAAGCCTAAGCTAATGGGCCAATCAGTTTATAACTAATGTAGACCTCTGTGTGATTCTTTGGGACTTAACAGCTACAGGACCGGGCGGGACAGAAAAACTCAGACAACAAGACCCAGCATGGGATATCCTAAGATGGGTGAGAGGACTACCCTGCCTCTGCCTTTGGCTCCCCAAAACTCACTTCCAACTACCCTCTTTGATGAGGCACCCAGGCTCACCCAGGTAAGGCTCAGTCACAGACCCTCAGAGCAGCTCAGTCCCATTCACAGGAGGCAGTCAAAAGGCAGCTATGGCATTAGTTTCCAAAGCCTGTCCCAGAGGAAGGCTTTGCACTATGCCTTGAGGCTGCTAAACCCACGCAAGGAAGAAGCTCTGACAAAACTCTAAGCTGCTGTATTCTGAACAGAGCATCATCTGCACCAGTTACAGTAAATGAAATAAGTAATTATCTTCTCCACGCTCCCAGTAATTACCTTTGCTAGCCAGTTTTTAAAATAGTTTCTATTTAACTTTCCTTTTAAAGAAGAACAATACAATTACTACGCCATCCTTTCCTTTAACCTCATCCCTTAGAGCCCCAAGGTAAAGGTTAATTATCAACACAAATAATTGCATGCCCAGTGCATCATCCCAAAGATCAAAATCTCAGAGCATGGAATGTCAGTAAGATTTTTGAGTAAGGAAACCTGGTAAAGCTGGAGGCTACTGACACCAATACACAATTCCTGCTAGGTACTCACTGCTACTGTTTGACCAATACCTCCTTATACACTGAAGGTCAAAGTTCACCTCCATCATTCAAGTTTTTATTAAGTGGTTATACAGGCTAAACATTGTGTCCATTCTAGGGAGAAGGGGTTAATAGCACAGGCTTGATACCCAGGGAGGGAAGAATGCGGGAAGTCATCATGACACACCCTTATTGTACTTCTCCCATTAGCGAGTCCAGGGCTACAGAGATGCAGAAATACAGAGGATAATCCAAAGGATGTAGACGCCCGGCCTTCAAGGAGTCATAGAGATGAGTAAGTTGGCCCTGGAGGGGAGGAAACAAGCTCTTCCAAGGGGACAGGGGCAGAGCCCACAGGATGGGGCGTGGATGAAGGAGGTGTGGGAAATCTGATAGCCAAGTGTGGATGACTAAGGCTGTGTATGCTAAGCTAAGGAAATTGCCTTATATTTTGAAAGCAATGGGGGATCACTGAAAGACACCTGGGCTCAGAGTTGGGTGAACAGGACTGGGTTAGTCTTCTAGAATTGCAGTTCTGGACTGAAACAAAGGAAACGGCTTAACCAGAGGAGAGGAAGCACAAAGCCCACAGTGGAGGAGCAGGGAGTGGAAATAGAAGTTAGGGTTGGGTAACTGATGTGGGATTCCCCCTCTGTATGCTGTGAATACCATTGGTCAATAAAGAATCTGTCTTGGGCTTGGTAGGGCAGAATAGAGGTAGGCGGGGAGGGGGGAACTAAACTGAATGCTGGGAGAAAGAAGGCAGAGCCAGAGACGCCATGGAGCCGCTAGGAAGAAAGACTCAAGCCGCCAGCTGGAACCTTGCTGGTAGGCCACAAACCTCGTGGTATAATATAAACTAATAGAAATGGGTTAATTTAAGATAGAAGAGTAAATCAGAAATACACTTAAGTGACTGGCCAAGCAGTGATTTAATTAATACAGTTTCTGTGTGGTTATCTCGGGAGTCTGGGTGGCCAGGAAACGAACAAGCAGCCTCCCACAACAGATAACAGTGTGGATAATTGAGCCCCAGGTGTAGATAGATGCTAGTCCTCAAGACAGGAAAGCAATCTTGAATCATCATGGGGTGGCATCCAAGGGAGAGAGTAAAACTCCCTGGTCTAGCTGCCTACCCAGAACAGAAGCCTCAAAATTGCTGGGGTGCTGGACTGTGGGTTCCAGGACTTGCATAGCTAATTCTGCTTGCTGTGTATTTAATCCATGACCAGCTTGTAGATTCACAGTCTTTATCTTAAAGGCAAAGGAACATCCGTGGACGAATGTGATGCAAAGCACATCAACAATGAGCAGAAATAACAGCAATGCACACTCCTCCAACTGCTTAGACAGTGACTTGTCCCCCACCAGCCAGCAATGTCCTCGCCGTGCCCTTGGCTAATCTTCAAACAAGCAAAGTCTGAGGAAGCTCTACTGCCTTTTATTCTTATAATTCTCTCTGCTCTGAAAAAGAGCAGCCAGATTCCATCATGGAAAGAGCCCGGTCAAACATAGGAAATACAGAGATCCTCGGAAGACAGGTCACGGCTGTGGCCAAGTGAAAGTCCTTCCTCACCCTCAGTCACTCACTGGGAATTCTGTCAGTCTCGTCATTTCTTTTCAGGCACTTGCTCCCCACAGGCACGGGGCTGTCTCCCACGTGTTTGTACTGCAAACATGTCTTACAACCTAGACGGTGGTCTCCAGGGGTTCGAGGGAACAGAGTATCATCTGTCATTTATATTTGCTTCCGGGACCGACACCTTTCTCTCAGGACATGTGTTTGGATATTTATAATCCGTTTAGACAGGAGGAGCAGTAGTCAAGCTACTGAGTCGGAAAGTGTCGCAGTTTTCCACGATTCAGCTGAGCAGATGGCAAATGACTATTTTTACAGCCTGTTTCTCCATTACATGCAGAAATATTTATTAACATTGTATTTCTGTTGTATGTGTGCAACCAGCAGGAGGGCAAGGCAGGCAGCTGTCGCTGAGGTGGGGGAAGGGCCCATGAGTGGGAGCACGCTGGGGCTCCTCTTAGTAGGCATGCAAGCCAAAGCCTCTGCTTATGGGAGGGGAGCCCCAGATATTTGCCCATCTCTGTGACAAAAAGAAAGTGCCATGTCAGGAAACTCACATGCAGCCCTTCGGAGCAGACATCCTTGTGTAACTGTCTCTGTCGACTCTGGAAACTGGGCAGGTCAAGGGGACTCTTCTCTGAGGACCTGCCCCATGGGTGGCCAAAGGGCTCTAAGGCAGGGAATCTATAAACCTTGGCTCTGGTTTCTCAGCACCCCAGGTAACCAGCTGAGGGGAAGGATGTAGAGACGGATCTGTAACAAGTGGACAGATGTACACCTAGGAAGCCATGTCCACTGCAAGGTCCATCCTGAGAGTCATTCAGGGTCTACAGCTAAGAACAAAGTCAGGAAGAGGTCTACACAGAAACTAAGGCCCAAAAGCGGAAGGGGATCCAATAGGTGACCCACTGAAGGGAACGGAGCTGAGGACGCTACAGCTAAGGCAGGCCAGACCTTCCCGTTTCTGCCTTCTCCTCCGATTTTCTAACTTCAAGTTAGGAAACAAGGGTCCCTGCTTTAGGTCTTTCTAATAACACAGAAGGAAAATGTTCTCGAGGTTT
Organism: Microtus pennsylvanicus; assembly: GCF_037038515.1. Taxonomy (NCBI): domain Eukaryota; kingdom Metazoa; phylum Chordata; class Mammalia; order Rodentia; family Cricetidae; genus Microtus; species Microtus pennsylvanicus. The sequence continues at coordinate 105,681,026 of NC_134583.1, read as the reverse complement.
AAAATATTTTAAGAAAATACCGCGTTGGGAAAAGTGTGTTTGCGATAATAGATGTCTGAATCTATAAAGGTCTGAATCCTCTTTATAGATTTTGTGTTTTATTTCTATCTAGCATAAAAGAACACGTAAATAAACCCTTACTAAACAACCAAATACATACTGCTAAACATCGGCCTCAACCCAATTTGGACCCAAATTCCTCAGGAGGCTTAGTTATTACTTATTGCTAAAAATCGAAAAAGGAGAAAAAAAATAAACCCCAAATCCATCAATCCAGGACAGGATGTATCTGGGCTTACTTACACAGTATGCAGTTACCACACATCTACGCCCAGTCACCCCAACAACACCAAAGTAGAAGCGATATCTCCCCCATCACCACCCCAACAGCTAGATTCCAGCAGGTGATCCCCAGTGGGACCAGACAGGATGGAAGACAGACCACCTCCAGACCAGGACCATGCCACACTGGGACAAGAACCTCAGCAGCAGCATCTATGCTCAGAGATCAGATCACCATCCGGGTCTCCCTGAATGCCAAGGTGTCTGCCAGGCAAGTTTATTAACAAGTAAACGAAGGTCCTGCCATGGCCATCCTTAGGGTAGACGGGAAGAAAGGGATTGCAATTAGGAGAAGGAAGCTTGGGGCATGGATCTAAGGTGAAGGCACCCACAGCAAATGCAGCTGGTCCTGAGGACACCTGAAGAGAGGCCTGTCTAGGGAGATGAGCCGGGAGGGAGACAACCCACGAAGGTGCTGCCTGCCTCTGGGCAGACCTGGTCATTGCACGAAGAGCAGACAGGCCTAAGGAATGGTCTTCTTTGCCGTGCAGGTGTGTAAGGACCCTCTGCTGCCCATCCCCCTGTGGGGCTGGGGTTAAAGGATGTCAGGGAACTAAGAAACTGAACATAAAAGAACAATTAAAGACAAAACCAGGCAGACTAAGGAGAAGTTGGAAAGCGAAGAAGTTGAGAAATCTTGGTATCTACTTGGAATGTAAGAAATGCAAAGGAATGGGGGGGAGCATGGTGGGGCATTGCCTGTGAGGGCAGCATTAGGAGGCTGAGGTAGAAAGGTGGGGAGGTTTGGGAAAGAGGAAGGGACTAGATTTCAGAAGAGGCACTAGACTCCATTTTTAACACAAATGCAGGCAAACGGTGTACCTTGGTGGACACAGGAACAGCTCCTTCCATTTGGCACCGACCACCACAAGGCTTAGACTAACAGAATTACTCCCAAAAGTAAACAGGGAAAAAAATGTTCTCTATATTTATCCAAGGAAATTGGGATTGTATCAGGAAACCCAGACCTGAGTAAGTATTGAATCCACCAGAGTGAGGAAGAAGCACAATACCCTCGCCTGGATGGCCACCCATGTGTGCCGAGTGACTGACCAACAAGCAGGGAATCTCAGCTTCCTGAAGTTCTGACTCCGCTTGGTCCCCACTGTTGATGAGGTCTGTTTGAGTCATTGTCCGTTCATCTGTCTGCCTGTTCATCTGTCTGGACCTGCAGCCCATGTATTCTTCTGACCAGCCCTGCCCCTCACGGCTAGTCTCATTTCTTCAGCTCGGCTCCGACTGGATGGCCTGACTACAGCAGCATTGTCTGGGGACACCGCCTTTCCCCACTTTCTTCAGCAGACTCTAACACAGTGCTTCTCAACCTTCCTAATGCTGCAACCCTTTAATACAGCTCCTCACATTGTGGTGACCCCCAACCGTAAAATTATTCTTGCTGTTACGTCATACCTATAATTTTGCTACTGTTATGAACTATAATGTAAATAGCTGAGATGTAGGATATCTGATACAGGGCTGCCGTGAAAGGAGCACCCCATCATAAAGGGGTTGTGACCCTGTTCTAATGGATCATTTTAGCTTTTTGGTTTTGTTTTGTTTTTCGAGACAGGGTTTCCTCTGTATATCCTTGGCTGCCCTGGAACTCACTCAGTACACTAGGACTGCCCAAAACTCAGAGATCTGCTTGCCTCTGCCTCCCGAGTCATTTTAACCTTTTTAAAAAAGAGATTTTTTTTATTTTTACACGTTTGCCTGCATGTATGTATTGCACCATATGCATGCAGTACCCGTGCCAGCCAGAGAGCGTGTCAGATCCCCCGGAACTGGAGTTACAAAAAGCTGTTGAGTCACCATGTGGGTGCTGGGATTCAAACCCAGTTCTCTGGGTTATGTTAAGCCAGTACTTTTAACCCCTGAGGCATCTCTCATGCCATTTGAAAGCACGGGCCTCTGTAGGAAGAGCCTTGAATGTTCTTCCTGTTCATTTGATTCTAAGCCTCCCTCTGATCGACAGTTTCTGTGGAGGCAGCTTTAGTAAGCAAACACCAAAAGGCAGTAGCTCAGAGAAAAGACCAATTAGAAGAGGAATTTATTATTTCAAATTTTTTTTTGGAGAGGGGGAGAGAAGTGACCTTGAATCTGGGGACTTTCCAAACATCCCCGTTCACAAGAAGGAACAGAGAAATGCAAAACTTTCAACAATGGCTATCTATCAGAAGACTCAAGCCCTGAGTTTCCAGTAGATTCAAAGGAAAGGCAGAAAAACAAAAGCACTGAGCCCAGGTTGGTTCAGGCACACACGGGTTTCTGGGAAACCAGGAAACAAGGTTTGCTTCACCCTGAAAGGGCTGACAGCCAGAATTTTTCTTGGACTTGAGTTCTTAAAGATGTAAATGTTTCCTATTCCTAGATTTTGGCTTACAGCTCAATAAACAGTCCTTAACAGGGACCGGCTTGATAAGGACTTAGGAAATGCATGGAAAATTAAGTTTCAGCAAACCCTTTGAGCAGTCTTTTCCTCCACAGCAGAAGTGTGGGTGTGAGAGCTGATCTGTAGGATGAGCCTGTAGGGGAGCCCATGAGGGCTGGGGGATGGGATGGGTTAGGAAGTGATTTCCAGACTCCTCTGGGAGACTGGACAGTATTTGTTTTTCTGAGTCTGGCTTGTGTCTTGGGGCTGCAACACCCTCCATACAACCATATTGTCCTAAATGGCAGGATTTCTTTCATCTCTATGGCTGAATAATATTCCTCTGTGTGTGTGTGTGTGTGTGTGTGTGTGTGTGTGTGTTTTCAGATATACAGGTAAAAGGTGAATTCCTGCATCCTGTGATGGTTTTAGAGTTGAAGGAACCATTCTTTAGTTGGTTGCCATAGTGACTACATTACCTGTCAAAGCCCCTGACAGTATGAAACAGCTCTCCTTTTCCTGCATCTTCACTAACACCTTTTTTAAAAAAGTCATTGGAATGAGTGAAATTTTAAGGTGGTTTTGATTTGCATTTCCCTGAAGCCGCTGTTGTCAACCGTGTTTCCACATGTCTGTCACTCTCTCTGTCTTCTGTACTGTCCCCTAGAAAGTGCCTTCTTTCTAGGAATGTTAAGTCTTTCATCCATGTACATGTGCAGGATCGGTGTACTGGATGGTTTCATGTCTACTTGACATAAGCTAAAATCATCTCAGAGGAGGGAACATCAATTAAGAAAATGCCTCCAGAAGATCAGGCTGTAGGGAAGCCTTCAGGGCATTTTCTTAATTAAGGATTGCTGGAGGAGGGCCCAGCCCATTGTGGGTGGTGCCATCCCTGGGCTGGAGGTCCTAGGCTCTGTAAGAAAGCAGTGCCTTTAATCCCAGCACTTGGGAGGCAGAGGCAGGAGGGTATCGGTGAGTGAGTTCAAGGCCAGCCTGGTCTACAGAGTAAGCTCCAGGACAGTCAAAGCTAATTTAGAAGAGAAGCCCTGTCTTGAGAGGGAACAAAGAAAGGGAAGGAAGGAAGGAAGGAAGGAAGGAAGGAAGGAAGGAAGGAAGGAAGGAAGGAAGGAAGGAAAGAAGGAAGGAGCTGAGCAAGCCATTAAGTCATGAGTGACAAACCAGTAAGCAGTATTCCTGCATGGCTTCTGCGTCAATCATCTCCTGCCTCCAAGTTCCTGCCCTGATGGAGTTCCTTTCTTGCCTTGGGTCATTGATGGACTACAATGTGGAAGTTTAAGCCACATAACGTCTTTCTTCCCTAGCTTGTTTTTTGGTCAGTCTTTCATCGCAGCCAAAGAAACCCTAACTAAAACAATAGGTCTGGTTCTTCTCTCCTGCCAAGTCTTCCCAGCACCACTGAATGGCTCTCCCGTCACCACCGTGAGTCCTTGGCATCCTTGCCAGGGGGGTTTTCTGTAATGTTCCAGGACCACACGGGAGCCACTTGACATCTGAGGAATTATTTATACATCTATCCTGTTCCTGTTAACTTGCAGCTTCTTTCAGGGTAGTTCTGGCCACATCTGTCACTCACCCTCACCAGAATCCCATCACAGAGCCTAGGAGAGCAGGAGCCGTAAAACAATGCCACTGGTTTCTTCTTCTCCAAGGGGAGTTGTCTCGGAAACAAAACAACTATAGTCATTGGTGCTAGATAGAGCTAATGAGGACTCAGGTACCTTTGGCTGACCCACACAGGTTCTAGTCCTTATCTTCTCTCCATCGCTTATTAACTCCATGACACAAAGGAGCAATAAAAGCAGGCTGCTCCACAGAGAAGACCCTCATCACATATGCTTAAAACAAGGTTGAAAGAAGTTAATATAATCATTTTTTCCTCTCCCTCCCCTCCTTCCTTCCTAAGAGGTCTCAGTGGTACTGGAGATTCTCAGGACAAAGCAATGCCACCAACAGCATCTGGACATCTTTGAGTCCTCTGTTAGGGCAACACCCCTCCCCCTGGGGTGCTCAGCAGCAGGACACCACAATCAGCAGGGGGTGATTCAGGAGCAAGCACACAGCAGGGCAGATAGGAAGGTGGGCTTGGCTCAAGTCCTCAAGGGCAGCCATGCCAGAGGGGAGCAAAGAGGAGCTGACTCCCCGCTGGTGGGGAAAGGAAGGATTATCAGCAAGTTTCAGGCTTTTTTTCCCCCCTACTAATTCTGAGAATCTTTATCCTAGAGGGTTTAGAACAGTCAAATGACCAGCCACCTGCGGACTGTGGACTCATCTGTGACAATGACAACTTGAGCATTTCTGCACTTAGCACATCCATGTGACACCGGCTTGGAATCTGACTCTAGGGCGCCCTGAGGCTTCATTCACACTTACTTTACTGTATGGTCAGCAGTGCTTCTTCAGAGACAGACTTCTGACAGAGCCAATACTGGGAGCATTAATCTCTCTTTGACTGTAGTCGCCAACCACCGAGATGCTAACGTTACCTTACAGCTGTGAGATGTTCTGTTGCCTGAATAAGGTGAGGCCCTAAAGTGAAAGTTCTCACTAAATGGGATAGGATCCCCCAGGGACAGAGGTAAGTTTGAGGCCAGGAACCTGCAACCAGAAACTGAGTCCCCTTGACTTCGGAAGCACGTTTGGGAGTTTGGCCCTAAATGCAGCTTTCCAGATGCGGCTGGGAAACCCGACTCAAATGCTCCACTCTGGATGACCAAATGTTTGCTAGCTTCCAGGCACATGAGGTACTCTTGTCCCATGTGTTGGCTAGGTGTGGTGGCACATGCCTGTAATCACAGCACGTAGGAGGCCGAGGCAGGAGGATTGTGAGATTTGAAACTTGCCTGGGTTACAGAGCAAAATCTTGCCCACCCCTTTCCTGAAAGGGGATTATTTAATATCTCATTAAACCTTAAATTTCTGAATTCTCCTCTACCCAGCATTTAACTTCAAAAGGTTACTATCAATGGCCCGGAGCCTAGCTCAGTGGTTGGGCTCATAATTACTTAGCATGTACACGGTTCTGGGTCCAGTTCACTACACACACACACACACACACACACACACACACACACACGTTAATTATTGTTTTGCTTTTCTTCCAAAGAATCACTTGGCGAACACATCAGCCCATAAAAATCAGGTTTAGACTAATAGACGGTTTGTGAGTTAATGTCCCATTCTAAGACACGGTAGGAATTCAACCGGTGTTCTTAGTGGTGACGCTGAGCCGTGGAAAGTAAGACCTTCTTAGACACTGTGTGCCTGAAAGTCGTCTGACTGGCCTAGACCTGAATTAGACAACTGATAACACCACAAAAATAGGACTTAAGTCAGTAAAATTGAGATTATACACCCCCCAACACACACACACACAGACACACACACACACACTCATACACTAGCATTTGAGTGAGACACAACCTCCTTAGTCTTGGGCTTTTGAAAACATGTTCCCTGCTCCCAGTTGGTGGTGGTGGGGAGGTTTAGGAGGTAAGGCTTTGCTGGAGGAAGTATGTCACCCGGAGCAAAATTAAGAGATTAAATGCCTCTTGCCATTTCTAGTTTGATTTCTCTGCTTGTGGTTCAAGATAGGAGCTCTTAGCTTTCCACTTCCATTGCCATGCCTGTCTCTTGTTGACATGCTTCCGCCATAATTAACTTCTCTCAGGAACCATAAAGCCAAATAAACTTTATCTTCTGTTTTATTTTGTTTCATTAAGACAGGGTTTCTCTGTGTAGACTTGGCTTTCCTGGAACTTGCTCTGTCGAGGTTGGCCTCGAACTCACAGAGATCTATCCCGAGTGCTGGGATAAAAGGCATACGCCACCATGCCTGGCTTCAACTCTGTTTTCTTTACACTGCTTGGTTTTGTTTTTATCACAGCAATAGAAAAGTAACCAATACACCCAAGTAGCTAAAGCCTGTCTTGTGTATCTTAAAGTTATATAAAACCCTTTAACGTTTTAACACAGGAATACATTTTATATGAAGTCCTTAAAAATAATAGCAAGGCTTACAGGAGAAATCTGTCCATGCATCCACATATTGAAGGTAAAATTACTTAGAGATCATTGTGTGCTTTTATCCCTTGCTGAATGATGGAAAGCTACCAGGATTATCTAGAGGCTTACTTCATTCTAATAGAACGGAAGATTCTGAACTGATGTCAGTTCTTTGTGTAAACATTTAGTCTCAAGATGTAAAGCAATCTTTACTCAAAAGTAACTTCGTCCTGCTAAATATTTTGACTGGGAGGCAACAGATCTGGAATGGAGAACACAGTTCGTTTTTTTTCTCAATGAATGTAGCTTTTTATTGAATGCCATTTCTCCATTCTTGGGAAATCAGTTGTTTGTCCAAAGGAAGTGGATGCTGGGGCCAGTATCGGAAGTGATCTTCAGGAAGGTACCTCTGCACAGGGCGGGCAGTGTCAGGAGTAGGTGAGACACACTTACTTCTCTGAGCCTACAATCAGCTTGGCATCCAGGGCGGTTCTCTAAATATGTTGACTGACAAAAACCAGAATACATTTTATCCGCCACTCCACCCACCCACGCCTTCTATAAGATGTTCCATTCTACAAACACGTGTTTTCGTCTTTATGAGAGCAGCAAGTCTGAGTGGAGCCTACTCCTGTGAGAAATAAGAACAGGGGGGAGGACAGCAGAAGAATGTTTCCCAATGATTGGGTACCTGCCAGGACCCAGCCTGCTGATCTGAGCCTGTGCCAAGGGTGATAGGCACAGGCGGCTGCTTACGGTGGGAGAAACAGAAGCTCTGTGAGGAGCCCATTTTTTCCTTTCGCCCCCTCCCCATCTCACGGTGGAACAAGAGTGGCTGGCTCCTTATCACCACCAACTAGCTGTAAGGGTGGCGCTGGCTCTGCCCGCCAGGCTGGCTTCCAGGAGAAACAGAGCTCAGCTTCAGGGTCCCCACTTCTTTGAAGAGAGAAAAAAAGATAATTATTTCTCAGACAAAGCAGATATACCCACATGAATAAGAGCTGACATTTTTGAGAAAAATGAAGGAAATGAAAGCCAGGACACTAGATGCTGGTCATGCCTTCTTCTTTCCCCTCTAGTCTCTGGATTCTGTTTATCTTCAGGAGACAAAAGAAATATCTGGATTGGAACACTAAATTTCAAGTGTCAGGTGTAGATTATAAACTTGGTAAGAGAATGGGGACAGTCCTTAGAGATGGCTTAAATGGATCATAAATTCTTTGCTATGAAGTGTTAGAAATGCCACGTGCTAATCCAAGAGTAAGGCTTAAAGCCAAGCAGGGAGACTGCTTGCTCTTTTGCTCCTTTCCAGGACTAGAGGCAAATGGATGTAAAGCAAATTCGCCATACAACAGACTGAGGCCCTTGTGGAGCAGGCTGCAGATTCACCAGGGATGAGGCAGAACCTGCTGCTTCTTACTCCAGGGTACTGAATTTGCGGTTCATTCAGAATAATTACTACCTCAGTTAATATTGACTGCTTCTACACAAGGTACCTAATAAACGGGGAGGGATGAATGGATGAATGGGTGGGTGGGTGGGTGGGTGGGTGGATGGATGGATGGATGGATGGAGACATGGGTGGATGGGTATATCATGGGTAGATGGATAAATACATGGGTGAATGGATACATGTGTGGTTGGGTGGGTGGGTGGACAGGTGGATAGGCTTTTAAAAATTCCCACAGTGAAATTTAATATCAAGTAAATATAAATAGAGTATTCCTTTACAGAACATGAAGCTAAGTCACATATAGATTAAATGTCAGCTTTGAGAAGTGCCGAAAGTTTCATAAATTAAAGATCTGAGATACAGCCTGATAGTAACTTACATTTTAATGTCTACTTTAACAATCTGCACATAACCCACCATGGTTAATAAACTTGCTCCAGACGTGAGTTAACATCAGCTACAGTCAAAGAAATCACAGACTTATTACCAAAGGAGGCTTTACCTGAATCCTTGCAGATTTTCCTTAAAATGAGAGTGTTCTAGGGATTGGGTAAAAATTGAAAGTCTAGTACCCATAGCTGGGCATGTTGGCTCCTGCCTGTAATCCCAGAACTCAGAAGGTGGAGGCAAGAGGTTTAGGGTTCAAGTCCAGCCTTGGCTACATAGTAAGACTGAGCCAATCTGAGCTGCGTGAGAGCCTGGCTCAAGGAGGGAAAAACGTTATTAACCCAAACAAGTTCTAAATTCACCTAAACCTGAAAAATCCACCTTATTGCCTAATACACGCTAGTGTTAAATATTTCTTTGAGTGTCAATCAGGGTGTGGCGCTTCACTGTTGCTAGGTGGGGAGGGAACTCTGGAGTCAGGCTTACAAAGGAGTTCCTTCTGGTCTTCAACATGAGCTTTTCTCTTTGGGCTGTTCTGCCTGACCAGGCTTGTCTGAAGCAACCAATGGCATCCACTCGGGTAGAGAACATGTATATTGGTCTCCCCTTCTGATCTTGGCATACCAAGGAATAGCAGCTGGCCGACATTTCCTGGAACCAGAAGCTGTGTTCCCTAATTCCCCTTCCCTTCCGTGTGTGTGTTTAGTCAGTCAGGTACCAGATGGTGTCCCCTCTGCCACTATTTTCTGTCTTTAGATAAAGAAAATAGGTAAAATCTGTTCCCGGTGACAGAGGCCTAATGTGGTATGCTGACCTGACCTGTATCCAGAAGCTGATATTAAAACTGCACCCAATGCAAAAAACCAGCCAGAAAAGTAAGTGACTAACAACTAAATTAGCCAACTGTTTCCCTAGAGCAGGGCTTCTCAAAACTTCTCCCAATAGCAACAAGGTTTGCCTGAGAAATACTTACACAATTCAAAGGATATAAAAAAACAATTGTGCAAATCATTACTGATAATAAATTGGAAAACGTATTTTTAAAACAATCTTTTGGTGTATATGTATTACTTATATTGATTAAGACAAAGACAAATTTGCACGCCAATAAGGTAGATGTATGTGTTTGCTCTTCACGAAGAATTAGATCATGGCTGAGAATATTTGACACCGCAGAGCACAGAGTGTCCAACAAGTTTTCAGAGTTTACTGATATCTTGATTTTACGATTTTCAGTGGTAAGAAGAGCGCTAGGCAAAAATACAGACCCAAATGGCAGAAGTATGCTGAAGATCACTTCAGAAGCTGCTCGCGATTCTGTTCAAACCCCAAGCCAAAATCACTTGACAATTTTTTAGGGCAATCCTGTCAGCGGTTAAATGCAAACCTTTGAATGCAACAGGCAGACAGGATAAGGAATGCTGAGGAACGATGGTGAGACAATAGTAAATCCTTGTTTTCCACAATGTATGCTTCTATAAGAGCAGAAAATTCTGTATGTGTAGTAAAGACATTGCAATACATAATATACAAGGCTCTTGACTCTAAGTCCAGGTGTTCAGGCGGCATTCGCTGGCACCGTGTGGCAGGACACCATGGACATGCGGATGCATGCCATGTTTCCTGAAACCAAGGCTGCAGAGAAGCCGTGTGATGCAACATGGGAAGCACTGATAGCAACATTTTAGGTTTGTTGACATTCGATTTTGAATTAATTTTTGATTGGTGCATGCTCAGAAATCTCTTATTGTTGTCAAATATTGTATGACCTCTGCATTCAGTTATGTGACCTCATCTATGGTTACAGGTTCACACTTGAAAAACTGTGTCCCCCCAGGAGTTGTGCTATGGGTCCAGCCCTGTGTCGAACACCATGAGAATAAATGGGAATTCTAAGCTCAAGTCTTTGAGCTCAGGAGCATCTTAAGACTAGCTACTGTGAAGACAGAGACTGTTACAGCTGAAGTCTAAAATGACACCACAGGCCCCTGATTTGAATGGTGGGTCCTCGACATGAGGCTCTATGGAGGCTGTAGAACTCAGTCATGGATTGGCGGGGAGAAGCAGGCACCAGGAGTGACATTTGACAGCCATAATCCAGTCCCAGCACTAGCCTGGTCTCTCTCTTGCTTTGCCATATCACACTCGTGAACAGTTGATGTGGGATTCCCTCTGTATGCTGTGAATATGTTTTATTACCATTGGCGAATAAAGAAGCTGCTTCGGTCTATGGCAGGGCAGAATAAAGCAAGGCAGGAGCAGAGATACAGAGAAAGAGTAGGCAGAATCAGGGAGACGCCATGTAGCTGCCTAAGGAGAAGGACATGGCTGGAAACTTACCGGTAAGCCATAGCCTCTTGGCGATACACAGATTAATAGAAATAGGTTAATTTAAGATGTAAGAGTTACTAAATAAGAAGCCTGAGCTAATAGGCCTAGCAGTGTTGTAATTAATATAGTTTCTGTGAGATTATTTGGGCCTGGGTGGCTGGGAAAAGAATGTGCAGCCTCCACTTACAAACAGCCACCTCACACTCGTGAAAAGCCACCTCACACTCTCACCACCATGGATGGAGCTGACGTCACTGCCAGGTCTCCCCTTCCACGATGGGCCAAAAACTCTTGGAAACCATGAGAAAATAAACCTTTCCCTCTTGTGAATTCCTTTTCCTCGAGTATTTTGTCACATTGAGGAAAGCAACTAACACAGTAAGAGAAGAAATAGGATGTCGTTCATTCTTCTCTTCAGTAATGCAATTCAAGAAAGAACAGCTGCCAGGGGTGGCAGGTGAAGGCCACTACTAGGTCGTTAAGTTCAAGGCCAACCTGGGCTACATAATAAGACCCTGTTTCAAAAAAAAGAGGGGGGGGAATGGTATTTGTATCATGCAACCACCTCAGGCAAGGTGCCTCTCCCCGGATGAAACGTCTCTATGTTGGGGGATGGGGACCCTAAAAGGGGGAACCTATGGCACCGGATAGAGTGACGGCAAAGCCTGCCACGCCTCCCCAGTGTGTCTGAGACAATCTCAGCAGAAATGACTCTTTACAGATCTCAGGAAGCTGGTGCTAAAATTCACACAATGAAAACTAACAGCCCCCACATCCAAAAGGCGCTGTTTAATAAAATGAGATGGTAGTGGGTGGAGAAGAAGCCACCTTGACAAGGGTGTCTACTCAGTAGACGGCAGGAGAGCGAGAGAAGGGCGTGGTGAGGATAAATATTCACAGAGAAATGAAATCAGGTACAACTTTACACCAGTAAAAATCTGTTTACACTGAACCAACCAGACTCAGAGCACAAAATAAATGCTGATAAGGAGGAAGGTAAGGGGCCAGGATCACTCTACTTTCTCTCTCTCTCTCTCTCTCTCTCTCTCTCTCTGCACATGCACACAAACACACATGCTCTTGTTCCCTCTCTCATGTGGAGCTCAGAGAACGACTTGCAAACAGGCAGACAGTACTTTCACTACTAGCACCATGTGGGCTCTAGGGTTTGAACTTAAACCATCAGGCTTGGCAGCAAGTGTCTTCTTCACCTGCGGAGCCATCTCATCTGCCCTGAATATACATGTCTTTAGAAGACTATGCCCACGGAGTCACACACAGACACACACACGCGCGCGCACACACACACACAAAATTACTGAGTTATGTCAGGTATTTAGTGACAGTAGCCAGGGATGCAGAGTAACCTGCAAACCTTCAGGACAGCCCCCCATGCAGCAAGGAGCTGCCCCATGTAAAAGGCCCTCAGCAAACTGCCACTGGGGATAAGACAAAGGCGGCCAGGTCTTCTAGGAAATCTCTCCTCAAAGGCAGAAGTAGGCAATCAACCTTACATAAATAGAGAAGGTGCCTCATTTTCTGAGAGGTCTAAAATGTGTTTCCACTCATGAAATACATCTTTATGTCTTATTGATACATTAATTATAATAGTATTATCATTATTCCAAATGACTGTCATTCACTCTTGCCCTGGTCTAAAAAGGAGAAAGCAGCAAGGGACCTGGTAGCCTTAGCTGGGAGCGAGTGCAGCACACTGCTGACAGCTGCTCCTGGTGAAAAGGTCTCGCTACCCCCAGTGCTCTCCAGAGACGTTGGCAGCTTCCCCCAGCAGCAACTCGCCACCACTCCCCACCTCCCGGGCTCCTGTGAAAGAAATGAGCAAAAGCCCTCTCTCAAGTACAGTGTAGGTTAAATGGTTTCCCGCCTTTAAAAAAAAAAAGAAAAGAAAAGAAAAGAAAAGAAAGGTATTTTAGTCATGATGCAATTGAACTCTCCAAAAAGCTGCTAATACTGCCATCTAGTGAACAGTGCCTGAGGCAAGAATCATCTCTAAAGTAACTCCAGAAGCTAAGTCCCCTCTTCTTTAATCTCCTTGACACACTACAAGCAGAGCATTGAGGAAACAATAGAAAGCTGCCAGACTGTGGACTGTTGTAAGAATCCGTCAAACTTCAGAAACAAGCATAATGTAGCGCTTGTAAATATGTTTTTGTTCAGCTATGGACAAAGGCAGGTTAGACAGGTGCAAAATAAAACCTCTTTTGCAACCCAGAACTCATTGTAGGAATTTTGATATATACAAGAAGGAACAGAGGAAGGAAGGGAGGGAGGAAGGGAGGGAGGGAGGGAGGGAGGGAGGGAGGGAGGGAGGGAGGGAGGTAGGATGAGAATGAGTTCACAGATTCTAGATTCCCATAAGGCAGAGGAGCTCTGTCCATCTCCAGCCCTGACTGCTGCACAACTGTCCTCACTGAGTGCATGGCCGGTGGCCAGGTCCATGGCTCCCACGTGGTGACCCCCTGTGGTTTTCCTGAGTTAGAGCCCATTTAACCTCAAGGGCCCACTAACTGCTTGGAGTAACTCGTCCCAACTCCTTGTTTCCATGGCTGTGAGGGGACAGGCAACCAGAGCAGCAGCCTGGTCCAGCGTGTCCTTAAGCCTTCAAGTGCTCTTCCTCTTTCCGCTGTCTCAGTAGCTTCATCTACGGATTTTGTTGCTCATTTTATAGGCTCTTCTAAGCTGACATAAAATTTTCTCACACCAAGACTGATGTGTATAAAGAAGAGCCATCAGGATTGCTTGCTGTACACATGATATTCTGCCTGAGGTCCTTACTGTGCTACAATAAGCTCATCCCGACAAACATCAGACAATGGGGATTCCCAATCTTTGGGGTCTCCTCCAACTCATACACTCCCAATTAGGAGACACACACAAAAGATCTGGGTGCTGAAGAGAGAACGGAAACATCACTTGGAAGCTAAACTATCAAAGAAGCCTCGGGAAGTGAGAATGGTGTCGTCCGGAGGCCAGGCCTCCGCACTTCTGACGTGCTCCTGCACAAGATAGGCCATGTTATTCAAAGGTGACACAAAACCTAGCCTGTCTGGACTTAGCCTCCATGCAGGGAACACAAAGATACCCAGCCCACACCGGACCAGGTGTTGGATAAGGACACATCAGAAAGAACGGAAGATAGACGGTCTCATGGTTTTTATTCCAAGTTTAACCATCGTCTGATGCCTCTATATCTTCCTACCTGTGTTCTAGATGGAGGATGGAGTCCTGGAAACAAAGTCTAGCCATGTAGTTTTAGAAATGAGAAACTGTGGCTCAGAGACAGTGAAGAATTTGGCCCAGAGAGCTGGCCTTGGTTCAGTGACAATCTCTGTGACTTAGTCCAAGATTCCTTTGACTGCTGTTTCTAGTACAAAGTTGTGGTCTAAGCCTATGTTAGTGAACAGAACTTTGGGGCCAATAACATGACATCTTTAAAGGTCAAAAACCCAGTATTCACATCAGGCTACCTTCTCTTGGATCATGGGGATGGATGGAGACAGGCTGGCAATCAAAGTGACCCGCACCTATCATGTGAGGATCAGGCCAGAGTAACAGAGGAAGTGAACGGAGGACACCGAATCTGAAACACAAAGTAAGACAAGCAAATAGGAGAACACCATTGCCGTCTTCTGAGGCTCCTAAAAGACATTAGCTGTGTCCACAGCAGTCCTATGTACTGGTCTCTCTGCGGTTCCCAGAGAAACAGGAAAACCACACACTTGACTGCTACTTGTGGATCGAGACCATGAAGACAAATCTCAGAGATAGCCAGTTCACAGAAAAAAAGACAGAACGTTGTCTCAAACCCATCCTCCCATCCCCCCACCCCCACCTCAGCTTTGCCGCGTGAGCCATCCCTCCAGGGGCCCAGACAGACCACCTTCACTTATATGCAAGGATTTTTCAGCGACCTGTGGCCCAGGAAAGCTGGAGCTGCTGATTCCAGCCAGAGCTCAACGGCAAGGACAGCACACAGGAGCCTGCCCTTGTCATCAGCTGCTACATTACGTCAACGCTGATTACTGCAACAGTGTGTTGGGAGACAGAATGACATTCTATTAAAGAAAACATCACACAGCTAAGCCTGCACTTGGCTTTACTGTTTAGCCACATAGCGCATTATCATCTCTTCTATCCGACCCTCTTCCCATCAGAACCATTGTTCCAAATCTATGTGCCATTCACTGGCTTAAGAACACATCATGGTTCGTTTTGCTGAATGGGGCTAAAGTCAGGTAGACAATTTCTTTTCTTTTCCTAACCTTATAGATGTCGAAATTGTTCCATCTTGTAAAGATAATTGTGTTTGCTTTTATAGTTTAAAGAGTTTTGATAAACAAAATGTTTAAAACATTAAAATATTCTTATCCCCAAGATCCAGTTATGCTTACAAATTTATCCCAAAGAAAAAAATGACTATGGTATGAGGACTTCATTCAACGCTATCTAATGTGGCTTAGAATTAAGCATAGTCTATACATTTAGCATTAAAACAGTCTACATATTATGGTATGTTAATACAATTGAGTGTTATCATAATTGCAAAGACTCCATAAGTAAGCAGAAAAACCCAACACCTCAAAAAATACCATGTTCAAAAAAAACCCTAAAGCACATCAAAATGCATACTAAATATACAAACAAAAGCATTTGTTATATGAGAATGGTGAAAATTATAGGTCATTTAAAAAAACATTTTGTTTTCTTTAACAAATAAACATAAACTACCTGCGAGCCAGCGGTCTATGGGAAATTAATTTTGCTGCAGTTCCAAAGTAAGCTATTGATCAGACTACAAGAATTTACAGGCTTAAGTCATAATGGAAAATCCAGTAAAGGAAATGAGAGAGGAACCATGGATTAAAAGGCAAAATGTATGTGAGCAGATCAATGAGTGCGGATGTATTTACAACGGTTCTGCGGCGCCTGCCAATTAAAGCTAAAGAATCCCCTGAGAACTCACAAACAAATCCGTTTAAATTAGAAGCAATAAGCTTACAGATGCTTTCCCAATTAAAATACTGTAGAGCCATCATAACCCTGACGTTGCGATTACGGGTTTAATAACAAGGTCAAGTTTCCTAGATGAAGGAAACTGACACTCAAAATCTCTCTCTCTCTCTCTCTCTCTCTCTCTCTCTCTCTCTCTCTCTCTCTCTCTCTAAAGGATCAGGAGTCAAGCACATAAGAATCTTCAGTGTTCTTACAAGAGCCCCAGTCCCAACAGGCAGCCAGGCACAAGAGAGAGTAGGAGGCCAGCAGTGACCCGCGCCGACAGGAGGCGTGAGGACATGGCTATGTGTTATTTCCCATGCTTCCGTCCAAGAACAGGCTGTACGGAGGGAGGCAATGTGTATGAATGCATCCATTATGCGTATCGCCCGTGCCTTATCCCACTCAAGGTCTAACACTGGCTTAGGTCACCTCCCTTGGAGACAATCTCTACCATCGAGTGGGGTGGAGGCTATGAAGAAACTATGAGCTGGCTTCATCTAGGTAGCTTCTCAGGTGTGGCTCACCAGGCACGCCCTAATAACTGACACTGTTTAAGAACAAGTTTTGGATGCTGCCTATTCCATTAGCTTGATGAAAGCCCGAGTGACCGCCTCTGCCTGAGTGATGAGCGTGCCCTCCCTCAGGAGAGGCTGCACAGTGCTGCCCATCCAGCCCACCCCTGCAAACATCCACCGTCTCCATCAAAACACTTTCCAGGACCCTCTTCCCTTCACGTGGTCTGAAACAACTGCCTTGTCCCATAGATAACACTGGCCAATAGCGATAAAAGAGGTTTTTGTTGTTGCTCTTGTTTAGTTACTCCTTATTACTCTGTAACCCAGGCTGGTCCTGGACTCACTGAGGTAGTGTTGGCTGGCCTCTCATGCACAATCCTTCTGGCTCTTCCTTCTCAAGCGCTGGATAACAGCTGTGAGGTACCATATCCAACCCCATAGGAGGTTTTTAAAAATCTTTTAGGCCTTTAAGAATATATACAAATGCTGATTTAAAAAAAAAAGAATCATCAAAAAAATCCTAAAAAGTCTCTGTTGTGTGTCTGTGTGTATGCGCACACATATGGACAGTATAAGGTTGTGTGTGTGTGTTTGTATGTGTGCGCACTCGCGCACACGTTGGGGTGGGTATACCAGTGTGTGTATGGAAACCAGAGGTAAACACTGTATGTCTTTCACTACTCCTGTTCCCCTTATCTTTTCAGACAGCAGCTCTCACTCAGCTGAGAGTTTACGGATTGGCTAGACTAGCTGGCCAGTGAGCTCCAGAGATTTGATTATTTCCAAAACCACCCTGCCCGAACATGTGCAACCATGCCTGACTTTTTTTTTTTAAACTTGGATTGGAACTCAAGTCTTCACGCTTGCACAGCAGGCACTCTGCAGACTAAGCAACCCCCAGGCCCAAGTCACACTTGCCATAATTTTGTAAGTTTTATCCTATCCTGCTAAGATTTCATAGTATCGGATAATCACACAGAGAAATCGCCACATGAGGAAACCGCTAGTGTCATGCTTCAGACAGCCAAGGGCAGCAGATACAGGAGGGAGGGGATGGTTTTAGGGTGCTTCTAAGCCAACCTAACGTCACGCATCCATTTTGCTCCCTTTTCTTTGCCTACCGTCCTTGCCACTGCCCCATAACCTACCTCTCCTCCATCACAGCAACCCGGGATAACAAGAAAAGTCACAATCTCACAGATCTGCGAGAAAAATGGTTCTAGAGCTCCACCTCTGGGCTGGGTGAGCTGACAAGCTGGCTCCCCTAGCCTGGAGCAAATCACAGGTCATCAGGCATAGGCGGCCAATGCTGGGTCCGTGTGAAAAGCAAGAATGCACAAAAGCCAACAAGCCTGCGGCAGAGGGGTGCCAGCCATGAAAGTACCTGTGCCCAAGGAGCTCAGGGCAGAGTTAATCTCAATGCCAGTCTAAACGACCCAACAGCATGCAAAGAAACGGGGATCGGGAGGTGGGGGGGGGAACGCCTCGCATGCCACTCTACTCTGAGACTGTATTTTAAAGGATGGCCCACGAAAGCTCATGAAATTAGAAGTCAAGTGCCAGTCAGTTTCCCATGGGTGTCTGAGTGAGACAAACACCTTCAAGTGTCTTCCTTGATTTTACACCAACTCCATTGCCAGCCGCATCTCACTCAAACTGTACGGGACACAATCTCCCTTAGAACACGCTATTGGCATTCTTCCTCTTTCTCTCTCTTTCTTCCTCCCTCCCTTCTCTGTCTTCTATCTGCTCTCTCCACAGAAGAATAGCATCAGGCACACAGTAGGGCCTTAATATAGATCTCATGAGTTGATGAACAAGCATTAAGAGCTTGCTAATTCTGGTTCTCATTAACTGCAGTTGTTAGATGGGGCTACGGGCTTATACCTTTAAAATGTACGTCTTTAAATTTTTTACTTTTTCTGAAATAGGGTTTCTATGTGTAGCCCTGGCTATCCTAGAACCCACTTCTGTAGACCAGGCTAGCCTTGAACTCAGAGATCCACCTGCCTCTGCCTCCCTCCCAAGTGCTGGGATTCAAGGCATGTGCCGCCGCCACCACTAGGCTAAAACTCTTATATATATTTAAGCTCAAATATTCTAACGTTAATTCTATACAGTTAGTTGAAATGAAAAATGAGAACCAGAGTCTAGCTACTCTCTACTCAAAAAGACTCAGAATACATGGCCATACGTCATATGAGTCCAGCGTTCCCTTCTACCAAGACACATGCGGACCAGCCGGCTTCCCCTACCAAGACCGAGTCACTCTCCTCCCACGGTTGCCACAACCCATCCCCAAGAGAACAGTGCTCACCAGACAACTTCCCCCTTACAAAAGCACACGCCACTCTAGACGCATCAGCTTTCTGAACTAAGCTGCGTGGTCTCCTTACATCCCTAGTTATTTAGAGCCAACCATCCATAAGGGAGAGGGGAGGGGCCGGGTCCTTCCCACCTCTTCTTTCCCCTGACCCTCCCCTCCTCCAGCACCACCAGCATCAACTGTTTCATATTAAATCCTGATTATGTTTTATGTGTCTGTGTGTGCATTTGTACATAAGAGTGTAGGATCCACAGAGACCACAGAGGGTATCTATCTTCCTGGCACTGGATTTACATAGGCAGTTGATATTGCAAGCGCTGGAGACCCAACTCTCATTCTCTACAATGAAGGTGACTTTTTTTTTATCATTTATTTTTATTTTATGGGCATTCGTGTTTTGCCTGCATAAATGTCTGTGTGAGGGCACCAGATGCCCTGGAACTGGAGTCACAGACAGTCGTGAGTTGTCATGTGGGTGCTGAGAATTGAACTGGGGTCCTCTGGAAGAACAGTCAGTGCTCTCAACCACTAAACCATCTTCCCAGCCCTGATGCTGCTTTTTTAAACCCATAACTTCACCATGGCAGGCATTGTATGGGTTTCTTATCAGCCACAGAAAGGTTTGTGGGATCGGTATGTGTAGTAGGAGGCCGCTTGTTTGTTCCCGGCTGCTCAGCCCTGAAATAATCACTCAGAAACTATATTATTTAAATCACTGCTTGGCCAACCACTTAAGTGTATTGCTAGCTAGCTCTTACATCTAGTACTAACCCATTTCCATTATTTTATATTTTAGCATGAGGTTCCTGGCCTACCGGCAAGGTTCCAGCTGACAGCTCCCATCTTTCCCTTCTGGTGGCTACATGGCATCTCTTCGACTCCACCTACTCTCTCTCTATGTATATATGTCTTCCAACCTGGCTATATTCTGTTAAGTCATTGACCAAAAGCAGCTTCGTTATTCATTAACCAATAAAAGCAACGCATATACAGAAGGACTTCCCACCAGTGTGCACATCTAACGTTCTCTTCCTTATCACTCGGAATGGAATGAAGCATCCCTCATAGAACTGGGCTACAGAATCAATGTTGGGGCAAATCCAGTGCTCAGCGGGTAAGAGAAGCCACTAGAGAAACACTTTGTTTTGTTTTGTTTTAAAAAGCTTTATTAATTTTCAGTTTATATGTTTGAGTGTTTTGCTTGCATGTGTATGTTCCTGGTACCTATGGAGCCAGATGAGGGTGCTGGACCCCTGGAATTATAGACAGTTGCAAGCCACCATGTGTTCTGGGAACTAAATGTGTGTCCTCTACAAGAACAGCAAATGTCTTAAGCACTGACCCATCTTTCCAACGTCTAAAATCTTTCTCATCACCACACTTTTATTATACACATGTAGCAATATGCTCCTCGGAACATATAATGCTCATTTGTATAGGAGGACATTCTTGACAAAATCTGTTAAGACTCTTTAGCACTGGATCTTAGGGTCAATCACACATCCTGAGATCACTTACTTCACGGTCTGGAGCTCAATTCTCCCCCATCTGCCCTCCTTCCAGTTACTTGTTCTTTATGATCAGAACAACGCTTACTGTCCCCAAAGCCTTCCTTGAAATTACATACATTTATGAGCTGCCTGCTGCAGATGCAGGGACCCAAACGTTGGTCCTCCGATAGAGCACTGAGTGCTCCGAGCCTTCTCTCCAGCACCTCCCACCTCCCATTCTAAACATGACCTGTGTGAGAGCCTGGGTCCCTCCGTGAGATTGTACACACTCTGAGACACCTTCCGGCTCTCTAAACAATCACAAACCAAGAGGAGAACAAACACAATTCCTTTTCCTTCCTCTTTTGGGGCAGGCACTGTACAAAAGCATCTTCTTGGGAAGGTTCAAGACCCGAGTTTCACATCACAGTGATCCTCCCGAGAGGAAAGCACAGCCTGGCTTCCTTCCAGTTAGCATCTGTCATGATGAGCTGTAACTGTCAACTTGATATAACTTAGGATCTCCTGAGCATCTCAAAGAGGGTCTGTCTGCGATCGTTCATCCCGTGGGCTTGTCTGCGGGAGACTGTCTGGATGTTGTGGGAAAGCCCAGTCCAATGTGGGCAGCAGCAATCCCTAGGAAGGAAATCCTGAACTGTGCCAGAGTGGAGCGATGGAACTGAGCACACGCAAGTATGCACACACTCGTTTCTCCCTGCCCTCGACTGTGGATGGGATACGACTAGTTAATAGAAGCTCCTGCCTTGACTTCCTCACAATGATGGGTTGTAACCTTGAAAAGTACCCTGGAGAGCAGATGGAGAGAGAGCACGAGCAAGGAACTCAGGACCGCGAGGGGTGCACCCACACACTGAGACAATGGGGATGTTCTGGCCCGGGTCTGAAAAATCATGGGATAAAACCAGACTCGCTGAACATAGCGGACAATGAGGACTACTGAGAACAATGGCAATGGGTTTTTGATCCTACTGCACGTACTGGCTTTCTGGAAGCCTAGGCAGTTTGGATGCTCACCTTACTAGACCTGGATGGAGGTGGGTGGTCCTTGGACTTCCCACAGGGCAGGGAACCCTGATTGCTCTTTGGGCTGATGAGGGAGGGGGACTTGATGGGGGAGGGGGAGGGAAATGGGAGGCGGTGGTGGGGAGGAGGCAGAAATCTTTAATAAATAAGAAAGAAAGAAGGAAAGAAAGAACGAAAGGAAGGAAGGAAGAAAGAAAGGAAGGAAGAAAGGAAGAAAGAAAGGAAGGAAGGAAGGAAGGAAGGAAGGAAGGAAGGAAGGAAGAAAGAAAGAAAGAAAGAAAGAAAGGTACCCTGAAATACAGCCCCTTTGTCCGTTTCTTTCTTTTCAGCATATTTCCTCAAAGGAACAGAAACATATCTACGAGAACACTGGATAAACCCAAGTCTTTCACTTCAGAGCAAGCAAGCAAGTTCCTAAGGTAAAAAGATGGGCACTCACAGAAATCTGTCAACACAAAAGAGATCTTTTGGCATAAAATCCAAAGCTGGTACTGCCAGAAATGGGTGGAGGGATGCTGAAGGTATGTTGGGAGTGGGGTGGGGCGTGCGAAGGGCCTAGAATCAGGGATGCGCTTCAGCTGCTCCCTCACTTAACAATATGAAGTTGAAGCATGAAAACTGCGGTGTTTGCATAGCTCAGCTACATGCCTGAAAGGTTCTGCTGGTCACCACATCACATGTATGTTATGTTGCCACACTGCACGGGAATAAAAAGACTCAGATAAACTTTTCTCCTTTCTCCTCAAACACTTAATTACTCAAGGGGTAATAACGAGCGGCATCAATGACCAGAAGGGAGCAGGTGTTTTATTTTTAAAGGGGGTAGGGCTCTCTTACTGCCCATCAAAGTACAGCACCCACTACAGTGAAGTGTTTATCATTCAATCTTAAAAAGTCATCAGCTCTTCATGTTCCGGCGTGAATGAAACTCAAGGATGCTTTGCTAATAAGTAAAATAAGCAAAGCATTAAGAGGCGAATAGTCTAGGACTCTGCCTACGGGAATACCGCAAACAGTCAAACTCACAGACCGGCTGCTGGAGGGAGAAGGGCAGGAGGAGGGGCTTATGAGCATAGCATTCTTGTCATACATGATGAAAAAGAATTCTGATACTGCTTGCACAACCACGTGACTGTATGTGGCATTAAAAATGGCCTAGGAGGGTTACATATATTTTAGCAAGCAAATCTAAAAAAATATGTAGGTGTGTGTGTGAAATAAATAAAAATAAAAATAAAATATAGCAAATAATGCTGTTGGGTGTGGTGGTGACAGATGCCTGCATTCATAGTTCTTGGGAGATGGAGGCAGAAGAATCAGGAGTTCAAGGTCATCTCACCTAAATGACAAGTTTGGGGCCAGCCTGAGCTATAGAACACCCCGTCTGGAGAAGTGAAAGAAGAAGGAAAGGGACGGAGAAAGACAGAAGAGAAGTCAATTTTTATTACGAGAATAAGATTCTTTTAAAAGGTACTTTTAGATTTGAATCAAAGACCACGTAAAATTGTGGCTATAAACTAACTAAGACCTGAGAATAAATGAGAATAGACTCTAAGATGGAATATGCCTGAATCCCCAGTACATGAAAGGCTGAGTCAAAAAGATTGCAAGTTCAAGGCTAGCCTGGGCTACGCAGGAGACCCTTGTCTCCGAAGAAGTGAAAAAAAAGGTACCCCATATTCACAGATTATAAATCTTAATACTCCGAGATGTAAAACGCTACCTGAGTCACCAATGAATTCAGCATACTAGCTACAAATAACCCCAAAATAGAAAAAGAAACAGAGCCTTTCGCTCATACGGAGCTGTAAAGGGTCTTAAGCAATCCAAATGATCTGAAAAATACCACAGCGTGGACACCCACACTCCCCACTCGTGGAACTTAGAGTTGTGGGTGGGACAGCACGGTGGTGACACTAGAACAGGCATACAGACCAGAGGCTTTGAATGAAGGGCGGAGGACAGACACACAGACCAGAGGCTTTGAATGAAGGGCAGAGGACAGACACACAGACCAGAGGCTTTGAATGAAGGGCAGAGGACAGACACACAGACCAGAGGCTTTGAATGAAGGGCAGAGGACAGACACACAGACCAGAGGCTTTGAATGAAGGGCAGAGGACAGACACACAGACCAGAGGCTTTGAATGAAGGGCAGAGGACAGACACACAGACCAGAGGCTTTGAATGAAGGGCAGAGGACAGACACACAGACCAGAGGCTTTGAATGAAGGGCAGAGGACAGACACACAGACCAGAGGCTTTGAATGAAGGGCAGAGGACAGACACACAGACCAGAGGCTTTGAATGAAGGGCAGAGGACAGACACACAGACCAGAGGCTTTGAATGAAGGGCAGAGGACAGACACACAGACCAGAGGCTTTGAATGAAGGGCAGAGGACAGACACACAGACCAGAGGCTTTGAATGAAGGGCAGAGGACAGACATACAGACCAGAGGCTTTGAATGAAGGGCAGAGGACAGACACACAGACCAGAGGCTTTGAATGAAGGGCAGAGGACACTGACCGAGCAAAGGCCGCTTTGTCAACAAACAACGCTGGGAAAACTTACTATGCGAAAGGGTGGCGTTGGGCACAATCCTATGCCGCATGAGAAATTAACTCCAAGTGAGTCAGAGATTTCAATATCAAAGGTAAAAGCACAAAATGCGTTAAAAAAAATCAGTAAATATGCATAACTTTCTGCAATGGATTCTCAGACACTCGGATTCCACCAAAATCCAACCTTCTTCACAGCAAAGCAATTATGAAGGAAGGAAGGAAGGAAGGAAGGAAGGAAGGAAGGAAGGAAGGAAGGAAGGAAGGAAGGAAGGAAGGAAGGGGGAGAGAGAGAGAGAGAGAGAGAGAGAAAGAAAGAAAGAAAGAAAGAAAGAAAGAAAGAAAGAAAGAAGACAGAGAAATATGTTTGTAATCATTACCTGATAGGGGCTAGCATCCAGAAAATGCAAGGAATCTCACAACTCAACAATCACAAGACAAATGATCCAACTGAAAAACAGGCAAAGACTTGAACAGACACTCCTCCAAGGAAAATATACAACTGGCCAATGGTGCACATGGGAAAAAAAATCATTGCACCACGGGCTATCTAGAAAAAGAACTCAGTGAGTCAACACTGATAGCCACACAGGCAGTTATGATGGTTTTAAAAAACTGAGCTGGAAGGATGTGAAGAAATAGGAAACCCCTTCTATGGTAGTAAGGATGAAACAGTTAACTGCTCAGATCTCCAAACAATTCAAGAGACACAGCACACTTCTAGACACTCAGCCCACAGACACGAGAAACAGTGATGCAGGCACTTGAGCACCTGACTGGTAACAGAAAAAGAAAAGTCGAAAAGAGCAGTAGATAAACATACACACATAATGGTATACACATATGATGGAGTATCATTCAGCCCCTAACACGGCTGATACATACTACGACATGCCTAAACTCTCCCAAAACACACGAAATAAAAGAGGTGAAATACAAAAGATCACACTAGTGTATGATAGCGTTTATGTGAAATATTTAGAATTAGTGAATCCATAGAGATTGAGGCAGATTCATGACTGCCGGATGCTGGGTGGGCAGAGAAGAGCAAGCGCTACTTCTGCACCCAGAGCATTCTTTGGTGATGAAGAAAGGCTCTGAAAACAGACGTGGCGGTGGCACATAAATTAACTGTTGCACTATGAAAACTTTATCTTATTAAAAATACAAGTTTGAGAAATAGCGCAAAGGTAAGATTACATCGTCGGTGTTGCAGTTTCCATGGTCTCTGACAGTCGCAGGGGTGGGAAGAATTTCTCCTTTCTCAGTGGAAAACAGGCAGTAGTGCTGGCTATGGTCACTGTGCACCTTGGATTTGATCTTCCACACCTTTATAGTAAGACACTAAGGACTGAAGAAGGATATTGCAAGTTTTGCTTTAACAGGTATGAAGAATGCTTGAGAGAGATGTGATCACCGAGAAAGGAATTAAACTCTTGAGTTATTACATGAGATACAACTGTAAATACTCTAACAGCATTGAAAAAAATGACCAAGGCTATTTTTAAACACTTTTAGAAACTACAGAAACTTCACCCAATATTTTTGAATATTTTAGGATGTCTACAGTTATGAATTTAAGTTAAAGCAAATCCCTGGGTTAAGTACCCCATTTCATCTCTTCTTAAAATATCCCACGAAATATAACCAATCTCAGTTAATCAACACTTTAAGACTTCACAGTACCTTGGACTCACTTTAATCCTGGGCACACGGCTTCACACTTTGAAATGAAAATCCCACGTTAAGGTGGAGGATTTAGAGACTTACAAAAGTCAAAAAGAAATCATAACTCCTGCATTTTTAATCATCCATCCTCCGGGTCAATGATTTACCCCACAATTCCCACCAGAAAAATGCAGAGAGTTTTGAGGAACGAGTCATTCTCAATGTAAATCTTCTGCCAGCCTCTGTCAATCATGTTGGCCCCTTCCCCCTCGTTAGCCTTTTCCCACTTCTTGCCTGAAAACCACACTACTATTTAATTGCTTGGTGACTTCCCATTTTATTAAGAGGCAGAAAAACATAAAGAGCTAAAACATGGCGATGAGGCCATAGCCGTAAATTGTCCCCTTAAGCAATGAAACTTGCCTCTCCAGTGTGATAAGGTGGGCACCGCAGAAAAGCCCTACAAGTGCAATTCTGTGCAAGTCCACAGCGCCATCACTTACAGCCAACCCTGCAGCTTTCAGCGCTGAGTGCCATCGATCAGAGCCAGGCTAGTCAACTGTGTGCTCTCTAGAGCCAGTGTGAAGGGCACAGGCTGGAGTCAACTTTGGTCACCACCCCATTTTAGCTTCTGTTCTCATGGGGTAAGGAAAGCGGAAGAAAAGGGTGGGATGTAGTCAAGGCTAGGCCGTCATGCAGCATATCCAAATCACTGGGTTCCACCTCCCAGTCTTAAAGAGGCACAGGGGACTTGGAAGAAGCCTGGCTATGAAAACATTTATGACCTGACTGCATTCCCCCTGCCGTCCTGTTTCCCGGGGATATCCAACTATCTTGTCATAATCCGGTGAAAACGGTAGCTCAATTTTCAGCCTTGTGAACTGAGAAGAATTCACTTCTCTCTCATGCACACACTGCCCAAATCTCCATTTCGTCCTCTGCCGGGAGACAGAAATCATTATCAGATTATGCCACATCCTGGAATGTGCCAGAATGTCTGGCCTCTGAAGGCGGCTTCCAGTGAGTCGCAGAGACGAAGCAGGGTCTGGTGTTTCAAAGCCTGGGAAAGCATCAGCTTCTGACTTCTCTAGGATGCGGCCAGCCAAGAAACAAAGGCAGCAAGTGTTGTGTTACTAAAGCCGTCCATTGATGTGGGCAAGAAAGTG